>NW_028270151.1:77371862-77678197 GCF_037043375.1 Chiloscyllium plagiosum
GGGGAGGGAAAACTATTTCTGGTGGTGGGGTCTGTTTGTCGGTGGCAGAAATGGCGGAGGATGTTGCAATGTATACGGAGGTTGGTGGGGTGGAAGGTGAGGACCAGGGGTCTTCTGTCTTTGTTGCGGCTGTAGAGGTGGAGTTCGAGGGTAGAGGTGTAGGAAGTGGATGAGCCACACTGGAGGGCATCATCGATCACATGGATGGGAAATTGTTGTCTTTGAAGAAGAAGGCCATCTGGTGTGTTCTGTGGTGGAACTCGTCCTCCTGGGAGCAGATACAGTGGAGGTGGAGGAATTGGGATTAAGGGATAGTGTTTTTACAGGAGGCAGGTGGGAGGAGGTGTAGTCCAGGTAGCTGTGGGAGTCAATGGGTTGTAGAAGATGTCCATGTTGAGTCGGTCACCGTTGATGGAGACAGAGGTCCAGGAGGGAGGAGGGTATCCTGAGTGGTCCAGGTGACAACCTCATGGGAGCACGAGATGGCGCCCAATACAGTCATCAATGTAGCAGAGGAAACGGTGGGGGAGTGGTGTCGGTGTATCTCCGGAAGATGGACTGTTCCACGTAATCGAAAAAAGAGGCAGGCATAGCTGGAGCCCATGTGGGTGCCCATGGGCTCCCCTTTGGTCTGGAGGAAGTGGGAGGATTTCAAATTATCAAGGGTAAGGACCAGTTCAGCCCAGCCTGATGATTTTGGTCCTTCTAGCCTCCCCAAGTTGCAAATGGCCTGTATGTGAATGCTAGCATATTCAAAAGATAGTGAGGACTGCAGATGCTAGAAAGTCAGAATCGATAAAATGTGGAGCTGGAAGAATGCATGACAGAGGAGCAGGAGATTTCAAACCCCAGCCTAATGAGTTTTGTCTTTCTAGCCTTGTCTCTTTCTTTGTACAAATATCTGTCGAATCTCCCCTAAAAAAGGTACAACTTTCTTTTCCCTCAACTACTCCCAGTGACAACATTCCATGACTTCCAACAAACCACTGTCTGGCAATTTCTCTCATCTTCCCTCTTGCTCTTATTTTGAAAATCTCTGATGAGCTTTAGTCAATAATTCCCAAGGAAATAATACAATCTCCCATGTTAATGATACCTTTTATCTTCCACAACTCAAATGGGAATATTATTAGTTTTCATCACAACTCCTCAGTATTTTGGTTCATGCCTACAATCATCCTGATGAATCCACAGTGCAAATTTAATACACTTGCTACAACGTGGTGCTCCATTCAGTCTTTTAAGTAAGGTCAAACATTTCTCCTAAATTTTCCCACCGAGATGTTACACACTTGGAATTTTTCATTGGTGATTACCAGCTTGTCCCGAAGACCATGGACGAATGGGAATAAATTATCAATCGCAGAGGAAATGTCTGCTTATAGTTGCAAAGCTTCTGCCTGAGTTCTTCATCAGTAAAAAAAGCCAAGGAAGACATACTGTAGGAGAAGATAATGAACATATTCCTCAATTGGCATCACAGTATATATCATACCAGCAAAAAATTCTTTGAATTGGGCAATATAATTGTATTTATACATCATTCAAATGTGTATCAAGGGAGAAAAAGATAGTGGAGTTTAACTTTTAAGAAAAAAAGACAGACTTATTGGCAATGATTTTAGGCCTTGTCTGGGAAGTCCTCAGAATCGGAATTCCGATTACAGATGTAAATCACAGCTGAAAATTCAACATTTGATTCCCAGATTTTGCATCCGATCTGCCATGCATCAGAAGTAAAGCAAAAGCAACACTAGATCCAGGCAAACGTTTATTTATCCAACGTGACTGAGTCATTAAATGGTGATATTTAATGGTGATTAATAAAACAAATTCAAGGTCAGAGCCGGCTTGCAGGCCACAAATGTGAGATCCAACAACAATAAGAGTAAGCAGCACACTCTACCTAGTGATAACTCGGCATAAAGACATCAAACCTGTCACCATTAAAGAACAAGGATGGACGCCTTAAGATAACTCAGCATTTACGTTCATGTACCCAGGAGAAAGAAGGCAATTAAGTTAGAGGGAGGTGCTCCCTGAATAGACATACTGTATTTCTATCTTTAGTTGCAGTCTGGTCAGATTGTAGAGCTTGCATCTGATGGAGGTAGGTTCCTAACCTATCTCCAAGGAAGGCAAAGAGAAGGGGTTGACTCTAAAGGAACAAGATACTGGCTCCTGGTCCTGTGTTCTGAGCATCTTGTTGCTTGGTTTGGAATGGATGACTTGTAGCGATTAAGATGGGCAACTCAACAATTTCCATCTCCAATGCTTGTGGTGCGTTCTCAGCATCTCCAGGAAGGGCAAGAGCGTGAACTCAACAGCCCTCCCATAAGCAAATTGCTTCTGCCCTGCTCCCTTGACTTTGACTTAACCTATCCATCGGCCTTCCCACCCATCTGCTCCATCCTTCCCACTGATCAATATCAATCACCTCCTATCTGCATCCACCTATTGCCATCTCTACCCTTCCCACAGCCTTTACTCTTCCCTCTATTTATTTATCAGCCCTCTTCCCCTCCCCAGTTCTAAATGAAGGGTCCTGCCCAAAACATTGACTCTCCTGCTCCTCTGGTGCTGCTTGACCTGTTATGTTTCTTCCAGCTCCACATTTTATCTACTCTGACTCTCCAGCATCGGTAGTCCTCACTATCTCTTGAGTATGCTAGCATTCACATACATGCCATTTACAAGCATAGTGCATATAGTGGTGTAGCCAGAAGCAGAAAACAAGGAGGATGCCCAAATCCCTGCATTACAAGTGATTGGAAGCACGACATTGAAGGTCATAATCGTTAAGTTTTATCCTGGGAGATAATAGTCACTTACAGAGGGAAATGCTGACATCGCCTGTGGCTGCTGCTGCTTAGCAACAGGTGTCAACACTGAAAACAATACTTGACAATCAGGTTGCCTGCTGCATTCAGAACAAAACATGCCTCTTACAGATTTAAAAATCACAACACCAGGTTATAGTCCAACTCGTTTCTTTGGAAGCACAAGCTTTCAGAGCACTGCTCCTTCATCAGGTGGTTGTGGACTTTAACAATTGGTGTCATGTTCAGCCAAGTTAATGCATTTAAGGTGTGAGGTGCCCTGTGTGAGACTATCTATGCCACAATGTTCAGACTGATTCAAATGGATTGACAGAATCTTACATGGATTTATGCAGTTTTTAAGCAAAATAAAATGTAATTCTGCAAGTAAAAATTCAACCCACAAACTTAGGTGTGTTTGTGCATGTGGGAGGGGTTATGAGTGAGAGAGTGGAAAGGGGTAGAAGTGTGTGTGAGAGAGAGAGAGAGAGAGAGAGAGAGAGAGAGAGAGAGAGAGAGAGAGAGAGAGAGAGAGAGAGAGAGAGAGAGAGAGAGAGAGAGAGAGAGAGAGAGAGAGAGAGAGAGAGAGAGAGAGAGACACCGAGCAGAGGCTACAGCAACAGATGAATGGACACATCACGACAATCAACAGACAGGAGTCTTCCCTCCCAGTCGATGAACACTTCAACGGTCTGGGACATCGACCTTGGACCTTAGGGTGACCGTCCTCCAAGGGGTCTTCGGGACAGGCAACAATGCAAAGAGGCCGAGCAGAGGCTGATAGCCAAGTTCGGTACCTATGGGGATGGCCTCAACCAGGACCTTGGATCTATATCACACTGCAGGAGGTCCCACTTCGTTATACACACACACCTCTCTCTCATACACTCCCACGCGCACCCTCTCACAGACATATACCCCTTTACACTCACATTCTCTTCACCACACACGCACACACACAAACAGTCACATGCATATATACACATAAACGTTTGTGGGGTGAATTTGTATTTGCAGAATTATGTTTTATTTTGCTCAAAAACGTCATAAATCCACGTAAGATTCTGTAAATCTGTTTTTAGATTAGAATCAGTCTGAACATCATGGCACAGATAGTCTCACACAGGGCACCTCACACCTTAAATGCATTATCTGGGCTGACATGACATCAATTGTTAAAGTTCACTTGAGAATGTAACTTTAAAAATGTTTGCAATTTACATATGAAAGAACTGAAACCAACATGTTCATTCTAAAAGATAAGAGACTTAACAAACAATCCAGGTCTTTTCCAATATATAATTTCAGTTACATCATATTTTATCTTACAATCTTAAACTCCAGAACCACCTGATGAAGAAGCAGCGCTCCGATAGCTAGTGCTTCCAAGGAAACCTGTTGGACTATAACCTGGTGTTGTGTAATTTTTAAATTTGTTCCCCGGGGGATTCAAGATGGCGGCGACCCAGTAGGTCTGGGTCTGCTGAGCTCTGCCCATGACCCAGACAAAGTGGGGTACCTACCCTCCCCTCGCTTTTAAACTATTAAAAAAGCTTTATCCAGCTGCTATAGTCATTTTGCACCAAACTTTAGCAGTTTGGTATATTCTAAAATGACTAAAGGTACAGGATCATGGAGTTTACAATAGGCAGGGACCCCACACCCTCGTCAGCAACAGATGTGTCCGCGGCCGCCCCGGAGGACTTACCTGCAGAGGCGAGGCTGATTTTGGAGTTTGTCAAGCTCCAAGAGTAGATTGACGCTTCGATTGAGGTGACTCAGACCAGATGGGAGTCGATCTCGGTCATGCTGCAGAAGCATGTCTGGGGGAATCGAGAAATTTGGGCAGCGTGTTGAAGGGGCGGAGCAACGAGCTGCGGCCTCCGAGACCACTGCTGAGTCATCCATGGGTCAGGTCCGGGCTCTGGAACGCCGAGTTCAGGCCTTACAAGAGTAGGTTGGCGACTTCGAAAATCAAGGTTGGTCGGAAGAATATTTGGTTGCTGGGCCTTCCTGAACAGGGAGGAGGAAGGCCAGCTTGTTGACATCTTGGAGCAATGGCTCCCACAACTGCTGAAGCTGGAGTCTGAATTAGGCCGGGTGCGGGTTGAGCGGGCCCACCGGGTTGCTGTGTGGACAAGCACCCCCACCCGATCCTAGTGCAATTCCAGCACGACAGGGATAAGCAAATGCTGCTGGAGGCCTCAGAGCTTTGAGGAAGAATCCCCAAGCTATAGTATACAAGGGATCCAAAATAATGCTGTTCCAGGATTACTCTTTGGTTGTGGTACACAAGAGGAAGGCGTTTGACGAGATAAAGGAGCTTCTGAAGGACTTCAATATTTAGTACTCCATGAGATACCCGGCAACATTGCACCTCCGTCATGGAGGGTCTGTGTATAACTTCGGATCGCCGGAAAAAGCAAAAGAATTCTTGGATGCTCTCAAATAGACTGAAGGACTTGAACTATGTGGGCAATTATTTTATTTGACCCCTTTTTTCCTCCTCCTCCTCCTCCTCCTCTCCCCTTTCTATTTTTCATCCTTCCTTGAGGAGGGGGGGTTCTTTCTTTTAACTCTTATTTATTATTTGCCTGGTTTATCTGGTTTTTGGGGAATGTTTTCTGAGTTTCCTTTAATATTTGCTGGGATTGTAATTTTATATGTTTTATTTCATGTTGCTGCCTTGTTAAATATGCCGAGGGTAGTAATATGGAGGGGGCGGCGGGTTGGTGGCCCACTTTTCATTTCTGCATTGTAACACATTGGTAGTTGTTTATCTTACTTTGCGATGTCTGGGCCGAGGGCATGGCTCTAGCTGGAAGGTGTTATGGCAGGATTATTGGATGGTTGGAGAGCCCCTGTAGACAATGGGGAAAGTCGCCTTTTAGTTATGTCTTATGTTATTATTTCCGAGGAGTAGTTCTTCGTAGTTTTGATCTAGTTGTTTCAAAGGTTGCATTTTTAAATTTGTGAATTGTTTACGGTCTCTACTCAATTGAGTGGAACTTTTTGAGTGGGGTTCTTCCTCCTGGGCAGGGGGGGGGGGTTCTCTTGAACTTTCTTGAACGATCATGGCTAGCCATTCGTTTAAATGGTGTACCTGGAATGTTAATGGGAGCCACTCGCCAATTAAAAAGAAAAAGATACTATCAAGTTTTAAAAAAAGACAGGGTTGATGTTGCCCTTTTGCAGGAGACTCATGTAATTGATAGACAGCATTTGAAGGTGCAGCAGGGAGGATTTGGCCATGTGTTCTTTTCCTCTTTCAATTTGAAAAGTAGGGGAGTGGCCATTCTTATCCGGAAGAATCTTCTGTTCCAAATGTTAAGCCAGATAAAAGATGAGTAGGGACGGTTTATAATACTTAAAGCTCTAATATATGGAGGGGAGTACTGGATTTTGAATGCATATTGCTCCCCCAACCCCCAGCACATCCTTTTAAATTCATAACAGATGTGCTCTCCAACTTGATGGCCCTTGGGGTGCATCACATAATTATAGGGGGAAATTTTAATTGTATCATCAAACCCGAGGTGGACAGGATACCTAGGAGCTCTGTGGGTATATCTTTGAGATATAGGCAGTTAGCCTTGAGATATAGGCAAGTACCATACCAGAATCGATATATGTTTTTTGTTCCTTCAACCTTTCTGAATTGGATATTGTCTAGTAAAATAGGGAATATAGCTATTTCTGATCACGCAGCAGTGTATATGGAGGTCAAGGCTAGTCGTGACAAGACAGGCTCCCTGCACTGGCGTATGGACCCTTTCCTATTGAAGGATAGTAAGTTCATAGAATACTTCTCGCAGGGATTTAAAGCTTTCTGGGACATTAACTCAGGTATGGCCAGTAACCCATCGGTGATGTGGGAGACTGCTAAGGCATATGCACGCGGCTTGATTATCTCATATTCTGCAACCCGGAAAAGACAAAAGGGAGATCAACATCGTCTGCTCGAGGCTCGCCTGAAGGCGGCTGAGACAGCATATGTTGATGGGCCGTCCATTACTAAATTACAGCGGATTACAGCCCTTAGGGCTACTTTGAATACCACACTTACTCAAACAGCAAAGAGGGACATGAAATTTGTGAAGCAGAGACTATTTGAGAACGGCAATAAGCCAGGCAAGTATCTAGCATACTTTGTCAGAAAGAAAAATGCTCCCCAATCCATTACATCTACTAGAGAAGGTGCTGGTACTTTGACTTGTGATTCTAAAAAGATCAATGTAGCTTTTAGAAAGTTCTACTTTGAGCTGTATCAGTCAGAGGGCTGTGAGGATAGAGCGAGGAAGATGGAGTCATTTTTTAAGAATCTGATCCTTCCGGGCATAACCTCGGAGCAGGTGTCTCTTTTGAATGCCCCCCCTGACAAATTCAGGAAGTGCAGGAGGCAGTGAGGCAGCTCCAGAGTGGTAAAGTACCCGGGCCAGATGGATTTCAGGTTGAGTTCTATAAAGAGATCATAGACGAATTGGTAGGACCACTTATAGATATGTATAACTATTCATTTAGTCAGGGTAGTCTCCCGCCCTCTCTGAGAGAAGGAAATATCTCTCTCATTCTTAAGAAAGGAAAATTCCCAGCTGACTCTACTTCGTACAGACCTATATCCTTATTGAATGCGGACTTTAAAATCCTCTCAAAAATGCTGGCATTAAGACTGGAGAGGGTTTTACCATTTATTATAAAAGACGATCAGACAGGGTTTATCAAGGGTGGCAGATCTATTAATAATATCAGATGAGTGTTAAATATGGTACAAGTCTGTCAGCAAAGAGCGATACCGGGATTAGTCGTCTCCCTAGATGCAGAGACTAGGTGGGATGGCCGTACCTTTTTTATACTATGGAGCAGTTTGGCATTGGAGAGGTTTTTAGCAAATGGTTCACAGTGTTACATAACGACCCAAAAGTAGCGGTGATTACCAACGGTATAAGATCAGATAGTGTTCACTTTTGCAGAGGTTGTCATCAAGGATGGTGATGGCCTCTCTCGTAAACTAGTGAACCGCTGGCAGGAGTTATCCGAACTGACCCTAATATAACGGCCCCAGAGGTAGGGTCGGGCAAGCATAAAATTACTCTTTTTGTGGGTGATGTCCTTCTTTTCTTAATGATCCATCGACATCTGTGCCCCGTTTAATTCAAGGGGTTAATTAATTTGGTATGTTCTCAGTGTACAAAATTAATTTTACGAAATCAGAGGCCATGTCGCTAGGAGGTCTTATCAGCATATCCAATTTTGCAGATGGATCCCGCTTCCCCTTTCATTGGTCCCTGGGAGGTTTTCTCTACTTAAGTATTTTTATTACCCCCGTATTTGGTCAGTTATATAAAAGGTAATTATATGTATTTATTAGAGAAAATAAGGCAGGACCTCCAACAATGAAAATATCTCCTAATATCCTGGTTAGGAAGAATAGCTTTGGTCAAGGTGAATATTCTCCTCGCCGATTATACCCCATGAGAATGCTTCCTTTGATGTTGCCAAGACAGACGCTATGTAAGCTTTATGGTTGGCTCAGCTCCTTTATTTGGAAACATACACGGCCCCTTATTAAATTTGATAAGTTACAGCTCCCACAAGTAAGGGGAGGTCCAGATTTTCCGGATTTTAGGAAGTACCAACTGAGTACCCTGCTATCATATGTGGCTGATTGTGGATCACAAGAGACCCAGTCAATTTGGCTGGACATTGAGGCTTCCCAAGCAAAATGTCCCCATTTCAATCTATTATTTATGAATAAGATGAGAATTATCAAGGATCATTGTAAAAACCCGATTGTACTAAATATAATCAAAGTTTGGAGAATGATGCGACAGGGTGAGGGTAATTTACAAAAAACTTCCCTTTTACCCCTATAGTGGGAACGTTGGGATTTCAGCCAGGCTTGACAGATGCTGGATTTAAAACTTGGGAGTCCAGAGGCATCTCCTGCTTGGGAGATCTGTTCGATGGGGAGGTCATGATGTCCTTCGAAAGTTGTGTCAGGAGTTCGGGTTGCCTAGCAAGGACCTCTGGATATTTTCAAGTACGAGACTACATACAAAAAAAAAACCACATTGATGACAAATCCTTACAAATCAGGTTTGGAAAGGAGAGTGCTTCGGCCGATGGGTGCACCCTCGTTCAGTACTCTCTACCCCTCGCTAGGTAATTAGGTATCAAAGGGCACGGAACGACTCAAGAATTAGGGATGGAAATCTCCTTAGAGATGTGGGAGGATATCTGGGAAAATGCCAGGAAGATCTCTATCTGTGTTAGGACTCAAGCTATTCAATTGAAGATACTTCATTGGGCTCATTTAGCACTAGAGCAGCTTGTCAAGTTTAAGGCAGGAGTGTCCCCAATGTGCCCTAAATGTAAAATAGAAGGTGGTACTCTCACTCATTGTTTGTGGACATGCCATAAGATTCGTAGACACTGGGACAGTGTAGCGAATGCCTTGGCAAAGATTTTGGGAACGGAGATTGGGTTGGACCCGGTGTCTCTTCTTTTGGGCTTTCCAAATCTTCCTGCTCTAGATGCATACGGGAAAAAACTGTTTACTATCCTCTCCTTTTGAGCGAGGAAAAACATTTTAGCAAGCTGGGTATTGGAAAGGCCCCCAGGACATTCGCATAGGCATAAAATAGTTATGGAACATATTCCCCTGGACTTCCTTATGAACATGGTGCACCAAAAAACAGAATTGGGTTATAGAACATGGCGGACCTTCTTGAACTACCGATGCAGCTGTATCGGCCATACTGCCTCGGGCTTTTGTTTAGCCGTGAGGAAGATGTTTGTCAGTTCAGGGGCCCTAGGAGGAAGAATTCGTATAAATACGGGTTTTGTTATGATTTCAAATAATTTTATTTTGAATGCTTATTTATTTACCTTTTTTGTTGTTAGTTATGTACTATATTGTAGTTTTTTTTTAAATATAAATATAGTCTTTTTTATATCTTACTTTAAGTTTTGGTAGTCTGTAGAGTAGATTAGTAACTAGTCTTCTTAATTCATATCAATGCTGTTATTATTTTGTCAAGTGGTTACACTATTTTGTATTAGTTTTGTAATTTTTGAAAAACAAACCCAAAACCCTTTCTTTTCAATAAAAATATTTCCAAAAAAAAACTGTACACCCTAGCCCAACGCCGGGATCTCCAAATGACTCTTACAGATTGGTCTCTTCAGTCATCAGCACACTCTGTCCCATTCCCAATGGATTTGCTGCAATACTATCATCATATGCAGATGGATTAATGTGAAGATAAGGAGAAGGAAGGGACTGCTTCCCCCGAGTTGATAAATATTCTGGCCAATTCAACATCCACGACAGACCACCACACTCCCCACCATAACACCAAGCTGCCATCCAGCTTTGTGTAGGAACAAGTGAATTCACAGCTGCACCAATCCCCCGTCTAACCTCCCAGACTGGCAAGCTGCTACCAAGGATCTGTGCCCACAGCTCACCAGTGGGGTGTAAATAACCAAATTTCATTCCAATCTCAGAGCAGTGGCTCACTTGGGTTTGGGCAATTTGTATCCCGCAGATATTTTCTCTCGTTTTAGTTCTTGACGTTTTCTGCTCCAGAGGAAGTAGTTGGAGTTTCTCTGCTAAAAAATGTTTTACTTCAACACTGTGCAGTCACAAACGTTCTCTATGTAAAGCACACCATTCTCTCAGAGTGACCAAACGATTACAGCATTGGACAAAATATTATGAAGGGACAGGCAGGGCGTGTGTGGTGGTTCATTTGACTGAAAGAAAAGTTATCAACCAGAAACAGATGTGGAAGATACCCATAGTGCACTGTGGCCAGGTTAGCTCAAAGGCTAGTGGCCTTGCACACCCGCCACCCATTGCAGGGAGCTCCTACAATCCTGGCCATGCCTGAGCTCTGCAGATCAGCTCACAAAAGATGCTCAATGGATTCCGGAGTGGGATGATTTTGAGGGGGATACTTTAGGCAGGATGGGATGTTGAGGGTGAGGATTGCGGTGGCTGTTGGATTTTGCAGTACAGGCAGGAAGGAAAGGGTTACCATCATCTGATGGGCAATGGGTACCCACCTGTAGACAGTGACACACTCCTTCTCCTCAGTTTTAACACTCTCCCCAAAAAAGCCCATGCTATCAGGCAGTGTAACACTGGACATGTCACTTACATGTTTCTGTTGTTTCCAGCCCCTACCTTCCCTCTGTACTTGAAGGATGAGTCCACAACATGATCACCCAACTCCATTACGGTGGCTCAGTGGTTAGCACTGCTGCCTCACAGTGCTAGGGACCCTCATTTCCCCTTCCCCCACCTCATCCTAGTTTCTAACCTCCAGCAACACAATCCCCTTGACTTGTCCGGACTTGTCCGACCTGCCCAGCTTCTTTTCCACCTATCCACTCCACCCTCTCCTCCCTGACCTATCACCTTCATCTCCTCCCCCACTGACCTATTGTACTCTATGCTACTCTATCCCCACCCCCACCCTCCTCTAGCTTATCTCTCCACGCTTCAGGCTCTCTGCCTTTATTCCTGATGAAGGGCTTTTGCCCGAAACGTCGATTTTGCCTGTCCTCGGATGCTGCCTGAATTGCTGTGCTCTTCCAGCACCACTGATCCAGAATCTGGTTTCCAGCATCTGCAGTCATTGTTTTTACTACCCTGGTTCGATTCCAGCCTCAGGCAACTGTCTGTGTAGAGTCTGCACGTTCTCCCCTTGTCTGCATGGGTTTCCTCCCACAATTGAAGGATGTGTAGGTTAGGTGGATTGGCCATGCTAAATTGCCCATAGTGTTAGGCACATTAGTCAGGGAAATACAGAGAAATAAGGGAATGGGTCTGGGTGGATACTCTTCGGCGAGTTGCTGTGGACTTGCTAGGCCAAAAGGCCTGTTTCCACACTGTAGGGATTCTAAGTACTCAATGCTCTGGCCAATAAAGGAAAGCATACCAAATGCCTTCTTCACTATCCTATCTACCTGTGACTCTACTTTCAAGGAACTATGAACCTGCACTCCAAGGACTCTTTGTTCAGCAGCACTCCCCAGACCTCACCATTAAGCATATATTAAGTGAGTTGCCTTTCTAAAATGCAGCACCTCACATTTATCTAAATTAAACTCCATCTGCCACTCCTCAGCCCATTGGCCCATCTGATCAAGATCCTGTTATACTCTGAGGTAACCTTCTTCACTGTCCACTCCATTTCCAAAGTTAAAAATCACACAACACCAGGTTATAGTCCATCAGGTTTACAGCGGATAATTGGAAGTACTAGCTTTCGGAGCACTGCTCCTTCATCAGTTGGTTGTGGAAAATAAGATTGTAAGACACAGAATTTATAGCAAAATGTTTACAGCGTGATGTAACTGAAATTATATATTGAAAAAGACCTGGATTGTTTGTTAAGTCCCTCAACGTTTATAATGAACATGTTGGTTTCAGTCTTCATATGTAAATTGCAAAACCTTTTTAAAAAGTTACATTCTCCAATTCTGGTGTCATATGTAAACTTGCAAACTATACGTCCTTTGTTCACATCCAAATCATTTACAGTATATAAAAGGCGAAATGTAGTGGACCCAGCACCGATCCTTGTGGCACACGACTGGCCATAGGCCTCCAGTCTGAAAAGCAACCCTCTACCACCACCAAGTTGCCTCTCAAGAACCAGTCATACTGAACCTTTGCTTCAGTATTCGGTGTAACTTTGGACCACTATTTCTTTAGCCCTGCGTTACCCAGTATCAGATTACAACGGGAAGGACGCTGTAGAAATGAGACCTCCGTCTGCTCTTCAGAACTGCGAACAGGCTGAGGCAGACGTGACACCTACCTTGTGTATCAATGTCTCTGTAGATCAGTGATACATGGGATTTGAAGACAGAAACCACATTTGAAGCTTTACTGTGTGAAGTCAGAAGATTCTGGTATTTGAACTGCCTGGTTTCGATTGAAGGGGCGTAGTCAGCACACAGTTGCGGAAGTCATTTGCAAAGGGAGCGTCTCTAAAGTTCTGACCGTTGCTTCACAGGCTCAAAACCAGAAAGGCATCCTTTTTCTACTTGCCCTGAAAGAAAAATCACAGTACCCTAGCAAACCTCCCCCAGCCCCGTCCCAAACCAGTATTCCTTTTAGCAGGGACTGTTTTTTTTTATCATTACCAACACTCTGCATTTGGGAGTATTTGACAGGGCACTGTAACCAAGCTGGCAATATTTCATAGAGCAGAGTGGGCTTCATTTTGTTTTCTCAACCCGTGCTGAATCAGTCAGGGAATAAGCTGTATTATCCCAAATATTTCGACATCGAGGTAAGCTCGCTCTAAGAATGTTTGATGGGCGGGTAGAGAGGTTGCTTTAATCTATATTTAATCTACACTGAATACAATCTGAAACGCATGAGAGGTGAGTGGAGGTGGCACTTTACTCGGTATTTATCTCAAAATGTACTCAGATTGGGAATCCTTTATTGGGGCAACACACAATGACCCAGCTGCTTTACTTTATGAGGACTGTGCATTCAAATTTGCAATCAAACCGTTTCTTATTTTTCAAATATAATAAACAGTTTTAAAATCTAGATTTTTTTTCCCATTAAGACGCTTTTAGATATGGGTGATGTACTCGACATTCGCAGTGTTGTTTGTGTGGAAGGAATTTCGTCCTAGAGACAGCATAGCGTTGGTCGGAGCACGACCCTTTACATGAACCTCATCCTGATCCTGACCTGGGAATATTCAGTAGGATTAAACTATTCAAAGCTATTCCTCGCCTGGGATATTTGAAGCTGACAGAAGGAGCATGGCCTTTCCAAAGTCTGGCTCATCCCTGTGTTCAGAAACAAGTATAATTTAATCAGAGCCCTCTACACTGGATATCATTGCAGGCTTTTGTGGTGATCCCTAATGACAGTCTGGACTGAAAATACAGTTGGAGCATTGGCGGAGTGCCGAGTGTGATATATCCCAAACATTGGGCTTTCGGGCACATAGCCCGCTAAAAATATTTCACTTCAGTCATGCAGAAAAGTGCTTTTGTTTGTAAATTTAAACCTGATGATTTCTAAATAATCCCTTCAAACTGATCAGTGCTGAAGGAAATTCAGTTTTTACCACATCCGAAATGGAACACTTTGCTTCAGTGAAGCAAAACAAATCACGTTCGCGTCGAGTCTGGCCAACACTAATCTATTTAAAATATTGGAAACTTGATCCAATGTAAACTAAGAGAGCATAAAGTTGCTGCATGCAAACCTTCTGTCACCAGACTTATTATTACGGAGGTACGCTGATTAGGTTCACTTTGTCCTTCCCTCAGGGACCTTTTTTGGTTAGTCTCTCTCAGTTTGTCTCACTCCTGGAGACGTGTATGAATTAAGCAGTGTTCCCCTTCCCCATGGAGAAACCGTAGAGCAATGCTTTAATGTTCACGTTAATTGGACTGTGAAGCACTGAGCCACAGAAACGAGAGGAAGGAGTTTCCATTTGGCCCCTCGAGATGCTCTGCCATTCAATGTGATCATGCCTGATCCTTTATCTCATTCCCATATTCCTGCTTTGTCTCCATACCCTTGATGCCTTTAAAATATAAAAATGAATGGGCAAGGTTCAATTAAAGAAGGCAGAAGGCAGTCTTATACAGACTAAGTTAAAAATTGCACAACACCAGGTTATAGTCCAATAGGTTTATTTAGAAGTACTAGATTTTGGAGCCCTGCTCCTTAGTCAGGTAGCCAGTGGGGTAGGATTATAAGATACAGAATTTATAGCACGAGATCATAGTGTCATGCAACTGATACGATATATTGAACAAAATGACATCTCGGCTCAGACAATGCATTAAAGGTGTGAGGTTAGAGTCTGTCGGCATTCCAATCTTGAGTCAGACTATTTCCAAAGTAGGAATTTATAAAATGTCACATGGACCTTTAATGCATTGTCTGAGCTGAGATGTCACGTTTTTTATAAAACTGGAAGTTATCTCAGGAATGTGACTAGAAAGAGGTTCTGGGATTTACATATTAATGAATCAAAACGTGCAATCCATTTTAAAAGATAAATACTTAACAGCAATCTAGGGTTGTTCAGTATATTATAACAGTTGCATACCACTGTGATCTGCTATAAAATCTATGTCTTATGATCCTGCCTCACTAGCTACCCAATGAAGGAACAGCACTCCAAAAGCTAGCACTTCCAGATAAACATGTTGGACTATAACGTGGTGTTGTGTGATTTTTAACTTTGTCCACTCGAGTCCAACACCTGCACCTCCTCATTATACAGACTATTGCAAGCAGTGCAGCTACCAATTATTTAAAATGGACTAATTAGTGAAAATGTCATTGTTGGCACACTTGATAAAGTTCTGGATGTAGGTTTGCACATCTAGAACCTCAACCTGTGCTACAAATCTTCTCAAGTCTTGCTAACTTGGTAAAGTGATATAAAACTTAAAGTTATAGAGTCACAGACATGTACAGCACAGAAACAGACCCTTCAGTCCAACTCGTCCATGCCGACCAGATGTCTCAACCTAATCTAGTCCCATTTGCTAGCACCCCGCCCATATCGCTCTAAACCCTTCCTATTCATATATCCATCCAGATGCCTTTTAACTGCTGTAAGTGTACCAGCCTCCACCACTTCCTCCACGCACACCACCCTCTGGCTGAAAAAGTTGCCCCTTATGTCCCTTTTATATCTTTCCCCTCTCACCCTAAACCTATGTCCTCTAATTGTGGACTCCACCACCCCAGGAAAAAGACCTTGACTATTTATCCTATCCATACCCCTCATAGAGTCATAGAGATGTACAGCATGGAAACAGATCCTTTGGTCCAACCCATCCATGCCGACCAGATATCCCAACCCAATCTAGTTCCACCTGCCAGCACCCGGCCCATATCCTTCCAAACCCTTCCTATTCATATACCTATCCAAATGCCTCTTAAATGTTGCAATTGTACCAGCCTCCACCACATCCTCTGGCAGCTCATTCCATACACGTACCACCCTCTGCGTGAAAATGTTGCCCCTTAGGTCTCTTTTATATCTTTCCCCTCTCACCCTAAACCTATGTCCTCTGGTCTGGACTCCCCGACTCCAGGGAAAAGACTTTGCCTATTTATCCTATCCATGCCGCTCATAATTTTTGTAAACCTCTATAAGGTCACCCCTCAGCCTCCGACGCTCCAGGGAAAACAGCCCCAGCCTGTTCAGCCTCTCCCTGTAGCTCAAATCCTCCAACCCTGGCAACATTCTTGTAAATCTTTTCTGAACCCTTTCAAGTTTCACAACATCTTTCCAATAGGAAGGAGACCAGAATTGCATGCAATATTCCAACAGTGGTCTAACCAATGTCCTGTACAGCCGCAACATGATCTCCCAACTCCTGTACTCAATACTCTGATCAATAAAGTAAAGCATACCAAACGCCTTCTTCACTATCCTATCTACCTGTGACTCCACTTTCAAGGAGCTATGAACCTGCATTCCAAGATCTCTGTTCAGCAACACTCCATTGGACCTTACCATTAAGTGTATAAGTCCTGCTAAGATTTGCTTTCCCAAAATGTAGCACCTCGCATTTATCTGAATTAAACTCCATCTGCCACTTCTCAGTCCATTGGTCCATCTGGTCCAGATCTTGTTGTAATCTGAGGTAACCCTTTTCGCTGTCCACTACACCTCCAATTTTGGTGTAATCTGCAAACTTACTAACTGTACCTCTTATGCTCGCATCCAAATCATTTATGTAAATGACAAAAAGTAGAGGGCCCAGCACCGATCCTTGTGGCACTCCACTGGTCACAGGCCTCCAGTCTGAAAAACAACCCTCTACCACCACCCTCTGTCTTCTACCTTTGAGCCAGTTCTGTATCCAAATGGCTAGTTCTCCCTGTATTCCATGAGATCTAACCTTGCTAATCAGTCTCCCATGGGGAACCTTTGATTTTATCAACCTCTATATGGTCACTCCTCAGCCTCCAATGCTCCAGGGAAAACAGCCCCAGCCTCTCCCTATAGCTCAAATCCTCCAATCCAGGAAACATCCTTATCGATCTTTTCTGAACCCTTTCAAGTTTCAAACATCCTTCCAATAGGAGGGAGACCAGATTTACATGCAATATTCCAAATTTGGCCAAACCAATGTCCTGTACAGCTGCAACATGACCTCCCAACTCCTAAACTCAATGCTCTGTGCAATAAAGGAAAGAATACCAAGCACCTTCTTCACTATCCTATCTAACTTAAGAACATTTAAGTTTTGAACTAACTGTTCAGTATGGGAAGCAATGTGAGGTGCAGAAGAAAATGTAAAATTAAAGTATATGGGATTGGGGTTAGTGTACTAACATGGGTGGAGAACTGTTGGCAGGCAGGAAACAAAGAGTAGGAATAAACTGGTCATTTTCCAATTGGCAACCAGTGACCAGCAGGGTACTGCAGGGATCAATACTTGAACCTCAGCTATTCACAATATATATCAATGATTTGGCTGAGGAAACTAACTACAATATCTCCAGATTTGCAGATGACACAAAATTGGGTGGAAGGGTGAACTGAGAGGCGGAAGCCGAGGTGCTTCAATGTGATTGAATGGGTAAATGCATAGCAGATGAAGTTTAATGTGAATAAATATGGGGTTATCCATTTTGGTAGCAAAAACAGGAAGGCTGTTTTTGCTGAATGCTGATTGATTGGAAAACGGGGCGGAGTAATGAGACCTGGGAGTTATTGTACACCAGTCACTGAAAGTGAGCTTGGAGGTGCAGCAAGTGATGCAGAAGGCAAATGGTATGCCGGCCTTCATATCAAGAGGATATGATGACAGGAACTGGGATTTCTGCTGCAATTGAACACGGCCTTCAACCTGAGATCTTCAAGCTCAAAATGTCCAACATCCTTGAAGGCAGAGATCAAGCCATTTGACATACGGAGGATAAGACATTTTTGGTTAAGGAGAGCACTTCAATGGAAAAGGAGGATGTCTCAGAGGGTTCAAAGATGGAATGGATTTGATTACAGTTAAAGAACAAATAAAAATATGCAATTAGTTTGCTTGATGTAATCTACAGATCACCCATTGATGGAAGGATACAGAGGAACAAATCCACAAGGAAATTACAGATAGGCACGACTATTATAGAATAGAATAGCTATTATAGCGGACTTTAATTACCCAAATATATACTGGGACAGTAATAGTGTAAAGAGCAGCAAGTGGCAAGCATTCCTAGATTTTGTGTCCATGAGAATTTCCCATAGCAGTATCAACAAGATCCAATAAGAAAGCAGGCACTGCCAGACCTGGTTCTTAGGGAGTGAGGTAGGCCAAGTGGATCGAGTGATAGTGTGGGAATGTTTATATCATTATGTAGGGGCAAATTACTGCTGTAATCTGGACTGAAAACAAAAAATGCTGGACATCACAGTGGATCAGGCAGCATCCAATGTTTCGAGTCTGGATGACTCTTCATCAGCACTGGTGTGGTGTGGAGAGGGCAGCATTTATGCAATGGTGGGGGTTGGAGTGCTGGGGGAGAAAGGGTGTAAATAGTGCAAATTAAGTGCTCGGGATATGAGAATGGCAGTTTAGAGTGGATGAGAGGAACAGAGAATTTGAGATGTCACGCTGACATTTTTACCTTTCTTCGATCTCTTAATTGAAATCTCTTCATTGTTGGCATAACATTGGTCATCTAAATTTCCCTGCTCCTCTCACCCACTCTAATCTGTCCCCTTCTGAAATTTCCACACTTTGCTGTCTCAGGTCCAACTCTAATTGTGTCATCAAACCCACTGACAAGGGTGGTGCTGTTGTAGTCTGGCACACTGATCTTTACCTTGCAAGAATACAATGTCAACTCTCAGGCACTTGTTCCTACCTTCCCCATATCTGAGCATCAACCCATTGTTGTCAGGACTGCCACTGATGACATTCCTGCCAGAGATCTTCCCCCCACTGCCTTCAACTCCCAAGCTTCCACAGCCTGCTTCTACCTCTTTCCCAAAATCCACAAGCCAGATTGCCCTAGTAGGCCCATCGTATCAGCCTGTCCTGAGTGCATTTCCTCCTACTTTGACTCCATCCTCTCTCCACTTGTTCAGACCCTGCCCACCTACATCTGCGATTCTTCTGATGCCCTCTACCATATCGACAATTTCCAGCTCCCTGGCCCTAACTGTCATGAATGCCCAAGCCCTCTATATCTACATTCCCCACCAGGATGGTCTGAGAGCTCTCGGCTTCTTCCTTCAACAGAGGCCTGAACAGCCCCCATTCACCACCACTCTCCTCTGCCTGGCTGAACTTGTTCTCTCATTGAAAAATTTCTCCTTGAATTCATCTCACCTCTGCCAAGTCAAAGGAGTGATGATTGGCATCTGCCTGGGTCCCGGTTATGCCTCCCTCTTTATGGTGAATGCGGAACAATCCTTATTCCAGTCCCACAACTCTTTTCTTGGTACATCGATGACTGTTTTGGTGCCACTTCATGCTCCTGAATGGACCTTGCAAAATTTGTTCACCTTGCCTCCAATTTTCACCCCTCTATAACTTTTACATCACCCATTCCTGACACTTCCCTTCCTTTCCTTGGCCTCTTCGTCTCCATTTCAGGGAATAAACTGTCTGCTGCCATTCACTACAAAGTCACTGACTCCCATAGCTACCTTCATACCCCATGTCCTGCAAGGACTCCATCCCATTCTCCCAGTCCCTTCACCCACAACGCATCTGGTCAAATGATGCCATCTTCCAAACCAGCACTGCTTTCTTCTTCCATACAACTCACTGTGGTTGACAGGGCCCTCAACCGTCCAACCTATCGCCCATGCTTCTGCCCTTGCCCCATTGCATCATTCACAACAGAGTGATCAGCTTCCCCTTGTCCTCACTTTTCATCCCCCAGCTTCCATATTCAAAGTATTATTCTCCACTATTTCAGACAACTTTAGCAGAGCGCCACCACCAAACACATCTCCCCCTGTCTGTATTTCGCAGTGTTCCTTCCCTTTGGGGCATGCTAGTCTATTCCTCAACCACAACGCCATCCACCCCATCCCATGGGGGCTTCCCATGTAACCGCACAAGGTGCAACACCTGCTCCTTCATCTCCCATTCAGGTGCCTAAACGTCTTTCCAGGTGAAGCAGCATTTCACCTGCACCCCTTTCCAATCCGGTGTACTGAATTCACTGCACCCAGTGAGGCCTACTCTACACTGAAGAAACCAAACACAGCCTGGGTGACCACTTTGCAGAACTCTCCGGCATGACCCCAACCCCCATGGAGCCACTCATTGTAAAACAGCGTCCTGCTCGCATACCCACTTGTCTGTCCTCAGCACTCTGCCGTTTTCCAGTGAATCACAGTGCAAACTGGAGGAGCAACATCTCACCTTCAAACGAGGCAGTTTACAGCCTTCTGGACTTAATATTGTATTCAACCCCCTTCAGATTGTGTACTCATGCCCATTCCTTCCCTTTCTTTTAGCTTCACTTGTTACATTCTCTGGCACCATGTCCTCTCTCTCCTCCCCCTCCTGCCAACTACTCCAGGGGACTGTCTGTTCTTTCCAGTCTGGCAGGTAGACACACCATTGTTCTTCCAGTCCCACAGTTTGATCACTTAATCTGAATTATCAACATCCTTTCTCCCCCTGCACTCTCTCCCCTGCCAACCACAGCATAAATGCTGCCTCCTCCACATTTCACACCAGCTCTGATAAAGAGTCATCCACACTCGAAATGTTAGCTTGCTTTCTGTCGCGGATGCTGCCTGACCCACTGTGATTTCCAGCATTTTTTGTTTTCAGTCATCATGTCATGATACTTAGGATGATAGTGAAAAATGACATTGGACCATCCAGAGTACAAACTGACACCTGGCGGAGAATTGACTTCAATGAGGGTTTGATAGGTTCGAAAAAAAGAACATTGCTTTGGATTTAATCCATGCTGTGTCTGCCCCTAAGTGCACACAAGTAAAATGAATTTTATTGTGTTGAATTTGAGCTGTAGACCATCATTACCACCAGATGTCGCTGTGACTACATTTTGGTTCAATAATCAGACTCAGGGTAAGAATTCAGTGATGGAGTTTCCAACAGTGTGAAAAGGAGTTCAATTTGATTTGGAGATAGGGGAGAGTATTACGGATGTATGTACCACATTGGTTACCTCTCCCCCTAACGATATGAGTTAACATATTAGCAACAGACAATATTCAGAACCCAGAGTAGCTTGGTCTCTCTGAGCTCTGCTGTGAAAAACTGATCTGTAATCAATACAAAAAATCCTTTGGGGGAGAAATATGTTTACCCATTTAATAGACACTGTGGCAAAAATAATTTCATTTTCAAATGGGGTGCTCAATGTGGGAAAGGAAATCTCAGTAATTTGGTGGGGTTCCAATTAAAACAGATATCAGTCATAGAGATGTACAGCATGGAAACAGACCCTTCGGTCCAACCTGTCCGTGCCGACCAGATATCCCAACCCAATCTAGTCCCACCTGCCAGCACCTGGCCCATATCCCTCCAAACCCTTCCTAGTCATATACCCATCCAAATGCCTCTTAAATGTTGCAATTGTACCAGCCTCCACCACATCCTCTGGCAGCTCATTTCATACACATACCACCTTCTGCGTGAAAATGTTGCCCCTTAGGTCTCTTTTATATCTTTCCCCTCTCACCCTAAACCTATGCCCTCTAGTTCTGGACTCCCCGACCCCAGGGAAAAGACTTTGTCTATTTATCCTATCCATGCCCCTCATAATTTTGTAAACCTCTATAAGGTCACCCCTCAGCCTCCGATGCTCCAGGGAAAACAGCCCCAGCCTGTTCAGCCTCTCCCTGTAGCTCAATTCCTCCAACCCTGGCAACATTCTTGTAAATCTTTTCTGAACCCTTTCAAGTTTCACAACATCTTTCCGATAGGAAGGAGACCAGAATTGCATGCAATATTCCAACAGTGGCCTAACCAATGTCCTGTACAGCCGCAACATAACCTCCCAACTCCTTTACTCAATACTCTGACCAATAAGGTAAAGCATACCAAACGCCTTCTACACTATCCTATCTACCTGCGACTCCACTTTCAAGGAGCTATGAACCTGTACTCCAAGGTCTCTTTGTTCAGGAACATTCCCTATGACATTACCATTAAGTGTATAAGTCCTGCTAAGATTTTCTTTCCCAAAATGTAGCACCTCGCATTTATCTGAATTAAACTCCATCTGCCACTTCTCAGCCCATTGGCCCATCTGGTCCAGATCCTGTTGTAATCTGAGGTAACCCTCTTCGCTGTCCACTACACCTCCAATTTTGGTGTAATCTGCAAACTTACTAACTGTACCTCTTATGCTCGCATCCAAATCATTTATGTAAATGACAAAAAGTAGAGGACCCAGCACCGATCCTTGTGACACTCCACTGGTCACAGGCCTCCAGTCTGAAAAACAACCCGCTACCACCACCCTCTGTCTTCTACATTTGAGCCAGTTCTGTATCTTGTTTAAATATTTTCCATTGCTGCCAGTCCTGCCCATCCCTGAGCCATGTTTCTGTAATTGCTATGATATCCCAGTCCCATGTTCCTAACCATCCCTGAGTTCATCTGCCTTCCCTGTTAGGCCCCTTGCATTGAAATAAATGCAGTTTAATTTATTAGTCCTACCTTGTCCCTGCCTGCCCTGACTGTTTGACTCACTTCTGTTCTCAGCTGTACCAGTCTCAGATCGATCTCTTTCCTCACTATCTCCCTGGGTCCCCCCCCTTCCCCACCCCCACCTTACTAGTTTAAATCCTCCCAAGCAGTTCTAGCAAATTTCCCTGTCAGTATATTAGTCCCCTTCCAATTTAGGTGCAATCTGTCCTTCTTGTACATGTCTCTTCTACCCCAAAAGAGATTCCAATGATCCAAAAATGTGAATCCTTCTCCCATACACCAGCTCCTCAGCCATGCATTCATCTGCTCTATCCTCCTATTCCTGCTCTCACTAGCTCGTAGCACTGGGAGTAATCCAGATATTACTACCCTTGAGGACCTCCTTTTTAAATTTCTGCCTAACTCTCTGTAATCTCCCTTCAGAATCTCAATCTTTTCCCTTCCTATGTTGTTGGCTCCAATGTGGACAATGACCTCCTGCTGGCCCCTCTCCCCTGTGAGAACATTCTGCCCCCTCTCTGAGACATCCTTGATCCTGGCACCAGGGAAACAACGCACCATTCTGCTTTTTCTCTGCTGGCCACAGAAATGTCTGTCTGTACCTCGGAGTACAGAATCCCCTAACACAATTGATCTCTTGGATACCGACGTACCCCTCATTGCATTAGAGCCAGTCTCAATACCAGAAACTTGGCTGTTTGTGCTACGTTCCCCTAAGAATCCATCAACCCCAACATTTTCCAAAACAGCATACCTGTTTGAAATGGGTATATCCACAATAGACTTCTGCCCTAGGTGCCGACCTCTCTCACCCTTCCTGGGATTAACCCATCTATGTGACTGTATCTGAGACTTCCCCCCTTCCTATAACTGCCATCTATCACATACTGTTGCTGTTGCAAATTCCTCATCGCTTCTATCTGTCTCTCCAACTGATCCATTCGATCTGATAAGATTCACATCCAACAGCATTTATGGCAGATATAATCCGCAGTAACCTTTAAACTCTCTTTAAACTCCCACATCTGACAAGAAGTACATATCACTGCAAAGGCCATTTTTGCTCCTTCACAATCTACAGACCCAGAAAATAACACCGTCTTATTCCTCTACAAACACTGCAACAGGTTTAATTCATAGCCAAGGCTTACATTTTAAGCTTAATCAAGAGACTTATCTCCAAAAACATATCATCAAGAAAGAACCCACTGTACTCACTAATACAGCCTTTCTCTTGGACAGACTTAAAACAACAATTAACTTATCTGATTCTGTGTTGTGAACTTCGCCCAACAGTTCCTCCAAGATTAGTTGTGAATTTCATTGTTTGTTAATTTTCCCAGATGCACTCCGATGTCCAGCGATACACGAATTCAAACAGCAAAGGCAGTTTGATGCTGTGAGATAGGGTAGTTTTGACCAATGGGGAGGGGCTGGGTGTCTGACGGTGGGTGGCTGAGGAATCAGGGAGGTTACAGATTGACGTGGTTGCCTTTTGCTTGTAGGGCTTCACAGAATCACAAATCTATTACAAAGCAGAAGGAGACCATTCAACACATTGTTTAGAGGCAAAAACGCTGCAGATGCTGGAATCCAAAGTAGACAGGCAGGAGGTTGGAAGAACACAGCAAGCCAGACAGCAATAGGAGGTGGAGAAGTCAATATTTCGGGTATAACCCTTCTCCAGGACTTCAACCCATCGTATCTGCACTGACTCTCGGACTGAACATTTCACTTTGTGCAATTGACCCGTCTTCTCCCTGTAACTCTGCACATTATTTCCTTTCAAATAACAAGATGATGCTCTTTCAAATGCTTCAATTGAAACCACCTCCATTACACCTTCAGGCAGTACATTCCAGACCCTAACCACTTGCTGTACGAAAAATTGCATATTGCATATTTTTTATTTTGTCTGTTACTTTAAATCTGCATCTCTTTATTCTTGATCCTTTCAGAAATGATTGTTTCTCCCTATCTTGGTCCAGATACCTCATGATCCTGACAGTTTCTGGTATCTAAGCTATGTTGGCAAAGTCAACACATGTTGCTTCTCCTCAATTGTCTTGAGATGGTCTGGAAATTGGGATTATGTCAGTGCAGACTCTATGGGCCCAAGGGCTTTTTCTGTGCTGTATGAATCTATGAATTTATTTAAAGGTTGTGGTGAATCACCTTCTGAACCACTGAAATTTATGTGGTTCGAGGGATAGAGTTGCAGGATTTTGACACTCAGGAGGTGAAGGAATGGTGGCGTGATGGCTCAGTGGTTAGCACTGCTGCCTCACAGCACCAGGGACCCGGGTTCGACTCCCGTTTTGGGCGACTGCCTGTGTGGAGTTTGCACGTTCTCCCCGTGTCTGCGTGGGTTTCCTCCCACAGTCCAAAGATGTGCAAGTTAGGTGAATTGGCCATGCTAAATCGCCCATAGTGTTCAGGGATGCCTAGGCTAGGTGCATTAGTCAGGGGAAATGTAGAGTAATAGGGCTAGGTCTGGGTGGGATACTCTTTGGAAGGTCGGTGTGGACTTGTTGGGCCAAATGGCCTGTTTCCACACTGTAGGGATTCTATGATGAGGAATGGCAATAGTTCCAAATCAGGATGGTTTGTGGCTTGAAGGGGAAATTGCATATGATGATGTTTCCATATGTCTGCTAGCCTGATCCTTTAGGTGGCTAGAGGTCCCAGGCTTGAAAGGTACTCACCTTGGTGAGTTACTGCAGGGAACCTTGTAGATTGTACACACTAGTGATTCCCTAGTTTAAGGAGTAAATGTAAGATGGTGCTGGAAAAATATCGACTCCTTGCAAGCTCCTGTGCGCAGATCTAAATTTCCTATTTCCTACAATCATTCTATACTCTTTAAACCTAATAGCATACTTTTAAAATTACTAATTACTATGTTTTATCTAAGCTCACAGGTTTGAAGATCTGTGTTTTGGTTTTGCTGCTGTACACCCATTATTTACTAATCTACTCTATTTACTATGTGACCTGCCTGTAATACTCGCAATACTCGCTTTTCACCGTGCCTCGGTATACGTGACAATAAATTCAATTCAATTCAATTCAAATCAAATGTTATTGATGATGAATGGGGGTGCAATCACCGTGTGTGGCATCACTGAATATTTTCAGGAGGAGCTAGAAAGATGTTTCTTAGACAAGGGGCTCAAAGATTATCAGGGTTTGTTGGAAATGTGAAGTTCAACACACAAGCATATTACTGAATGGTGGCGCAGGCTCGATGGATCAAATGGCCTACCTCTGCCCCTCATTCTTGTGTTCATAAAAAATATGTCACATTGTTTAAATGACCAACTCACTGCCTCCAGTAAGATTGGTTGCCTATCCCTCATCCTAGCTGATTAACAATGGAAATGGATGGTTTTGAGGTGAATAGGATTCCGGCTTCAGATTTTTGATTTTCAATTATGACAGATCGCAATTCATCCATTCTTGGAAGCTTGGATTCATTTCAGCTGGTCACCAAGCTTATAATGGGGAACTAAATTTATACCAATTACATCGACAAGCCACATACACATTTATAATCCATAATCATAACATAGACAATCCATACCCATTACATCTATAATCCATGACATTTATATCTTTTCTGAAGTGTGATGCTCAGAACTATCCACAATATTCCAGTTGACAACAAGTAGTTTCAGCAGAATACAGTTTTGTAATTGATTCTGTTTATAAACTCAAGCAGCCCAAAAGCTTTTTTCACCATGATATCAACCTTCCATGTTATCTTTAAGCATTTATGCATAGGGATACTAAGGTTCTGATGCTCATGTACTCTATACTTTTCAAAACGGTGTCATTTAAAGTCTGTTGGCTTTTTGCATTAGTCCACCCAAAGCACATGTGACATAAAAAGGCCATAGAGGCAAGCTTCAAACAGAGTCAATTTTCCAACAGCAACTTCTCTCATACTAATAATTGTTATTTCCTTTTGAGATTTGGTATTCTTGCAATTATATCCTAATGATTGACAATATCGTCAACAATATGGTTTTTTTTCCAGCAATACTCAAAGCTCTGCACTACCAAATGATTATTATTGTTTCGCACTTCACAGAAAATTCCTTTCATATAATTTTCTAGCCTTCTTAATATTCTCTGTTCTTCCATCTAATTCTTGTTACCTCCTTACTACATTTTAAACTATTGAAAGACAGAAGTATACTGCACAGGAAACCACCTAGCCCACGACCTTTGATCTGGCTTCATATTAGGCAACCCATAAATTGATCATGCTTGTTTTGCCATTAGCCCTGAGTCATCAAATATTCAAATATTCATCCACTTTTCCCATGAAATTTGCACTCATTTCTGCTGGAGCCACTCAATCTTTTCTCCAAAAAATATGATACTAGACATTAGATTCTTAGATTTGAAGAGTCCTCTGTGAATGTTTGGGATCTTGTGTTTCCGATATTGATTGAACAGCTAATATTTGGCAAGACACCTAGGATACTTCTGGATCAGTGGTGCTGGAAGAGCACAGCAATTCAGGCAGCATCCGAGGACAGGCAAAATCGACGTTTCGGGCAAAAGCCCTTCATCAGGAATAAAGGCAGAGAGCCTGAAGCGTGGAGAGATAAGCTAGAGGAGGGTGGGGGTGGGGAGAGAGTAGCATAGAGTACAATAGGTCAGTGGGGAAGGAGATGAAGGTCAGGGAGGAGAGGGTGGAGTGGATAGGTGGAAAAGGAGCTGGGCAGGTCGGACAAGTCCGGACAAGTCAGGGGATCGAGTTGCTGGAGGTTAGAAACTAGGATGAGGTGGGGGAAGGGGAAATGAGGAAACTGTTGAAATCCACATTGATGCCCTGGGGTTGAAGTGTTCCGAGGCGGAAGATGAGGCGTTCTTCCTCCAGGCGTCTGGTGGTGAGGGAGCAGCGGTGGAGGAGGCCCAGCACCTCCATATCCTCGGCAGAGTGGGAGGGGGAGTTGAAATGTTGAGCCACGGGGCGATTTGGTTGATTGGTGCGGGTGTCTCAGAGATGTTCCCTAAAGCGCTCTGCTAGGAGGCGCCCAGTCTCCCCAATGTAGAGGAGACCGCATCGGGACATCTCGAACATTCCAGAAGATTCCCCTGGCCTCGGAAATGCCATTAGCCACGCTGATTGATGATGTCACTTCTGCCCCCATCATGGCCACTCCCACAGCCACTTCCAGCCCTCACATCATTGCTGATGCCATACGCTCAGTGACTTCCGCCACCCCTACTGCCGTGTCTGCCACCACTTCCGTCCCCACCAACGCCACTCACCTGCATTCTGCTGACACGCCCCCCACAGACCCCACTGTCACTATCCCCACCCCCCAGAACCCCGAGGGGAACACTACCCCTGCTCATGACTCTACCCCCATTCCCCCCACCATCACACCCACTCCAGGTATTGGCTCCGACCCCACTCCCAGCTCTACACCCACACCAGCTCCCAGCTCCCAGCCCTGCCGAGTTTTCACCATCCCCAGACCTCCCCCTCACTGAGGACGAACGATCAGTCCTCAGCAAAGGACTCACCTTTGTCCCCCTCCGTCCATGCATCAATGAATTTAATACACGCCGTGACATCGAACAATTCTTCCGTCGCCTCCGCCTCCGAGCTTACTTTCACAATCAGGACTCCCGCCCACCTTCCGAGGACCCCTTCGCCCACCTCCAACACAATGCATCCACCTGGACACCCTGCGCTGGCCTATTACCTGCCCTCGACCTCTTCATTTCCAACTGCCGCCGGGACATTAACCGCCTCAACCTGTCGACCCCCCTCCCCCACTCCAACCTCTCACCCTCACAACGCGCAGCCCTCCAATCCCTCTGCTCCAATCCTGACCTCACCATCAAGCCAGCGGACAAAGGGGGCACAGTGGTAGTCTGGCGCACTGACCTCTACATCGCTGAAGCCAAACGCCAACTCGAGGACACCTCTTCCTACCGCCCCCTTGACCATGACCCCACCCCCCATCACCAAACCATCATCTCCCAGACCATACAGAACCTCATCACCTCAGGAGATCTCCCACCCACAGCTTCCAACCTCATAGTCCGGGAACCCCGCACTGCCCGGTTCTACCTCCTTCCCAAGATCCACATGCCTGACCACCCTGACCGACCCATTGTCTCAGCATGCTCCTGTCCCACCGAACTCATCTCTACCTACCTCGACACTGTCCTATCCCCCCTAGTCCAGGAACTCCCCACATACGTTCGAGACACCACCCACGCCCTCCACTTCCTCCAAGACTTCCGTTTCCCCGGCCCCCAACGCCTCATCTTCACCATGGATATCCAATCCCTCTACACCTCCATCCGCCATGACCAGGGCCTCCAAGCCCTCCGTTTTTTCCTCTCCAGACGTTCCCAACAGTACCCCTCCACCGACACTCTCATTCGTTTGGCCGAACTGGTCCTCACCCTTAACAATTTCTCCTTTGAATCCTCCCACTTCCTCCAGACCAAAGGGGTAGCCATGGGCACACGTATGGGCCCCAGCTATGCCTGTCTCTTTGTTGGCTACGTAGAGCAGTTGATCTTCCGTAATTACACCAGCACCACTCCCCACCTCTTCCTCCGCTACATTGATGACTGCATTGGCGCCACCTCGTGCTCCCGCGAGGAGGTTGAGCAATTCATCAACTTCACCAACACATTCCACCCTGACCTTAAATTTACCTGGACCATCTCTGACACCTCCCTCCCCTTCCTGGACCTCTCCATTTCCATCAGTGACGACCGACTTGACACTGACATTTTCTACAAACCCACCGACTCCCACAGCTACCTGGATTACACCTCTTCCCACCCTACCTCTTGCAAAAATGCCATCCCGTATTCCCAATTCCTCCACCTCCGCCGGATCTGTTCCCAGGAGGACCAGTTCCACCATAGAACACACCAGATGGCCTCCTTCTTTAAGACCGCAATTTCCCTTCCCACGTGGTTAAAGATGCCCTCCAATCCATCTCATCCACATCCCGCACCTCCGCCCTCAGACCCAACCCCTCCAACCGCAACAAGGACAGAACGCCCCTGGTGCTCACCTTCCACCCTATCAACCTTCGCATAAACCAAATCATCCGCCGACATTTCCGCCACCTCCAAACAGACCCCACCACCAGGGATATATTTCCCTCCCCACCCCTCTCCGCCTTCCGCAAAGACCGTTCCCTCCGTGACTACCTGGTCAGGTCCACGCCCCCCTACGACCCACCCTCCCATCCTGGCACTTTCCCCTGCCACCGCAGGAACTGTAACACTTGTGCCCGCACCTCCTCCCTCACCTCCATCCAAGGCCCTAAAGGAGCCTTCCACATCCATCAAAGTTTTACCTGCACATCCACTAATATCATCTATTGTATCCGTTGCTCCCGATGCGGTCTCCTCTACATTGGGGAGACTGGGCACCTTCTAGCAGAGCGCTTTAGGGAACATCTCCGAGACACCCGCACCAATCAACCAAATCGCCCTGTGGCTCAACATTTCAACTCCCCCTCCCACTCTGCCGAGGATATGGAGGTGCTGGGCCTCCTCCACCGCCGCTCCCTCACCACCAGATGCCTGGAGGAAGAACGCCTCATCTTCCGCCTCGGAACACTTCAACCCCAGGGCATCAATGTGGATTTCAACAGTTTCCTCATTTCCCCTTCCCCCACCTCATCCTAGTTTCTAACCTCCAGCAACTCGATCCCCTGACTTGTCCGGACTTGTCCGACCTGCCCAGCTCCTTTTCCACCTATCCACTCCACCCTCTCCTCCCTGACCTATCACCTTCATCTCCTTCCCCACTGACCTATTGTACTCTATGCTACTCTCTCCCCACCCCCACCCTCCTCTAGCTTATCTCTCCATGCTTCAGGCTCACTGCCTTTATTCCTGATGAAGGGCTTTTGCCCGAAACGTTGATTTTGCCTGTCCTCGGATGCTGCCTGAATTGCTGTGCTCTTCCAGCACCACTGATCCAGAATCTGGTTTCCAGCATCTGCAGTCATTGTTTTTACCTAGGATACTTCCCCTATCCTTCTTTGAAATAGTGCCAAGGAGATCCTAATCATCCATCAGGTTAGGCTGATGAGGTGTCAGTTTAATGCTTCATCTCGAAGATATCATGTCACAGTGCAGTACACTATGAGTATCACACAGGAACACTAGCTTTGAGTTCTGGGCTCAAGTCCTTGAGTGGGTCTTGAACCCAGAATACTATAACTTGGAAACAAGAGGGCTACAATTGAGCTACAGCTAACATTCAGAAGGCAGCTTAAAGCTGTACATCCACTTTCTTTGGGTGGTTCTGTCGACAACTTCAATGCAAGTGTTGGAAAATGAGTGTAAATGAGGGATGATGGTTCCTTTACTCAAAGAGCTCTGGAAGTCATGTTAGAAGGAGACAATGGATATGAGTGACAAGCCCCTCACCAACACGGAGTGAGGACTGCACAGCAAGAATGGTGAGGGTGGATTAATGCAGTGTCTGAAGCTCATTGGACATATGAGGAAGAAAAACGTACAAGATGTCGCTAGCGTGAATGAGACTTTGCACCTTACTAGTTTTTGGTGTCATGTTGGTAACACACAGATGTTTTAACCTTCATCAGCTACAAATTCACTTGGAAATGCTTCATCTTGCAATTAAGCCCTGGTGGTCTCCTTCACTGATAATTCCCAACATTCACTCACTTGCCTTTCATACGCGATCTGTTCAGCAGGACCTCTTTAGCACAGAACAAGTTGCTCAGTTCTGACAGGTTTCAGCTCATTCATGCCTGACCCCCCACTGCCTCTAAGGGAGCATTCTACAGAGAAAATCTAAAACTGAAGATTTCAGCCCAGATTTGCAGGTGGTGAAGCACCTTCATATGGCTAACATTGCTGATGGGTCATCCAAAAACATGAATGAGGCTACCATCATTTGCAAGAGCCCCAGCTCTCAGCAATGGACAGGCTGAATACGCTGGGGCTGTTTTCCCTGGAGCATCGGAGGCTGAGGGGTGACCTTGTAGAGGTTTATAAAATCATGAGGGGCATGGATAGGGTAATTAGACAAGGTCTTTTCCCTGGGGTGTGGGTGGGGGGTCCAGAACTAGAGGGCATAGGTTTAGGGTGATGGGAGGAAAAAGTTTAAAAGAGACCCAAGAGCAACTTTTTAACACAAAGGATGGTGCATGTATGGAATGAGCTGCCAGAGGAAGTGGTGGAGGCTGGTACAATTACAACATTTAAAAGGCATCTGGATAGGTATATGAATAGGAAGGGTTTACAGGGATATAGGTCAAGTGCTGGCAGGTGGAAATAGATTAATTTAGGATATCTGGTTGGCATGGACAAGTTGGACCGAAGGATCTGTTTCTGCACTGTACATCTCTATGACTCTGTAACTCTCTCTCATTTTCTGCTCAAATAGGGTAGCACTAAAAAAAAACACTAGATTAGGTAGCAGGAGACCTACATTATTTATTAGTCACCAGGGGAAGCAGCAGGGAAAATAGCACAATAGAAATGCAAGCACAGTTCTAAGGATTGTGGCATTTGTATTTCTTTGCAGGAGCGCTTCAGCGGTACACATGTGAATGCCCAGCAATGGTTACTGTGATTCCTTTGATTACACGTATCTCAGGGCTCAAGTCTCACTCCACAGTTCAAGCTGATACTCCAGTGCAGGGCAGAGAAGTACTGCCTGTTGAAGGTGCAGTCTTTTGATGAGATGTTAACCCAACACACCGCCTTCTCTCCTGGTTAGATGTAAAAGATTCACAACATTCTTTCGAAGAAGAATAAAAGAGTTCTCCTTGTTGCCCTGCCCAATTTTTATCCCTCAATCAGCATCATAAATCCAATGATCTGATCATTATAAGGTTGCTATTTGTGAGAGTGTGCTGTGTACGTTATTCACTACAATTCCTACATCACAGCAGTGATCACACTTCAAATGGCTGTCATTGATTCTAAAAGGCTTTGCAACGCAATGGTCAGAAAGTGCTGTTTATATTCAAGTCTTTCCTTTGCTATTTATTTTTTCTGATTAAGATTATATAGTGCAATGGCATTTCTTCCACATAACAGAGCCATGTTTTATTCACTCGTATATGGACATTTATATGTATGCCCCTCCCTGGTTGCCCATGGGAAAGTGATGGTGAGCTGCCTACTTAACTCCATTTGCAGTAGGTAGACCCACAAAGCCATTACAGAGGGAGTTCCAGATTCTGCTAAGTCTTCTCAAAGTAGAGAAAGAGTGGGAAGCAAAGCATCAAAATTAGCCTGTACCTGTGTTTTTGTTTTTGCCACTGTTTACTTATTATTTACATATCTATGCTACTTAATTATGTGATTTGCCTGTAATGCTCGCAAGACAAAGCTTTTCACTGTATCTTGGTACACGTGACAATAAATTCAATTCAATTCAATTTAATAGAGGAAGTGGCTGTGGGAGTGTCAGAAGAAGTGCAAACATATACTGTACTCCCTCCACCAGCATCATTCAGTAGCGGCAGTGTTTGTCATCTACAAGATGCACTGTAGAAATTCACCAAATATCCTTTGTGAGTACCTTCCAAACACACAACCACTTCTATTCAGCAGGAGAAGGGTAACAGATACCTGGGAACACTGCCACCTGCAAGTTCCACTCCAAGCCACTTGCCATCCTGACTCGGAAATATTTCACTGTTCCTTCACCGTTGCTGGGTCAAAATCTTGGAATTCCCTCCCAGAGGACATTATGGGTCAACCTACAGCAGGTGGACTGCAGCGGTTCATGAGGCAGCTCATCCACCACCTTCTCGAGGGCAACTCGGGACAGGCAATAAATGCCAGCGATGCCCACATCTCATGAGTTAAGAAAATAATGCAGAGTTTGTTACTAAGCCATAGAAGGAGATATTAGGATAAATGGCTAAAGGCTTATCCAAAGAGGTAGGTTTGAAGGAGTATTTTAAAGGTGGAGAGAGTTATCAGTTTTCAGCAACAGATGAACTGAGACGTAGTCGGGGAATGGTGATGTTATGGGACTAGAAATAGGAGGTTTTAGCGTTGGCACAGAGATATCTCCAGATCAATTATAGCACCAACACTACGAGCAGTCTGATTCAGCCTTGGGCATTGGAGATAATGAAGTCAATAGTTAAGCGTCTAGGGACTGAAGACAACAGCTGACTATCTGTCCTTTCTCCCCTACCTTGATGGTAACACTAAGGCAGCACAATCTGGAGGAATTTCTCAACCAGCTGGCCTGCATTCCACAGATCAAATCCTCTAATGTCGCGATTTTGAGCTTTGAACAATGCGTGTTGCTGACGATCACTTTCAGGCAGTTAGAACTAGATTTATCTGCACTTTTATCTGCTAGTTAAGCTCGCATCGAGTTGGATTTTTGTGGCAGTTTGTGCAGCACTGCTACTGAATCACAGCAGAGGAATTTCTTTTTAATCTGGCTTGCATCTGACCTGTGTTACTGCAGACACAGACACTTCTCAACCATAACCCAATGTGCTGCAGGCGTGCTAATAGCACAAAACTGGCACAATAATCTCATTACGAATGGTAAAATCAATATATAGAAAGTAGTCAGGCATTCGAGACACCCTGCAGCCTTGCAAATTCTAAAGGAGGAGCAGAATAGCTAAATTCAGATACTCTCACTGATTTGAACAGCTACAAAGAGGCAGGAGGAGTCAGCCCTTCTGTTTGCTATCGCTTGATCTATGAATGGACAGGGAAGACATTGGATGGTATGATGGCTCAGTGGGCAGCACTGCTGCTTCACAGGACTAGGGACCCGGGTTCAATCCCAGTTTTGGATGGTTGTGTGAAGTTGGGGGAGGGGACAAGCTGGATGTTTGAAAAGGAAATTGAAGGGAAAGTTAGAACAAGAGAAGTCAAGAAAGACAACTGTATTAATGAGGCAGAAAACTCGGAAAGGCATCATGCTGTAAGGTTGAGTGAAATAAGGGCTGATGGGAAGGGTGAGAGCAGTAACAAATTAAAAATACTATACATGAATGCACAAAGCATTAGACATAAGATGGATGAGCTTGAGGCCCTTTTGGAAATTGGCAGATACAATATTGTGGGGATAACTGAGACGTGGCTTCAAGTGGACAGGGCCTGGGAAATGAATATTCAAGGCTACACGTGCTATCGTAAGGACAGACTGACGGGCAGAGGGGGTGGGGTGGCCTTGTTAGTAAGGGATGATATTCAGTCCCTTGCGCGGGGGGACCTAGAGTCAGGAGATGTAGAGTCAGTGTGGATAGAGCTTCGAAATACCAAGGGTAAAAAGACCCTCTTGGGAGTCATCTACAGGCCCCCAAACAGTAGTCTGGATGTCGGATGTAAGTTAAATCAGGAGCTGAAATTGGCCTGTCGCAAAGATGTCACTACAGTTGTTATGGGGGATTTTAACATGCAGGTAGACTGGGAGAATCAGGATGGTATTGGGCCACAAGAAAGAGACTTTGTGGAGTGCCTCAGAGATGGATTCTTAGAGCAGCTGGTGCTGGAGCCGACCAGGGAGAAGGCAATTCTGGATCTGGTATTGTGTAACGAACCAGAATTGGTCAGAGACCTCGAAGTGAAGGAGCCATTGGGAAGTAGTGACCATAATACAATAAGCTTCAATCTGCAATTTGAGAGGGAGAGGGTACAGTCGGAAACGACAGTACGTCTGTTGAATAAAGGGAATTATGGAGCTGTGAGGGAGGAGCTGGCCAAAGTTCAATGGTGCAATACCTTAGCAGGGATGACCGTGGAGGAACAATGGCGGATATTTCTGTGTATAATGCAGAAGTTGCAGGATCAGTTCATTCCTAAAAGAAAGAAAGATCCCAGGAGGAGGCATGGGCGGCCGTGGCTGACGAGGGAAGTAAAGAAACATATAAAGTTAAAAGATAAAAAGTATAACATAGCTAAGTGGGAAAACTGAGGACAGAGAAGCTTTTAAAGAGCAACAGAGGATTACTAAGAAGGAAATACGCAGAGGAAAAATGAGGTATGAAGGTAAACTGGCCAAGAATATTAAGGAGGATAGTAAAAGCTTTTTTAGGTATGTGCAAGGCAAAAAAATGGTTAGGACAAAAATTGGGCCCTTGAAGACAGAAACAGGGGCATATATTACTAGGAACAAAGAAATGGCAGAGGAATTAAATGGGTACTTCAGATCTGTGTTCACTTGGGAAGACACAAGCAATCTCCCTGAGGTAACAGTGGCTGAAGGACCTGAACTTAAGGGAATTTATATTTGCCAGGATTTGGTGTTGGAGAAGCTGTTAGGTCTGAAGGTTGATAAGTCTCCGGGGCCTGATGGTCTGCATCCCAGGGTACTGAAGGAGGTGGCTCGGGAAATCGTGGATGCGTTGGTGATTATTTTCCAGAGTTCAATAGATTCGGGGTCGGTTCCTGAGGATTGGAAGGTGGCTAATGTTATACCACTTTTTAAGAGAGAAAGCAGGTAATTATAGACCAGTTAGTCTGACCTCAGTGGTGGGAAAGTTGCTGGAGTCTATTATAAAGGATGAAATTACTGCACATCGGGATAGTAGTAACAGGATAGGACAGAGTCAGCATGGATTTATGAAGGTGAAATCATGCTTGACTAATCTTCTTGAATTTTTTGAGGATGTAACTATGAAGTTGGATGAGGGAAATCCAGTAGATGTAGTGTACCTGGACTTTCAGAAAGCTTTTGATAAAGTCCCACACAGGAGGTTAGTGAGTAAAATTAGGGTGCATGGTATTGGGGGCAAAGTACTAGATTGGATTGAAAATTGGTTGGCTAATAGGAAACAAAGGGTAGTGATAAACGGCTCCATTTCGGAATGGCAGGCAGTGACCAGTGGGGTACCGTGCTGGGACCACAGCTTTTTACAATATATGTTAATGATATAGAAGATGGTATCAGCAATAACATTAGCAAATTTGCTGATGATACAAAGCTGGGTGGCAGGGTGAAAAGTGATGAGGATGTTAGGAGATTACAGGGTGACCTGGACAAGTTAGGTGAGTGGGCAGATGCATGGCAGATGCAGTTTAATGTGGATAAATGTATGGTTATCCGCTTTGGTAGCAAGAACAGGAAGGCAGACTACTACCTCAATGGAATCAATTTATGTAAAGGGGCAGTACAGAGAGATCTGGGTGTTCTTGTACACCAGTCAATGAAGGCAAGCATGCAGGTACAGCAGGTAGTGAAGAAGGCTAATAGCATGCTGGCCTTCATAACAAGAGGAATTGAGTATAGAAGCAAAGAGGTGCTTCTGCAGCTGTACAGGGCCCTGGTGAGACCACACCTGGAGTACTGTGTGCAGTTCTGGTCTCCAAATTTGAGAAAAGACATTCTGGCTATTAAGGGAGTGCAGCGTAGGTTCACGAGGTCAATTCCTGGAATGGCAGGATTACCTTACACTGAAAGACTGAAGCAACTGGGCTTGTATACCCTTGAGTTTCGAAGATTAAGAGGGGATCTGATTGAGACGTATAAGATTATGAAAGGATTGGACACTCTGGCAGTAGGAAACATATTTCCACTGATGGGTGAGTGCCGAACCAGAGGACACAGCTTAAAAATACGGGGTAGACCATTTAGGACAGAGCTCAGGAGAAACTTCTTCACCCAGAGAGTGGTGGCTGTGTGGAATGCTCTGCCACAGGGGGCAGTGGAGGCCCACACTCTGGATTCATTTAAGAAGGAGTTGGATAGAGCTCTCAAAGATAGTGGAATCAAGGGTTATGGAGATAAGGCAGGAACAGGATACTGATTAGGAATGATCAGCCATGATTATATTGAATGGCGGTGCAGGCTCGAAGGGCTGAATGGCCTACTCCTGCATCTATTGTCTATTGTCTATTTACATGTCTTCCTGTGTCCCTGTGAGCTTTCTCTGGTTTCCTCCCATAGTCTAAAGATGCACAGGTTAACATAGTAGCTTATCACAATGTCTTAGAATACATTTGATCATGTCCTGGGGATACATGTGCTTTGAGCTCTCTTCTGTAATGTAGACTGTCTCCAAAAAGTGCTGTTTATTTCCCAGAGTGTTTTAGTCTTTCTCCACAGTAAGTTCTCAACATGAAATATTTGTTTAGGATCTCACTTATCTCCTGTGACTCCACACATCGATGGCCGTGTTGATTTTGAAGGGGCCCTATTCTCTCCCTGGTTACTCTTCTGCCCTTAATATATTTGTAGAAACTCTTATCTCCCAAAGCATGCCCATTTTTGCCATCCTGATTTCCTTGTTGAGTCTATTCCGACACCCCCATTGCTCCTTAAGGGATTCACTTGACCCTGCTGTGCCACATTTTTCTTGGCCAACGCTTCAACATCATCAGTCAGCCAGTGTTTCCTGTTTCTGTCAGCACTGTCCTTCACACTATCAGGACCCTACTGGCCCTGAACTCTCATTTTATCCCACCTTTGAAAGCTTCACACTAGCCAGACATTCATTTACCTACAAATAGCCTCCACAAATCAATTTTTGAATGTTTCTGTCTCATACCATCAAAATTTGTCTTGCCCCAATTTATAACTTTAACTTGTGGACCAGGCCTATCCTTTTCCATAACTATTTTCAAACTAATAGCATTGTGGTCACTTTGCCAAAGTGCTCCCCATTAACACCTCAGTGCCTTGCCCTACCTTGTTTCCCAACAGGAGGTCATATTTTGCCCCCTCTTCTGTCGGGCCATTTACATATTGATTGAGAAAGGTTTTTTGAACACGCTAACAAATTCTTCCCAGCCAAGCACTTAATACCATGTTAGTCCCAGTCTAGGTTTGGAAAGATTAAACTCCCCTACCATTACAACCTGATATTCCTTCAGATATCTGAGATTTCCCTACATATTTGTTCCTCAATTTCCCACTGACTGTAGTACAATCTGCACATGGGTAATGCAAGGTTGGGTGGATCTGGGTGCAAACTTGATGGGCTCAACGGCCTGCTTCCACATTGTAGGGACTCTATGATTCTGATGGGACCAGCGAACAGGCTTGCACATGGGCTTTGTCCAAAAGGCACTGAGTTCACGAACAAGACAGTGTGCTACAATTCAGCAATTCAAGGAAAACCCTAACTTGAAAGCTCCTGGTGTCTGCATCCTTCTTTATTTCCCCATTTTCTGCCAGCCAAAAACTCTCTCCTTTTTTTGTTGGAAACATATCATCTTTTCTTCTTCATCACTGAGTAACCTATCCTAGGACTCCCTGCTGTGCTGGGGGTGCAGTGTTACCACAGGGACTTCACAGGTACAAGTTTAAGGCTCACTAATGCTACCTCATGGCAATGTGAAACAAAAACAGAAATTGCTGGAGAAACTCAGCATCTGTGGAGAGAAAGCAGAGTTAATGTTTTTGGCCCAGTGACTCTTCCTCAGACCCTGATTCTTCAGCATCAGGTTTCAGATCATTAATATGTAAATCCCAGAACTTTTTTCCAGTCACATTCTCGAGATAACTTAAGATTTTATTACAAAAAGTGACATCTCAGCTCAAGCAATGCAGTAAAGGTGTGAGGTTAGAGTCTGTCTGTATCCCAATCTTGAATCAGATTGGTTAAATTTCCAAAGTGACAGCTTGTATTGACTGCCTGCAGATTGTGCGCTTTTTGGGCTCACACACACTCATAATTCTGTGGAGTGAATTTACATTTGCAGAATTATTTTGCAGATACATTCTGTTTTGCCCAAAGAGTGCACACTCTGCAGGCAGTCAATCCATGTAATACTTTATAATTCCACTTTGGAAATAGAACCAGTCTGACTCAACACTGAGGTACAGACAGACTGTAACTTCACATCTTTAATGCATTGTCTGAGCTGAGATGTCACTTTTTTTTTATAAAACCTTAAGTTATCTCAATAATGTTTAGATTAGATTACTTACAGTGTGGAAACAGGCCCTTCGGCCCAACAAGTCCACATCGCCCCGGCGAAGCGCAACCCACCCATACCCCTACATTTACCCCTTACCTAACACTACGGGCAATTTAGCATGGCCAATTCACCTGACCCTGCACATCTTTAGACTGTGGGAGGAAACCGGAGCACCCGGAGGAAACCCACGCAGACACGGGGAGAAAGTGCACAGTCAGTTGCCTGAGGCAGGAATTGAACCCAGATCTCAGGCACTGCGAGGCAGCAGTGCTAACCACTGTGCCACCGTGCCGCCCACAATGTGACTTAAAAGTAGTTCTGGGATTTACATATTAATGAACCGAAACCTGCAACCCATTCTAAAAGATGGAAGACTTAATAGCAATCTGGGTTTGTCCCATATATTGTATCAGTTGCATTACACTGTGATCTTTTGCTATAAAATTTGTATCTTATGATCCTGCTCCACAGCTACTTGATGAAGGAATAGTGCTCCGAAAGCAAGTGCTTCCAAATAAATGTAATGGACTATAACCTGGTGTTGTGTGATTTTTAACTTGTCCACCCCTATCCAACACTGGCTCTTCCACATCACTTCTCCACACTGCCAGTGGCTATACTTGTCATTTCTGCTACCTCAGATTCACTCTATCCCTGCTCGCTCACCCACCTCGCATCAAGGCTTCTGCCCTGCCACTCTCACTGCTGCATGGAACACTTTTCCTCACTCACCCTCACCCAGCCCTGCCCCAAGCCCTGCCTGAACCTCCCACAGCAATAATCCTGCTTGACCTCTGTTCTCATCTGGGACCCTACACCACCTCACCACCACCGGCACTCCTGCACCTTAAAACTATGCCAACCACATTCATCTCAGTCAACACTTCCCATTTCAGGTGAAGACAGCCCCACAACAGGGCAGAAAGGGCTCAGATGGGCAGAAGGCTGCCCAACATCCAGCCCCTCATCCTGTCCCTCACAGAAGAAGACTGCGGGGATACCAAGCTGTCCAAGACCAGTTGACCATGATAATGCCTTTCTTCCTTTCACAGCACCTCTCAGAGTCATCTTGCTGTCAGCCTCATTCATTGCACACCACTTCTAAGCTTTGGCTGTGATGTCTTCTCTCTCTTGGGTCTTGCAGGTAGTAGTGGCAGACCTACAGCTCCTGTAGAGAAACAGCTAGCTCCTCAACCTCTCAAGAAAAAGAGTTTAGAGGCCTAGCCAATGGTCCTCAGGACTGAAGGTATGGTGAAAGGGGTATGGGGATGCCAGTGCGTGCTCCGGGTGCCCTTTCCTCCAAGGAGGCACTGCCGAGCCAGCAGGCATTCAACTGGAGGAAGACTCACACACAGAACTTGTAGAAATTTCTCCTAGAGGACACTGCAGAGGAAGCCAGGCCCTCTCCCGCCAGCCTGCCTGCTCCACTCCAACCCTTGGAAGTTCAAGTTGAGGAGGGTCCAATGCTTCTGGCAAAAAGCCCCTCAGCAGGTCTGGGTCATCCAGGCACAAAGGCTGCCAGAGTCGCTCAGCTCAACCTCAAAGGCCAACAGGCTCCACAGTTGAGCAGGACACTGTCCAGCCCAGCCACAGAACCAGGGGCTACACCCACACTGATTGGGAGGGAAAGGAAGAAAAATACCATTTGATAGCACTCTGTTGGCACAGTTGACATAACACTGGATGTTAAAACGCGCTTGGATGAATGTGATTGGATTTGCACTACATCTATGAGAGACTTTGCATAGCCCTGAATATAACTGATTTCTAACTTCATGTCCACACAGGATGAGTATTTTGCATCAGTATTTACTGTGGAAAAGGATATGGAAGATATAGACAGTAGCGAAATAGACAGTGACACTTTGCAAAATGTCATATTACAGAGGAGGAAGTGCTGGATGTCCTGAAATGCATAAAGGTGGATAAGTTTGTGATAAGATTTGTAGCTCAGGTGCTTGCTGTTGTGGTTCTGTTCGCCGAGCTGGGAATTTGTGTTGCAGACGTTTTGTCCCCTGTCTAGGTGACACCCTCAGTGCTTGGGAGTCTCCTGTGAAGCGCTTCTGTGATCTTTCCTCCGGCATTTGTAGTGGTTTGAATCTGCCGCTTCCAGTTGTCAGTTCCAGCTGTCCGCTGCAGTGGTCGGTATATTGGGTCCAGGTCGATGTGCTTATTGATTGAATCTGTGGATGAGTGCCATGCCTCTAGGAATTCTCTGACTGTTCTCTGTTTGGCTTGTCCTATAATAGTCATGTTGTCCCAGTCGAATTCATGTTGCTTGTCATCTGCATGTGTGGCTACTAAGAACAGCTGGTCGTGTCGTTCTGTGGCTAGTTTCGTGACCAACCAGCCACAAAATGACAATAACTTGTCCACTCCCGATGCGAGCATAAGAGGTACAGTTAATAAGTTTGCAGATGACACCAACATTGGAGGTGTAGTGGACAGTGAAGAGGGTTACCTCAGATTACAACATGATCTGGACCAGATGGGCCAATGGGCTGAGAAGTGGCAGATGGAGTTTAATTCAGATAAATGTGAGGTGCTACATTTTGGAAAAGCAAATCTTAGCAGGATTTATACACTTAATGGTAAGGTCCTAGGGAGTGTTGCTGAACAAAGAGACCTTGGAGTGGAAGTTCAAAGCTCCTTGAAAGGGGAGTTGCAGGTAGATAGGATAGTGAAGAAGGTGTTTGGTATGCTTTCTTTTATTGGTCAGAGTATTAAGTACAGGAGTTGGGACGTCATGTTGCGGCTGTACATTGGTTAGACCACTGTTGGAATATTGCGTGCAATTCTGATCTCCTTCCAATCGAAAGGATGTTCTGAAACTTGAAAGGGTTCAAAAAAGATTTACAAGGATGTTGCCAGGGTTGGAGGATTTGAGCTATAGGGAGAGGCTGAACAGGCTGGGGCTGTTTTCCCCAGAGCTTCGGAGGCTGAGGGGTGACCTTATAGAGGTTTACAAAAATTATGAGGGGCAAGGATGGGATAAATAGACAAAGTCTTTTCCCTGTGGTCAGGGAGTCCAGAACTAGAGGGCATAGGTTTAGACAACTTTTTCACACAGAGGGTGGTATGTGTATGGAATGAGCTGCCAGAGTGGTAGACGCTGGTACAATAACAACATTTAAAAGGCATTTGGATGGGTATATAAATAGGAAGGGTTTGGAGGGATATTGGCCAGGTGCTAGATTGGGTTGGGATAACTGGTCGGCATGGACGCCTTGGACCGAAGGGTCTGTTTCCATGCTGTACATCTCTATGACTCATGACAGGATGAACCATGGATGTAGCATGGACCAGTGCCTGTGTTGAGAGTTTGCTGTAGCATGTGGAAGCAAGAGGGACAAAGTGTATATGGAGCAATGGGTTTTTATGATGTTATAGAGTCATATGGCACAGAAACAGGCCTTTTGGCCCAATTCATCCATGCCGAACAAGTTTCCCAAACTGAACTAGCCTCATTTACCCATGTTTGGCCCATATTCCTCTAAATATTTCCTATTCATGTACTTGTCCAAATGTTCTTTAAATGTTGTAATTGGGCACACCTCTACCACTTCCTCTGGCAGCTCATTCCAGATACACACCAACCTCTATGTGAAACACTGTCCTTGAGGTCCCTTTTAAACTTTTCCCCTCTACCTTAAACCTGCTGTCTAGTTTTGGACACCCCTACCCTGGGAACTGACCTTGGCTATTCACTTCATTTGGAGGTGTAGGATTTGGTATGATGTGACAAGTGATGTTTACCCCCTTGTTACTATAAACTCACAAAGCCTTATTCGTCTCCTTATTGTCTGAGCTTCAGGTGATTTGCCACTTGGTCAGTGGAGAGAAAACTCCACAGTAATGTGCAGCTTGTTTGTGAGTCTCCATAAGCGCAGAAAGGGCTTGTTTTGATGTCTCTGCAATGGACGTTGACTATGTTGAAGGTCCTGGCCTGTTATCACCCTGCTTAGCAAGAACCACTCTCATTGCGGTAATTCAAATTTCAAATCAAAGCCATACAGCAGATAGGGTGTGTCACCGGGAACTTGTCAGTGATTTTCCGTTCCCTACTCCTTGAAGCTGTCGTATTGAGCTCCAGTTTACAAAGCACGGTTATTGTGTTACATTGCTGTCACCAATCCTCCCTTCCACCATTTTATTCTGTTGATACCATTACTCTTCACGGTGAAACATCCCTATTCTTTCCCTGCCTTGTGTGTGCAAAGTTGTTGGTGGGAATGAAGTCGTCAGTTATATGTGGGGCAGGGAGTTGATGCTGTGAGCATCCACTTATGAACTTAGTTGCCACTGTCTGTGGACAAGGGTTGCTTGTGGCTGCTGTACCCTGGATCATGCCCTGAGATGTTGGTACCAATGTAGAGGTACTTTGGCACCGGGGAGAGCTGAATTATCCACTCTGACTTCAATGTTTTGTTCTGGAGGGTAGAAAGCTATACATTAATGAGGCAAGATGTGCAGTCAATCATGTCCTTAACGTACAATAATTCCCTCAATAGGCAATTTGCTACCCACTAGTGAGAATATCACTTCAACACCTGGAATTTAGGTAAAAGATGCAGTGAGGTGCTCCCCACATTGAGACATGACTCATTGGACTTCTTGTGTGATTCTGCCACTTCTCTTGCCCTAGTTCATGTTTCCCAGGCCCCTATAAAATTCCACCCATGGTTCATTTAGATAGTAAAACTCTAAGGCCAGCTACATGGTGAGTTAAGTGTAGAATAAAGCTTCCTTTTTACTGTCCCATCAAACAATTCCAAATGCTGTAAGGAGGGAAAAATGCTCTCCCCGTTCTAAGCTCACCTTATGTATCATTCTTCATAACACACATTTGAAGCTATCACAGTTTGGTGGCCACGCATGAAATTCTCTAAACTTGTTGTAGATTAAATTCTTGCTGCCCGGGGGGTGGGGGGAGGAGAGAGAGGGAGGAGGGGTGTCATCCCGTTAGATTGATTCGGATTTAAAGAAAGAGAGATTTGAAGCAGAAGCCATTCAGTTCGACAACCTCGTGCCAGTCTCCTACCTTTACCCCATGTCCCTGCACATCATTTCCAGCCAAGCACGCTCCAGAATGTTTCGATTATCTTGTCTCTGCTACATCTCCAGATTGTGCATTCATAAATATTCACTGTGTGAGCAATTTATTTCTTACATCACACCTGCTTCATTTGCCCATCGCTTTAAATTCATGTCCTCACTTTTTGTTTTCTTTTATGAGCAGGATCAGCTTCTCCTTATCTATACTATTCAGCCGATTCATGAATTTGAAAATCTCAGAAAAACGATTGGAAGTAAATCGTCAATGTGATTCCAGTGAATTCAAATTCAAAGTAAGCAAAGTTAGTGGCAATCTGGATCCAAACTAGTTGACATGACATAAAACCAGGATACTTTTCTTTAGAGTGGGGAGAGTTTGTTAACTGCTCATTGTACAGTTCCTTCCACTCACCAGTCAGACAGGTGCTCTTTGGATATGTATAATGCTCGGACAATTAATAGCTGCTGTCTGTTTTTGCTTAAACTTAAATAAAGGCATAAACAAATGTAATAATTTGATTAACCAGACATTAACAATTAAACATGATGAGGAAGTTCCTGTCCTCGGCACTGCCTAACTTTCCCACAGACTCTGTAAGCCTGGCTTCATTGTAAATGTTCCTATTAAGTCTCCTGCCCGAGTGCACTCATTGTTCTTAATATGGCAACTTTGCTACTGCCGACTCTGGGATCTCAATCTAGAGTTAAAGGCAATGTTAAAATCACAATTCCGCAATCAAAATATGGACTGTAGATGTAGTAGAGGGATCTGTTGTTGATAACGTTTTGCTGTTCATAAAACTCAGAAACTCTCCTGGCCTCACCTGTCTGCTCCTGAATTCTGTTCATTGTTCAATAACATTTTTCAAATTCCTGACGCTGGAATGAGTTTGTGGAATTAAAGCACAGGACATTTTTTTTAAAGAAAGAAACCTGTTTTTCTAATCAGCCTGTTCAGAGATATTATTACACACCTCCGGAGCAGGTGTGATTTGAACCCATGCCTGTCTGGTCCAGGGCAAGGGCACTATCACTGCACCACAATAGGGGCCTTATGCAAGAGGACAGTGCTTCAGTAACAGTGCCACCAACTGCAGTGAGTTAAGCCACTTGTTATTCTGTGAGGCTGCAGTGGTGCTGGCCTGGTTGCAGTCCCACATAATTACAGCTGTGGTGGTGCTCCTTTCAAGTTCTTGCCATCCATTTTCAAGGAACAGATTTGTACAGGACTGCATTTTCATACGATCAGAACATCAACATCAAGTGCAAGTGGTTGCCATACCAAGGTATTGTCTGATTGTGTAAAAAATCATATCATATCATATCATATGAGTGGAATTTCCTGCACACAAAGTTGCCATTCTTTACATGCCAGAAAAAATAGTTGCATTGTCTCTCGCTGCTGCTGGCTTCTTTCCAGGGAGTATCAGGTTTACCAACTTATACCACATTGCACAACCAAACCAGACTCATTCTGTACCCATGCACACCTTGAATCTATTTACTGAGTCATAGGAGTGTGGAGATATCAGGACTGCATTCTGTGATATTTCTCTCTATTCTTTTTCTATATGTCCTAACCTTACATTCAGAAAGGTAACATTTTAAAAAAATTATCATTTTCTTCCATGGCCATCGCATAGTCTATCTCTGTGAGTCATACGCTGCAGCACAGAGGCCATGTAGCCCATGGACCCCACCCCTCCAACAGCAACAAAGATAGAACCCACTGTGTCCTCATCTTCCACCCCACCAGTTTCCAGATACAATGCATCATCCTCCACCATTTCCGCCACTTACTGTCAGACTCCACCACCAGAGACATATATTCTTTGCCCACCGCTATAAGCATTCCGCAGAGACCATTCCCTCTGCGGCACCCTCATTAATTCCACCACCCCCCAGCCCCTCACCAACCCACCCTCCACCCCCATCACTTTCGGTTGCCACCGGAAGAGGTGTAAATTGTGCACCCACAACTCCTTCCTCACCTCTATCTGAAACCCCAAAGGACCCTTCCACATCCAGCAGAGATTTTCCTGCACACTCAAACATCTCATCTACTGTGTCTGTTGCTCTTGATGTTGTCTCATCTACACTGGGGAAGCAGGATGCCAACTTGTGGAACATTTCAGGGAACATCTCTGGCACACATGCACCAAATGACCCCACTGCCCTGTGGCCGACCAATTCAACTCCTCCTCCCACTCCGCCAAGGACATGCAAGTCCTGGGCCTCCTCCACCACCAAATTGAAGCCACCCGACGCCTGGAGAAAAAATGCCTCATCTTCCACCTTGGGATCCTCCAACCATATAGCATCAACATCAACTTCACCAGTTTCCTTCTCTCTGCTCCCCCCATCTCATCCCAGATCCAACCCTCCAACTCGGCACCGCCCTCTTGAACTGTCCTACCTGTCAATCTTCCTTCCCACCTATCTGCTCCACTCTCCCCTCCAACCTATCACCTTCATTCTCCCACCTGCATCTACATATCGCCTTCCCAGCTACCTTGCCCCCTGCCAAACTCCACCCTCCTATTTATTTCTCAGTCCCCTTCCACAACTCACAATCCTGATGAAGGGCCCAAAACATCACTTCTCCTGCTCCTTAAATGCTGCCTGATCTGCTATGCTTTTCCAGTGCCACACTTTTCAATTTAGCACATAGTGTCCATGTCTTTAAAAAGCTATCCAATTATCTCATTGTCCTGTTGTCTCCCCATAAGCCCACACCATTTTCCTTTTCAACTGTGTATCCAATTCCCTTTTGATTTCACTTGAACTGAATCTGCTTCCACCACTAATTAAGACACCCTCAGTTTGCAAACTGTAAACCACTGAGAGAAGTCTCAAAACAGTTCAGATTAAACATTTTAAATTTTAAAATGGTGGACTGAGAATAGTGTGGATCTTGCAGCTCCTGAGATTCAGGCTTATTTCTAGATTTATTACAGTTATTTAAAGACATTTAGATAAGTACATGAATAAGAAATGCTTGGAGGGATATGGGCCACTTGCAGGTGTGTGTGTGTGTGTGTGGGGGGGGGGGGGGGGGGGGGGGTAGTCAAGTACAGGCAGGGGGGACTACTTCAGTTTGGGTTGGCATAGACTGGTTGGACCGAAGGGTCTGTTTCTGTGCTGCATGGCTCTATGACTCTAGATGCTCAGCCTTCAATTCCTTTCCCCTTTTTATCAGGCACATGAAAGTGACATTACTCCCATCAGTCTGGGTAGGCAATAGGTTACTTTTCCAAGGTAAAAAGTCAAGGCTGTTCTTCCCTTCGCTAATTTAAAGATTTTCCCTGGCTGTCTCTCCTCCTTGTTTCTTGTGTCAGCCCCTTTTCTTCCCAGAAGAAAAAAAAATTGGCTGGCCCTCACTTACAGGTATTACGGTGTTCCATCTGAGCTGTGGCACTCCCAAATCCCGCCCAAAGCTGCTAAAAAGTCCTCAAGTTTTTGTTAACTTTACACTTTTACACACCTCGGGCTGCTCGTAGGAGGACGAGAGACACTCAGAAAGGGCCACAGGTATTCTTCAGGACACTGCCAGCATGTGGTCTTCAAATAGTGACAGGCTGGGCTGGTACCAAAGATACTTGTCAGGGATAAAAGCCTACCACGACATAAAGGTCATTGATATACAGAAATGTGAAGACATACTCTTCACGATTCTCGACAGGGTCCAGCAGCAGGACTATAGGTTCCAGGTGGACTACTCAAGAGCGCATGCTTGCTTTGACTACACCATCAGAACACAGTTTGATGAGCTGGATATGGAGGTGTGTCTGTGGTTCAACGATTTGTCCTTGCGAGTTGAAGAGAGCTGCGACACCCCTTATATTGCAGATGGAATCAGCCATCAAGCCGTCCCGAAGAAAGGGGTGGCTTACCTGACTGTCCCTAAGGAGAGTGAAAGCAAATGGACTGGGAGTGACATTTTCCATCCACTTCCAGAGTCGTCCCAGTGCTGTGGGCACATCATCCCTGGCAGAGTCATAAACATCCTGAAGGAGCTTCTTAAAGGAGCCATTGTTTACTGTCAACAGAACAATTTTATTAACCCAGGTAAGAAGCAGATGTGAGAGCTCTCGGCCTCTCTAACTAAGTAACTGGCATAAAATTACCAACTCTATGGTGAACACATGGCCTGAAACATTACAAAGTTAAGGACTCATGGGTCAGTATAATACAAACTTGTGCTCCACTCAGAGATCAGATAGACTATATAATGAGGGAATAACAACCAGTCGTATTATGTAGTGCACTGAACTATTGAGCTCCTGAATAGTGTATATGGAGAGTAATGAATACCGTCAGTACACTATTGAGCATCGATCCATTGAAATGCTCATTGGTGAAGGTGAACCCTAAGTATGCAGATATTTGTGTTGTGGAGGTGCTGGTGTAGAAAAAAGTAAAATAAAATCACATGACACCAGGCTATAGTCCAACAGGTTTATTTGAAAACATAGGCTTTCTGAGCTCCACTGTTTATTCAGGTGCTAACAGAGCACCCAATGTAGAGTCTGTCTATCATTTATTTTATTTATGTTATCCTTCTCTATCAGCTGTTTACAGGTATATTGACAGTTGATTGAACTGCAATAGGTGTTTCCTTCATCTCTGTTATCATTGTTCATACAGTTGAACTGTAACACCTCTGGTGCAATGGATCTACATAAATGTAGGGTGGCATTCTGTTCCATCACCTAAAATAAATCTACCTCAAAATAAGCTGTCAGACTTGTCCCTTATCTCTTTTTTTTTTGCTGTCAATCAAACCACAATCCATTGTTGCCAGTCACAAGGCTGGACAAGTGCTGCTTGTGACCCCACAGCGTATCAAACTATTGTAGGAATGCCTCATGCAGTTAGCCCTCTCTTTCAGTGACCAGCTAATGCCAACAGTAAAACAGAAATCCTTAGCTCTGGAATTACCTCCCTCTTGGCACAATGGGTCAACCTACACCCATGGACTGCAATAGTTCAAGATGACTTACTGCTACATTCACAAGGGCAGTTAGGGATGGGCAATAGATGCTGCCCTTGCAAGTAACACCCACAATCCATGAACAAATACTTTTTTTTCTGCATAAAACTTAGTAAGAGAAAAGAATTGCCATCAAAATGGCTCCAGGCCAGATTGAGAACCATTAGGCTCATTTGTCAGTGCTCTCTCTTTGCTACAACAATGCAGAACTCATCCTATTGTCCTTTACTTCAAAACTCTTTTAAAAGTTGTAACGATATTTACTTGAAAAACAAGTGAAGAAGATTATCCCATACTTGATCAGAAAATACATTTCTCTTCAGTGACGATTTTATATTTGGCAACTTCATGTTATCAACTCCTGATTCATGCAATCAAAAGCATGTAGAACTGGAATATCATCTGCCAATTATCCTTTTCGCCTTCTGTACACCAATGTAAGAATCTAAAGTCTCTCATTATAGCTATAATTTAATACAGAACTAGAATCCATACAGTGTGGAAACAGGCCCTTCAGCCTATCAAGCTCACATCATATCCATCCGAAGAGTAACCCATCCCCCTACCATATATTTATTTCTGAGTAATGCATCTAACCTACACATCCATGAATACTTTGGGGAATTTAGCATGGCCACCTCACATAACCTGTATATCTTTGGACTGTGGGAGGAAGCCCATGCAGACACAGGGAGAATGTGCAACATTAAGCTAAGGATTACTGTTTTACTGTTGGCATTAGCTGATCACTGAAAGAGAGGGCTAACTGCATGAGGCATTCCTACAGTAGTTTGATACACTGTGGGGTCACAAGCAGCACTTGTCCAGCCTTTGTATTTACAAACGAGAGGGACCGTATTGTTGAAGAGGAGAATGTGAAACGGACTGGTAAGCTAGAAGAGATACTTGTTAGGAAGGAAGATGTGTTGGACATTTTGAACAACTTGAGGATAGACAAGTTCCCCGGGCCTGATGGGATATATCCTAGGATTATGTGGGAAGCAAGAGAGGAAATTGCAGAACTGTTGGCAATGATCTTTTTGTCTTCACTGTCAACGGAGGTGGTACCAGGGGACTGGAGAGTGGCGAATGTTGTGCCCCTGTTCAAAAAAGGGAATAGGGATAACCCTGGGAATTACAGGCCAGTTAGTCTTACTTTGGTGGTAGGCAAAGTAATGGAAAGGGTACTGAGGGATAAGATTTATGAGTATCTGGAAAGGCACTGCTTGATTAGGGACAGCCAGCACGGATTTGTGAAGGGTAGGTCTTGCCTTACAAGTCTTATTGAATTCTTTGAGGAGGTGACCAAGCATGTGGATGAGGGTAGAGCAGTGGATGTAGTGTACATGGACTTTAGTAAGGCATTTGATAAGGTTCCCCATGGTAGGCTTATGCGGAAAGTCAGGAGGCATGGAATAGAGGGAAATTTGGCCAGTTGGATAGAAAACTGGCTAACCGGTCGAAGTCAGAGAGTGGTGGTAGATGGTAAATATTCAGCCTGGAGCCCAGTTACAAGTGGAGTTCTGTAGGGATCAGTTCTGGGTCCTCTGCTGTTTGTAATTTTTATTAATGACTTGGAAGAGGGAGTCTAAGGGTGGGTCAGTAAATTTGCAGATGATACGAAGTTTGGTGGAGTTGTGGATAGTGAGGAGGGCTGTTGTCGGCTGCAAAGGGACTTGGATATGATGCAGAGCTGGGCTGAGGAGTGGCAGATGGGGTTCAACCCTGTCAAGTGTGAGGTTGTCCATTTTGGAAGGACAAATAAGAATGCGGAATACAGGGTTAATGGTAGGGTTCTTAGTAAGGTGGAGGAGCAGAGGGATCTTGGGGTCTATGTTCATAGGTCTTTGAAAGTTGCCACTCAGGTGGATAGAGCTTGTAAGAAGGCCTATGGTGTATTAGCGTTCATTAGCAGAGGGATTGAATTCAAGAGTCGTGAAGTGATGTTGCAGCTTTACAGGACCATGGTTAGGCCACATTTGGAGTACTGTGTGCAGTTCTGGTCGCCTCACTTTAGGAAAGATGTGGAAGCTTTGGAGAGGGTGCAGAGAAGATTTACCAGGATGTTGCCTGGAATGGAGAATAGGTCGTACGAGGATAGGTTGAGAGTGCTAGGCCTTTTCTCATTGGAACGGCGAAGGATGAGGGGTGAATTGATAGAGGTTTATAAGATGATCAGAGGAATAGATAGAGTAGACAGTCAGAAACTTTTTCCCCGGGTACAACAGAGTGTTACAAGGGGACATAAATTTAAGGTGAAGGGTGGAAGGTATAGGGGGGATGTCAGGGGTAGGTTATTTACCCAGAGAGTGATGGGGGCATGGAATGTGCTGCCTGTGGGAGTGGCAGAGTCAGAATCATTGGCGACCTTTAAGCGGCAATTGGATAGGTACATGGATGGGTGCTTAAGCTAGGACAAATGTTCGGCACAACATCATGGGCCGAAGGGCCTGTTCTGTGCTGTATTGTTCTATGTTCTATGTTCTATGTTCCACACAGACAGTCACCCACTGCTGGAATCGAACTTGGGTCCCTCGTGCTATGAGGCAGCAGTGCTAATCACTGAGCCATTGGAGCCATTCTAATGAATCTACATTGTCTATTCCCTCTGGTATTAATATGTGTATTATACTGAAGTAATCAGTCTTCTAGTTATGATTAAATCATTGCCCTCCATGACTTTTTAAAAATCTTTTTCCTCTTGTGGCTTATACAACTGTTTTTGAAACCTTGAAAGCCTTTACTTAATGCTTAATCAACCTGCACTCTCACTTTCTGAATATTAAATATTTGAAACTGTAATTGCTTTGTTGTTTACTCTCAAAATTGTTATTCCACAGAAACTACATGTTCTAACCCGCCTGCTTCATCCCTCTGGATCCTTCCCACTGTGTGCTGATCATCCCAATTTTGTGCAATTTGAGAATGTCTTTGCCATGCTGAAATATATTTGTGTGGTTGTGCTTATATACTTTTATGACCTACCAGTAACCTCTAATTTACATCACTTTCAATTCCTATCTAATTGGAACAACACCCTTGTCATTCCCTGCCCATCAATCAATTTACCATTCATCCTCCCTTTAACTTTATGTCATATAATTGAATTCTTGGTAACATCAACTTAGTACAACCACATCGAAGCAAATTATCTAATAACATTCAACTCCTAGCCACAGGACAATGCATCAGTCAATAATTTAAGCAGTGAAGTAGGTTTTAGAGAGCAACTTCAAAGGAGGAGAGACAGAAAGGTGGAAGAGTGGAGGGAGGGAACTGCAGAACTTAGAATATAGGCAGTTGCAACCACCAGTGTTAGAGTTATTTAAAAACAAGGATCTGCAAGAGACCAGAATCGGAGGAATGCACAGATCTTGAAGGATTGTAGAACACGAAGGTTATATACAAAGACAAGCCCTTGGAGGGTTTATTGCAACAAAGATGAGAATTTTAAAGTTAAGGCTTGTCAACTGGAAATCAATAGATGTCAAGCTTCAAGTCAGGTAATCTTTAAAATGATGCTTATAAATAAAAGCAGCATGCATTAAATGCCTTTGGAATGCAATCACTGCTCAATCAGATTATATCTGCATAGTTACTGCAACCACGCAACTCGAGAAGGTGCAACCAAGTGGTGACAAAAATGAGAAATTATAGCTATTAAGTGAAATGAAAGCAATTTGGCTTTTTTCAACAAAAAAATTAAAAATGTCTAATAGGGATTTTAAAATGACAAACATTTTGACAAACAAATACAGTTCTTCCATTCATTGACAAGTGATAACAGCAGATTGAAGAGGGGGTTGTTTTACACAGTGGTGTATTGGAATGCAGAATGTATCAGCACAGAAGGCCATCTAAGGAAGAGGTTACAGCCTAATAGAAAGGTGCATTGGGTTAGTATTTGAAAAGGATGAATGTATGTGTGAACATGAGTAGATAGCTGAAACAGATAGAAGCAACACTAGGTATGAGAGGCTAAATGACTGCCTATTGTATTGCAAGTTCCATGATACTATGCTTCTTGGACACTGATTTCTCAACTATTCTCCTGGGTTAATGTGTTGATTAGTTTCAATTTTGGGTTAACTTTTTAAAAATGGAATGAAGGAAAACTCTCTGTATTCGTAGCTGCTGTGTAAACGTTCCTTTCCCGCCTCCAAAGTCCCTAAACGAAGTTAATGCTTAGCTTTCTTTTCAAGAATTCCAGAAACAGGTTGGGCCAGACAGTTTGCAAAGAAACTTTGTAAAACTGGTTTATCTGCTGGGAGATGACATCACAGCACGGCGAGTGGGAGTTTTATCTCATTCAGTATTGTGTTACTTGAGTACTCACCTGATCATAATGTACATTACACCTAAAACGTTTAAAAACTGAATCACTTTCAACTAATTTGAGAACAGTTCATTTGCATCTGTCTTTCAATGACCTCTCAGTGTTGAAATAATTCAGTTTTAATAATGAAGCTCATTAAGCTTGAGAAACAGCACCTCGTTTTTGTCAACTTGCAGCCTTCTGAAAACAGCAGCTTTAGATTTTAACCATCATTCACATTCCTGTTGATGTTCTGTAACCATTTTCAATGCCCCTGGACCTTATTTTACTTCCACATTTGTTCCACCATCTTCCTTTGCTTAGTACACCACCATAGTTTCATTTTCTCTTCTTCCTCCCTCTCACAGATGTTTCTTCATCTATTGTCCCATACTATTGCTAATGTACTGATCTTGCTACAAAATTTATGAGTTCGCAATTAGTCTTTTTTCCTCCCCCTTGCTACCTGACCTGTTGAGTGTTTTCCGAATTTTCTGTTTTTATTGCACAATTGAAGTTGAGATTTACTAATTCATCCAGTGACTAATTCAGCTCTTGTCAACTATCCCAGTTTCGGCATATGACTAAATGCAATTAAAGATGAGAATCTGAATTTTTCTTTAATTACATAGTGCTTTGACTAATTATCATTCTGACAAAACAGGAGAATGAATGTCTTCCAATTTTAGTCTGAAGAACGAGAGGTCAAACTGGGTGAAGCACGGTACTTCAGGTGTTAACTTGGCAGTGTGTTGGTGTGGTTGTAATTAATTCATAAATGCCAATAATTCAACCTATCCTGTCTTCCCAGCCCAACCCAAATAGAAATAATGTTACGTTGTCTGAGTGCAGGTTCCTAAAGTGTTCCTATCAGCAACTTGGAAATGGAGGTTTGGAAATGGTGTGCCTTCCCCAAATTCTGCACTGGGAGGTGTACGTGTTGCATTATAACTTGGGGATGGCACGGTGGCTCAGTGTTTAGCACTGCTGCCTCACAGCATTAGGGCCCTGGGTTCAATCCCACCCTTGGGCAATTGTTGAGTTGGCATGCTCTCCCCATGTCTGTGTGGATTTCCTCCCACGGTCGAAAGATGTGTAGTTTAGGTGGATTGGCCATGCTAAATTTCTCATAGAATCTCCGGATATGGTGGGTTGGTGTGGACTTGATGGGCAGAATGGTCTGCTTCTACAGTGTAGAGATTCTCTGAAATGTCATTTCCCAGTAGCTGTCTAAATTAAAACAGATTATTAGCTACCTTGTCACTACAATGAGTATCTACCCTTATATTCACAGTGCGACCATTTGCATCTACCGCTTACATTGTCTGACCTCACCCCTCTCACAGCTCATCTGCTGTTGAAACTCCATCATATGAGCATGTGAAAATAACCACAGCCAGTAGGTGGCTAGCCAGATAGACACCACCATCCTCCTTTTCTGACTGGATCTGCCAGCTTGTTTGGTCTATAGCAGTTAGAGGAAATCTATTATATAGTCTAATCAGAATAGGCTGTCACCATAAGCAAAATGCGCTTTATTGCATGATAGCAATCAGGTACAAGTTACATTAGTGAGTTGCTAAAACTGTTTGGAGACCTAGGATAACAGATCTATCCCCTCTGAGTTCCTAAGTTATTCTGCCTTTCTTCAATCAAGTCCTTTAACATTATCAGAATGGTTGGCGCTTAATACAGTCTTCAGCATTAACCCATTCAGAACATTTTACAGTATTTAAAGTTTGTGCGAAGATTTGTAGCTCGGGTGCTCGTTGTTGAGGTTCTGTTCGCCAAGCTGGAAGTTTATGTTGCAAACGTTTCGTCCCCTGGCTAGGCGACATCATCAGTGCTTGGGAGCCTCCTGCGAAGTGCTTCTTTGATGTTTCCTCCGGTGTTTATAGTGGTCTGTCCCTGCCGCTTCCGGTTGTCAGTTCCAGCTGTCCGCTGTAGTGGTTGGTATACCACTGACAACCGGAAGCGGCAGGGACAGACCACTATAAACACCGGAGGAAACATCAAAGAAGCGCTTCGCAGGAGGCTCCCAAGCACTGATGATGTCGCCTAGCCAGGGGACGAAACGTTTGCAACAAAAACTTCCAGCTCGGCGAACAGAACCACAACAATTTTACAGTATTGTTTTAACTAAAATTAACATTCATGTATATAATTACATTTATCCACTATTCCAACAAAAGTCACCCAGGACTGTTTGTTTTGACAAATTCAGACAGTTTGTTGGTTTCATAATTCTTTCAGAATACATACTTTTCAGACTTGGAGGATCAGTGGGTCTTTGGCCTGAGGATTGTTGAATTTGATTCTGTTCTGGATCCCATGAGGTTTGTTAAGTGGTGAGTGACATTTTATCTCTTGGACGTCCTTTGTGGAAAATGTCATTTCTGCTGAACCAGTCTGAAATAACTGCACAGAGGATGGTATCCTAGCACCAAGTCACCCTTTATTTACTTGTGCACAGTACACTGGCTGTAGCCAGTCAGCTTGAAGTCAGCCAAATGGACTGAGGCAATTCTAAATCCCTAATTAATATTGATCAGCTGGTGCCTTTTGATTGGGGTTGTTAACCTGACCCAATCAAGGATCTCATAGTCAATGATGTCTACCCGGTCTTAATCACTACACAGACATTTGGTCCTTTATAAAAACAGAAAATGCTGGAGAAACTCAACAGTGTCCAAAGAGAGAGAAGCAGAGTTAACATTTCGAGTCAAACTGTTTCAAGCCAGAGCTGCTGTGAAGAGGAGTCATACTGTAAACAAAATAATATATTTTTCATTTAATAAATTGGCATGTTTCCTTACTCCAAGGCATTGAGACTGACTCTTAGTAACTGCACATCTGGCTGATGGTCTGTATTGCTTTATCATGTGCATCTTTCAGGCTTTTATACATGGAAGAACTCAATGGATTCTGTTGCTTTCCTGTGATCGGTTTGTCCTTCTCCACTGAGGACTGATCTGTGCTGCTTTTGGAATTTTGCTTCACTTACCATTAAAATGGCTTTCTCCAAAGCTAAATCTTCTTTGGAATGGAATAAATTTGACAAAGACTCATTAGTATTTTCAACAACAATTCTATCTCTTTAAAGTTTCATAGTCACAATTTTCCACTCATCTGTCGAGGTCATTAATGAAATTATTTATCAATTCTCCTGCATGTCAAATTCTTCAATTAAAATTCTTCAAGGAGTAAAGTTTCTAAGATTAAAGTAACGATCAAAAGCTTATAAAACTTAATCAAATGTACCTATGTATTTTCTTATGCCTTGGCAAGCTGCAGTGGCATCAGCTGCAGTCTCAAATTAATACAAAATGTTTGTTTACCAGTTCATCATTTAATTTAGTATCTAGTTTGAAAGCAATTCTATGTGTCAAAATTTGTTTTCTCCAATTCTGTGTTCTTTTTGACCCATCTCTGAAAATAAATCTTCCCAACAATATTATTTATGCTACTATTTCTTCATATTGTAGTCTACTCTGCTTACTTTAAAGCTTTTCAGTTCTCCAGTGATTCAGTGCTACTTCACTCTCATTGCTCTGAAGGATTTTCATTCTTCAGTATATCAGTACTGCTTTATTCTCTTTGTCCAAAAGGGTTTTAAATCTGCTGACATCAATGATGTTTCACATTCCTTGTCTTAAAGGCTTTTAATAGTGTAGCAGAGTGATGTTGTTTCCTATAGTGCTTATAGTTGGGAAGGGGTGCATAATTTTTCAGCCATAATAGAGAGTTTGTGGCTAGCATTGACAATCTTTCGTGCTTGCTCCAAGGGTTAATATAACAATCAAAGGAAGGCAGTAACATACGTAGGGCTGGGGAAGTTATAGGCAAGTTGCTGCAGTCAATTCAACAGCTTGTTGATCCAGCTTCCATCAAGGGACAAAAGATACATAAGGTCTTTTGGAACAGTGGTTTACTTCTGCTCTGTGGCAATACATACAAGAAAGTGTTACAGATCAACTCCCTTTGAAGTGATAAGTAAGGAAGAATGTGAAAGGGTCATAGCTCAGCTCCTACTCAGGGGTTTAATACCTCTCCACCTCGCTACCACTCCCTCCTCCAGCAAGACCCAAACTCAGACCCAGTTTTTCTGACCTTCCCCAATACTTCCTTCCATGGCTTGGTGTCAAATTTTGTTTGATAATATTGCTGACATAGATTATTGATATGAAGTGTTTCTATGATGTCCATTCATATCCAGACAATAGGAAACCCTGATGACAATGTTACTTGATGTCAAGAGTCTTATAAAAACTCTACTTCAATACACGTTTAATCCAATATCTCACTTTGTTTTGTGGGATCGCATTCAAATGATGACTGAAATCAGTGAGTGGCAAAAGTAGCTTCTTTATTCAACAACTGCAGTAGCACAACATCGAGGCAGCAATAGAATACCAAAATACAGCTCTTACAATAGCCTCTTTAGTTCTTAGAAATATTAGAATTCCATTACTATGGTGTTACATTGTTGTATCTTATGGGTTTTTACAAATACATTTAAGGACAAAAGAATAACTAGGGGGAGAATAGGGCCCCTCAAAGATCAGCAATGCAGCCTTTGTGTGGAGCTGCAGGAGATGGGAGAGATACTAAACAAGTATTTTGCATCAGTATTTACTGTGGAAAAGGACATGGAAGATATAGAATGTAGGGAAATAGATGGTGACATCTTGAATAATTACAGAGCAGGAAGTACTGGATGTCTTGAAACACATAAAAGTGGATAAATCACCAGGATCTGATCAGGTGTATTCTAGAACTCTGTGGGAAGCTAGAGAAGTGATTGCTGGGCCCCTTGCTGAGATATTTTTATCATAGATAGTCACAAGTGAGCTGGAAGACAGGAGGTTGGCTAACGTATTGCCACTATTTAATATTGGTAGTAAGGACAAGCCAAGAAATTATAGACCAGTGAGCCTGAGGTCGGTGGTGGGCAAGTTGTTGGAGGGAATCCTGAGGGATAGGATGTATATGTATTTGGAAAGGCAAGGACTGATTAGGGATAGTCAACATGGCTTTATGCGTGGGAAATCATGTCTCATAACCTTGATTGAGTTTTTTGAAGAAGTAACAAAGAGGATTGATGACGGCAGAACAGTAGACGTGATTAGTATGGACTTCAGTAAGGCGTTCGACAAGATTCCCCATGGGACATTGGTGAGCAATACAGGGTGAACTCGCCATTTGGATATAGAACTGGCTCAAAGGTAGAAGACAGAGGGTGATGGTGGAGGGTTCTTTTTCAGACTGGAGGCCTGTGACCAGTGGCGTGCCACAAGGATCGGTGCTGGGCCCTCTACTTTTTGTCATTTACATAAATGATTTGGATGCGAGCATAAGAGGTACAGTTAGTAAGTTTGCAGATGACACCAAAATTGTCAGTGTCGTGGACAGCGAAGAGGGTTACCTCAGATTACAACAGGATCTGGACCAGATGGGCCAATGGGCTGAGAAGTGGCAGATGAAGTTTAATTCAGATAAATGTGAGATGCTGCATTTTGGGAAAGCAAATCTTTGCAGGGCATTTACATTTAATGATAAGGTCCCAAGGGGTGTTGCTGAACAGAGACCTTGGAGTGTGTGTTCGTAGCTCCTTGAAAATGGAGTCACTATGGTAGATAGGATAATGAAGAAGGCATTTGGTATGCTTTTCTTTATTGGTCAGAGTATTGAGTACAGGAGTTGGGAGGTTATGTTGCGGCTGTGCAGGATGTTGGTTAGGCCACTATTGGGATATTGCGTTCAGTTCTGGTCTCCTTCCTATCGGAAGGATATTGTGAAACATGAAAGGGTTCAGAGGAGATTTACAAGGATGTTGCCAGGGTTGGAGGATTTGAGCTACAGGGAGAGGCTGAACAGGCTGGGGCTGTTTTCCCTGGAGTGTTGGAGGCTGAGGGGTGACCTTATATAGATTTTTAAAATTCTGAGGGGCGTGGATAGGATAAATAGACAAAGTGGGAACTCTAGAACTAGATGACATAGGTTTAGGGTGAGAGAGGAAAGATATAAAAGTGACCTAAGGGACATGGAATGAGCTGCCAGAAGAAGTGGTGGAGGCTAATACAATTGCGACATTTGGATGGGTATATGAATAAGAAGGATTTGGAGGAATGTGGGACTAGATTAGGTTGGGATATCTGGTCAGCTTGGATGAGATGGACTGAAGGGTCTGTTTCTGTGCTGTACATCTCTACGACTCTACGACTTTACATGCTGACTGCTACTTCTGATAGGATTAAGAGTGTCTGTCTGCTCTGCTTGCCTAATTAAGAGAGGGTAGTCCTTTTGTCTTTTAAGTTAATAAATGTTAGTAAAACATACTATGCTTATATGCTCTAAATAAATTAGAAATTGTACTTGTACTTAATGAAAGAGTAAATGATATTAAACTGATTCCCGCAGCGAGGTTGTGAGATTTGTCTACTATTTTCCTGTGTGAGTCAAAGAGTGTGGTGCTGGGAAAGCACAGCAGGTCAGGCAGCATCCGAAGAGCAGGAGAATCAATGTTTCAGGCATACGGTCTTCATCAGGAATGAGGCTTGTGGACCAAGGGGGCTGAAAGACAAATGGGAGGAGGGTGGGGCTGGGAGAAGGTAGCTGGGAAAGTAATAGGTAGATGAAGGTGGGGCTGAAAGTTATAGGCAGGAGAGGAGGGTGGACAGGTAGGACCATTGGGACTGGGATAATTTGGGGGAGGGGAAATGGGGAAACTGGTGAAATCCACATTGATCCTGTGTGGTTGGAGGGTACCAAGGCAGAAGATGAGGCGTTTTTCCTCCAGGTGATTAGGGTTTGGCGATGGAGGAGGCCCAGGACTTGCATGTCCTTGGTGGAGTGGGAGGGGCAGTTGAGTGTTTAGCCGCAGGGTGGTGTGGTTGGGTAGTTTGGGTGTCCCAGAGATGTTCCCTGAAATGATCTGTAAATTGGCATCCTATCTCCCCAGTGTTAGGTTTTGCTGTGTGCATTTCATCCATTTATGCAATTTCACATATACGCTGTTTTGATAATAGGTTTCTTAAAGGGATCGTGGTCCAGTTAGTACATACAAATTGGGGAAAATGTTTGGTGTTCTGTAATTTATTCAGGTCTGTGTTTGATAAGGGCTGATTAGTATAATAATCTTTTGTGGAGACATGATGGTGGGGTTGGTATTGTTTTGAATATGTTACACTTATTCAGAGGTAAATAAGCCGAAACACTGCTTGTAGCAAGGGCTGATAAGAATTGAAGATGTGAAAAGGCAGTAATGGTTGAAAGGGTTGTTTTAATTTGGTCTACCTTATAATAAGACCATAAGACCATAAGACATAGGAGTGGAAGTAAGGCCATTCGGCCCATCGAGTCCACTCCGCCATTCAATCATGGCTGATGCGCATTTCAGCTCCACTTACCAGCGTTCTCCCCGTAGCCCTTAATTCCTCTAGACAACAAGAATCTATCAATCTCGGCCTTGAAGACATTTAGCGTCCCGGCTTCCACTGCACTCCGTGGCAATGAATTCCACAGGCCCACCACTCTCTGGCTGAAGAAATGTCTCCGCATTTCTGTTCTGAAATGACCCCCTCTAATTCTAAGGCTGTGTCCACAGGTCCTAGTCTCCTCATCTAACGGAAACAATTTCCTAGCATCCACCTTTTCCAAGCCATGTATTATTTTGTACGTCTCTATTAAGTCTCCCCTTAATCTTCTAAACTCCAACGAATACAATCCCAGTATTCTCAGCCGTTCCTCATATGTTAGACCTGTCATTCCAGGGATCATCAGTGTGAATCTCCGCTGGACACGTTCCAGTGCCAGTATGTCCTTCCTGAGGTGTGGGGACTAAAACTGGACACAGTACTCCAAATGGGGCCTAACCAGAGCTTTATAAAGTCTTAGTAGTACATCTCTGCTTTTATATTCCAACCCTCTTGAGATAAGAGACAACATTGCATTCGCTTTCTTAATCACGGACTCAACCTGCATGTTTACCTTTAGAGAATCCTCGACTAGCACTCCCAGATCCCTTTGTGCTTTGGCTTTATTAATTTTCTCACCATTTAGAAAGTAGTCTATGCTTTTATTCTTTTTGCCAAAGTGCAAGACCTCGCACTTGCTCACGTTAAATTCCATCAGCCATTTCCTGGACCACTCTCCCAACCTGTCTAGATCCTTCTGTAGCCTCCCCACTTCCTCAGTACTACCTGCCTGTCCACCTAACTTCGTATCATCGGCAAACTTCGCTAGAATGCCCCCGGTTCCCTCATCCAAATCATTAATATATAATGCGAACAGCTGTGGCCCCAGCACCGAACCCTGCGGGACACCGCTCGTCACCGGCTGCCATTCTGAAAAAGAACCTTTTATCCCAACTCTCTGCCTTCTGTTAGACAGCTAATCCTCAATCCATCCCAGCAGCTCACCTCGAACACCATGGGCCCTCATCTTGCTCAGCAGCCTCCCGTGTGGCACCTTATCAAAGGCCTTTTGAAAGTCTAGATAGACCACATCCACTGGGTTTCCCTGGTCTAACCTACTTGTTATCTCTTCAAAAAATTCCAACAGGTTTGTCAGGCATGACCTCCCTTTACTAAATCCATGTTGACTTGTTCTAATCAGACTCTGCTCTTCCAAGAATTTAGAAACCTCATTCTTAATGATGGATTCTAGAATTTTACCAACAACTGAGGTTAAGCTGATTGGCCTATAATTTTCCATCTTTTGCCTTGATCCTTTCTTGAACAAGGGGGTTACAACAGCCATCTTCCAATCATCCGGGATCTTTCCTGACTCCAGTGACTCTTGAAAGATCTCAACCAATGCCTCTGCTATTTCCTCAGCCACCTCTCTCAGAACTCTAGGGTGTATCCCATCGGGGCCAGGAGATTTATCAATTTTAAGACTTTTTAACTTTTCTAGCACTATCTCTTTCGTAATGGCAACCATACTCAACTCAGCCCCGTGACACCCTTTAATTTTTGGGATATTACTCATGTCTTCCACTGTGAAAACTGACGCAAAGTACTTGTTAAGTTCTCCTGCTATTTCCTTATCTCCCATCACTAGGCTTCCTGCATCAGTTTGAAGTGGCCCAATGTCTACTTTTGCCTGTCATTTGTTTCTTATGTACTGAAAGAAACTTTTACTATTATTTCTAATATTACTGGCTAGCCTACCTTTATATTTGATCCTCTCATTTCTTATTACACTCTTTGTTATCCTCTGTTTGCTTTTGTATCCTTCCCAATCTTCTTATTTCCCACTGTTCTTAGCCACTTTATAGGATCTCTCTTTTTCTTTAATACATTTCCTGACTTCCTTTGTCAGCCAAGGTTGTCTAGTCCCTCCCCGGTTAATCTTTCTTTTCTTGGGGATGAACCTCTGTACAGTGTCCTCAATTATACCTACAAACTCCTGCCATTTTTGCTCTACTGTCTTCCCGGTTAGCCTCTGCTTCCAGTCTATTTTAGTCAGTTCCTCTCTCATGCCCTCATAATTACCTTTATTCAACTGTATCACCATTACATCCGATTTTGCCTTCTCCCTTTCAAACTCCAGACTGAACTCTACCATATTATGGTCGCTACTTCCTAAGGGTTCCCTTACTTTAAGATCTTTTATAGAGTCTGGTTCATTGCAAAGCACTAGGTCCAGAATAGCCTGCTCTCTTGTGGGCTCCATGACAAGCTGTTCCAAAAAGCCATCCTGTAAGCATTCCATGAATTCCCTTTCTTTAGATCCACTAGCAACATTATTTACCCAGTCCACCTGCATATTGAAGTCTCCCATGATCAATGTAACCTTGCCTTTCTGACATGCCTTCTCTATTTCCCGGTACATGTTGCGTCCCTGGTCCTGACCACTGTTAGGAGGTCTATACACAACTCCAATTATGTTTTTTTTGCCTTTGTGGTTCCTCAATTCCACCCACACAGACTCCACATCATCCGACGCTATGTCATTCAATACCATAGATTTAATTTTGTTCTTAACTAACAAGGCAACCCCACCCCCTCTGCCCACCTCTCTGTCTTTTCGATAAGTTGAAAAACCATGGAGGTTTAACTGCCAGTCCTGACCCCCCGTAACCAAGTCTCTGTGATGCCTACTACATCATAATCATTCACATAATAGTAACATATACTACAGAATCACAGTTTTATGAATGAAACCATGTTATAATAAATAACGGGATAGAAAAGGGTTATGAATGAACGAACAGGGACCCGGTATTAATGAATATTGTGAACTAGTGAGTGAGTTAATAAAGGTAACCTATAACACAACATCTCACGGTTTATTTAATCTCTCACTGTAGTATATTTCCTGTTCTCCACAGGAGATGTAAATGCTTTCTTGTTAAATTTCGATGGCCCTCGGTTAACACTGGTTCTCAGAAATGTGACAAAGCCCTTACGAGTTAACATCATTCCAGTACTTCGGAGAGCCACAGCAAAGTTACTTGAAAATGGATTTCAGAATGGGCACAGCTTTCCAGAGACAACTAGCCAAACAACCCCCGAGAACCTTGACATCAGCAATGGAACTTATTACCGATGGAGGTATTGTATTGGGCTAGAATGAATGATACTGCAAGTTGAGCTACTTTATTTAAAATTGTCACATTTTTTGCCAGTGTTTTGGGGCATCTAATTCTGGGATTCTTTTCATGTTCCCCTGAAATTAAACTTTTTTTGCCATTTATGATGCAGATAAAACTTTGAAAATAAATTGATGCTTATATTTCAATTCCATCAACTCAGCATGGTTTGGATTTGAAGTAATGTGCTAGAAATGAAATTATGTTAATCAATTACGACAGTATTAACCTTTCAAGGGATCTTGCCCTATGCCAAAGTCAAGTTTGGCTTTTGACCTTGTTTGTTTTCACTGACATTTGTGTTTGTCTTCAGTGACAGGAAGCTCAGTTTTGAACAATTTGAACTTCTTGGTTGGTTGCATCAATATAAGGAATACACTATTTAAAGTAATTATTAACTGTGTTAATGGACAAAGTGTGGGTTGTCCAATTTGGTAGATATCCATCTCTCAGAAATCATGGGGGTTGTTTCTGAGATGTTGAGGCCAACACAGCTTGAGTGACTTCCTGTGCTAGCACACATTGAATCCAGTGAAGGTCTCAACATATTTCCAATTCAGGATGTTGCATTGCTTGGAGAGGAACTTGTAGGTGGTAGTACTCCATGTCTGCTGCCCTTGTCCTTTGAAATGGAAGGAGTTGTAATTTGGAAGGTGCCATCTAAGGATTTAACTTATGCATATGTAAAGCTACCCTGAAGAAATGATTTCCCATCACCCCCCATCTCCACAGCAATAACAAATCACCCTCAGATATAATATCTGGATGCTGCTGAATGTCAATACTTATTAATCACAAATTCTGCTATCAAGGACACTTCCTACCTCATGTCTGCTTTTTAAAATTTTGTTCATGGGATCTGAGCATCATGCATTTATCATGCATTCCTAATTGACCACAAGGTAGTTAAGATTCAACTACATTTCTGTCAGTCAGGAGTCACATGTAGGCCAGACTGGGTAAGGCCAGCAGTATCATCTCATAGAACCATACAGTACTGAATAGGCCCTTCAGCCCATCATATCAGTACTGCCAAAAACTACATGACTACCTACACTGGTCCCATTTGTCCAACCTTGGTCCATAGACTTGAATGTTATGACATTTCATGTGCAGTACTTACAGTCATAGTCATAGAGATGTACAGCACAAAAAACAGACCCTTTGGTCTAACTCGCCAACTAAGTCGTCCCATTTCCCCCCTCAGTCGAAGCAAAACGCTCAGAGAGACAGTGTAGTTTTACCTCCTTCACCTTTTCTCCGGGCCCTGGAGGGAGAGAGAACAATCACCCATGCGCACAGGGACATGAGTTATTGGTCTTCTCTCTGGAATAGCAGTTTCTTAATGAATTATATCATAATTTTACAGGGATGAGTATCCAGATAAGGCAACATACATATTGATAGGGTGACCATTACAATCAGCGAGTGTCAGTAGGAAAAATTAAGCCATCTGCTGTTACACAACTGGTTTCACATAATTAATACTTTTCATCTGGTTAACTGACTTTACATACTGAATGCTTCTAATATTGTTAAATAGTTCTACATAGTGAATGCTTTTCCACCGAATTAACCCATTACCCTTGCCTCCAGCACACCATTGTTAACTGCAAATTCTTATCTGATCTGAATCATGCTCAGCAGAACCTCAAAACTTAACTCTTTCCCTACCTGCTCACACCCTGTACACATCCTCAACTAGATATCTTAAATTAGATAGTCCCATTTGCCAGCATCTGGCCCATATCCCTCTAAACCCTTGCTATTTATATACACATCCAGTTGCCTTTTAAATGTTGTAATTGTACGAGCTTCCACCACTTCCTCTGGCTGCTCATTCCATACGCACACCACCTAAGCGTGTAAAAGTTGTTCCCTTTTAAATCTTTCTCTTCTCACCTTAAACCTATGCCCTCTAGTTCTGGACACCCCCACCCTAGGGAAAATTCCTTGTCTATTTATCCTATCCATGCCCCTCATGATTTTATAAATATCTATAAGGTCACCCCTCAGAGGTTACCCATCCCAACTACCCCTTTAAGCATTGCATCCCAGACCCTCACCATCTTCTGGGTGAACATGCTTTTTCCTCAAATCCCCTCTAAACCTCTTCTCTTTCACTGTAAAGTTGTGCCCCTTCTTACTGACCCTTCAACTAAGGGGAATAGTTGCTTTCTACTCAGTCTTATAACCTCTATCAGGTACCTTCGCAAAATTCTCTAGTCCGAGTAATCTAACCTAAGTTTATCCAGCCTCTTTTCAAAGCTAAACTGTTCCACCCCAGGCAACATCCTCTGGAGACTTCCCTCGGCACTTCCTCCAGCGCAACGACATCCTTCCTAAAGTGCAGGCACCAGAATTGCACACACTACTTCAGCTGTGACTTAACTAAAGTTCTGTACAGCTCCAACATAATCCCCCTGCTTTTATAATCTATGCCATGACTGATAAAGGGCAAGTGCCCTTTTTACCTTTCAAATAACCTATTTGCCTGTGCTGTCACCTTAAGGGATCTGTGGACAAGAATTCCAAGATCCCTCTGTTCCTCTGAGCTTCCTAGTCTCCTGCCATTCATTAAGTAATCTCTTGTGTTGCTACTTCTTCCAAACTGCATCACTTCACCTTTATCAGGTTTAAATTCCATTCACTACTGATTTGTCCATCTGACCAATCCGCTTATATTCTCCTCACTGTCAATCTTCCCTAAAGGACATTGGTGAACTTGATCGTTTTTTTTCCTGACAACCGATAATGATTTCATGATCATCATTAGATAATCATTCCAGATCTTTATTGAATTCAAATTCCACCATCAGCCATGGCAAGCTTTGGACCCAGGTCCCTCAAACATAACCTGGATCTCTCATGAATAGTCTGGTGATAATACATCTCAGCCATTGCTTGCCCTTTGCTAAGGAAGAACTAAGCAACTTCACTGAGGGTGATCCATGTTGTATGTTGCAAGCAGGTTTTGTTTTGAACGACCGATGTGGAAGTTGCTGGAGAAAGCAGATGCAGATGGGGGCCATCGCCTGGACAGCCTGTGCCTCCTGGACAGAATTAAAACTGACCACTGGCTTCCGGGGGAACACAAGCGGGGACTCACATTTAACATGCTTAAGGTGAGCGAACTCTTTTTCTGTAAGCTCTGTACAGGCATCTGTAAAGACTGTCCTTCACCTTTAGATCCCGGTGAGGAGACAGAAGGAATTCTTACCCTAATGAGTGAAGTCATTTGGATTTTTAATTCTCCTCTTTTCTAAGCATCCAATCAGTGAGTTTTGCATGTCTACTAGTCAGGTAGGAGAAAGTGAGGACTGCAGATGCTGGAGATCAGAGCTGAAAAATGTGTTGCTGGAAAAGCGCAGCAGGTCAGGCTGCATCCAAGGAGCAGGAGAATCGACGTTTCGGGCATAAGCCCTTCCTGAAGAAGGGCTTATGCCTGAAACGTCGATTCTCCTGCTCCTTGGATGCTGCCTGACCTGCTGTGCTTTTCCAGCAACACATTTTTCATGTCTACTAGTCACTCAATTATAACACTAACACCAGGCAATACAATTTCAATCTATCCCCTTGCTTCCTCAGCTGGGTAGACTGGTTGATGGGTTTAAATAAGTCATGACTCGGATGGCAGCTGGATGCTCTACACAGATCCCCGAGATCTGGAATGAAATGTCACTGCATTTACTCAGAATGATACCCCAAGAATCTTCAGGGTTCTGTCAATTTGAATTACTTTACAGCCACTGTGTGCACAGTCTGCTAATACTATGGAGGCATGATCAGGAATGGCTAACTAACAAGGACAGGAATGTAACAGAATTGATGGATCGGCCTTGTTTCACATTGTAAATTGAGCAATACAGAAGCTACTCTACGTTCACAGAAAGACTGATCCCCAGTGGGAAAAAGCCAGAACATAATGAGCAGACTTTTACATTTACTTGCGGACAGGTTGTGGGGGAGTGTGGTGGTGAGCACCATGGGGTGTGGTGCCATGTCCCCATGGGTGTTTTATCTATGGCAAAGATGGCTTGCCATTATCCAAATGTAATTATCCAGTGAAACCTTGCAGCACCGTGACTGGGCTGGATGAGTGTGCCCTCTGTTGGTCACACTGCTCCCATTGGAGGGTCCACTCTTCTCCTCACACAAGGTATATCCCCTCCCATGTTTATTCTCACCCTGCCTGTCCCAGAACCCACATTTCAGATGTCCTTGTCAGGGCCTGTCAGCTCCCAGTCCATAGGTCTTGGGGACAACATGCAGTGCCAGGAGTGACGACCACCCCTGGTGGTAGAATCATAGAATCCCTACAGTGTGGAAACAGGCCCCTCAGCCCAACGAGTGCACACTGACTCTCCAAATAGTAACCCACCCAGACCCATTCCCCCAACCTATTACCCCACATTTACCTCTGACTAATGCACCTAATCTACACATCTCTGAACACTACGGGTAATTTAGCATGGCCAATTCACCTAACCTGCACATCTTTGGATTGTGAGAGGAACCCATGCAGACATTGGGAGAATTTGCAAGCTCCACACAGACTTTTGCACGAGGCTGGAATCGAACCCAGGTCCCGAGTGTTTTGAGACAGTAGTGCTAACTCTGAGCCACCGTGCCGCCCCACACGGGGAGAATGAGGTGGTGCTGCTGAGACAACAGTGTCGCTACCATTCTATTGGCTTGCAGATCATGGAAGCAGGCTTTCCTCTCCAGTTGAAGGGAGAGTTTCCCCTCAAGCCAAATCAAGGCTTGACGATTATAAATGGTCACAGTGTGAGGCTGCCAAACAAGGCAGGCATATCCTATTACTGTATCAGGGAAAGGGGGTGTCCGATCTGCCCATTGGTCCTGTTGGCTGTCATGTATCACAAATGATAGGGTCAGAGGACAAGCACATCCATTGTTGGAAAAGCCCAGCAAGGTGAATTACATACTGAAAATCCACTACATAAACGTCAGGACCATCAATGGGGGGGGAGCTACTGAACTCACTTTCCATATCTAACTTCCAACCATCTGAACAAGAGAGAGTGGGAGATAGAGACAGAAACAGATGGATAGACAGACGGACAGACAGATAAACTGATGGATGGCTAGATAGGCAGATGAATAGACAGACACAAACACTATTAAGGGAAGGATACCTGGGATAATCTTATCTCCAAGATTGTTTCTACACTGTACCTCACCATGACCTGAAAGTATATTGCCATTCTTTCATTGTCACTGGGGTCAAACACCTGGAACCCCCTCTCTAAAAGTACCCACACCGTGTGGACAGCTGTGATTTAAGACAGCAGCTCGCCACCACTTTCTCAAGGGCAGTTAAGTATTAGACAATCCTTATAGCCATAAATGAATAGAGAGGGGGAAAATGTACCACCCGAGCTTGTGTATTATTTGCAAAAATCTATTAAATATCAATTTTGGCATAGTCCTTACATTAGACTTATTCTAAATTTTCTAATTTTCAATAATTTCTCTTTTGCTAAATTTTATCAGATGGTATTACTGTGGGCCATGAAGTTTTTCCCAGCTCCGGAAGACTGGATCGACCTGGAATCATCGGTTTATCGGGTGGTAGTGGTGCTGCTCCGGTGTCTTGCCCTCCAGAATCTGCCCAACTACTTCATGCACGAGATCAACCTGTTCCAGGAAGATTTTCAGGCCCAGTTTGACTTCCAAGCCATTTACGAGAAGGTGGAACAATTTGCTGACACTCCTGAGAAATTCCTGCAGATACACCTGACCCACCTCCTGCCTGCCCCCCGCCAGCACATTGACAGCTACCTGAAGATGCTTCTGCAAATCCAGGACAATGAGGGCCTCTACTGGAACACAGCCTACTTTGACATCATCTTGAACAAGGTAAACCTGTGGGCCTTGTTGTGGAGGGGATCGCGCAGTGAGTAAGGTAGACTGATGAACAAATCAACGCCTCTATTTAATCAAAAGTCCCAGGTCAGAGACATTATGGGCGTTTAATAGAGGACACTCTTATCACTTGCTGCCAGGGGAGCACAACAGAGCTCTCCCAACACTCTCTCAAACACAGGCTTTGTCGCCAGTTTGATACCCAATTTCTTCCATGGTCTCTTGAAAAAAACAGGAAATGCTATGTTCGCTGCAGCAATTGTATTTGGCACCTCACTTTCCATATAAACATTTCTTGGGATTGCACTTCAGAGATGGGGAAAGCCATCCACAGCCCTCAGGATTATGTTAATGATGTGTCCGGTATGGTCAGAACCTGTTGTTTGTCAGTGGAATGTCACTTTCTTTCTTAAACTGATGGTAACATGATTAAATCACTCCCAATTTACAAACCTAGCCCCATTTCCCAGCACTTGGCCCATATCCCTCCAAACCCTTCCTATTCACATACCCATCCAGATACCTTTTAAGTGCTATAATTGTAACAGTCTCCACCACTTCCTCTGGCAACTCATTCCAAAAAAACACCACCCTTTGTGGAAAAAGGTTACCCCTTAGGTCCCTTTTAAATATCCCCCATCTCATCTTAAACCTATGCCCTCTAGTTTTGGACCCCTGATGAAGGGCGTTTTGGGTAAACGCCCCTCCTGCTCCTGGGGTGCCACCTGACCTGCTGTGCTTTTCCAGCATCACACTCTCGACTGGGAAAAAGACCTTGTCTATTTATCCTATCCATGCCCCTCATGATTTTATAAACTTCTATAAGGTCACCCGTCAGCCTCCAACGCTCCAGGGAAAATAGCCCCAGCCTATTCAGCCTCTCCCACTTAGTAAAATGCAAGCTGATTAAAGAGACAGGTCATGTTGAACAAACCTAGTTGGATTTCTGAGAAATTGCTGAAAATAGGTAGATCAACATCTACGGACATCACATGGACTTTCAGACTTCCTTTCACCTGGAAGATTGCCATCGAAAATTAAAGCTTATAGACTCTAGGTAAATTATTAACCCATCAATCCATAGGAGATGATGTAGGAATTATTGGTATGTGTACAACTTGGAAAGTGACTAGTATTGTCCAACAAATGTGGGGCCTCAGCTTTTCATAATATTGATTAATATGTTAGTTAACACAGTGTAGAATTATATATTAAACTTGTCAATGATGCAACGGTTGGTGATCTAGTAAGTCACATAGATGGGAGCACAATCCATCAGTATCTCTTGTAATTGTAAGTGAATGGATATAGCTGTGGCAAATGAATTTTAACAAGCAAGTGTGCAGTTAGCCTTTTTGGATCAAAACTGACTAAATCTAATACTGAACTAAGGAACAGTGGATGTTCCAAGTGCACATCACAGAGTAAAAAATGTAAAAGTCAGGTTTTGAATAAGATCAAAAAGCTGACCAGAATATTAGCTGTAGAGGGCTGGGATACAAGGGGAGCTTGCTATGACAGCAATACAAAGCCCTAGATAAACTCCATCTGCAGTAGAATGAATAGACCTGGGCTTGGAAGGAAGACCCAAGAATCAGATTATGAGGAAGAATTACCATAAACTAAACTTGTATTCTCTGGAATATTGAAGGTTAAAAAGGTTTTGATTGAAGTATTAAGGAATGTGAAGGAAATTTTAGGGTAGATAGAGGGCAACATTTTTCTGCTGTGATGGTCACGTGTGACAAGAATCATAACCTTAAAATCAAAGCCAGGCCATTCTGTAGACAAATTAGGAGACAAATTGATAGATGCTTGTTTAAATTAGTTGCGGGAGGGGCGGGGGGGGGGGGGTTACCCAGTGTTGTAACAGTTTGGAGGCTTGTCCGGGATTTGAACCCAGGACTTGCACCTCAGTCAAACTCATAAGCAATTAATTACCAGATCTCATATTTATATAATCATTCAAAGCCAATTAACTCTTAGTTAATATATGTACCACCTAGTCATTCATTCCTTGAAGTCTCAGGCATTCCTTCAAGGCTATATTAAATGAAAACACTCCATCTGTCAGATTTTATGACAACTCATTAAACTTGTCTATATCTTTCAGCAAAACCCTCCAGTTTTATTTACAACATATGTTCCTACCTATCTTTTTAATCAAGCAATGCTCCATGCCCTTGCTCCACTTAGAATAATAGAACCCCTACAGTGTGAAAGCAGCCGTTCAGCTATCCACACCGGCCTTCCAAAGCGCATCTCTATCATATCCCTGTAACTCTGCATTTCCCATGGCTAATCCTCCTCACCAGTACATCCCAGAATTCTACAGGACAATTTGGCCAATCCACTTAACCTGCACATCTTTGGACAGTGGGTGGAAACCGGAACACCGAGAGGTAATCCATGTAGACAGGGAGAGAATGTGCAAACTCCACACAGACATCTGAGGATGGAATCAAACCCAGGTCCCAGGTGCTGTGAGGCAACAGTGCTAACCACTCAGCCACTATGCCATCCATCTAAATCAAAATCATGATGAAAATTGTGAAAGGGTTGACGCCTCAGAAGAGACTCCACAAAGACTCTACTTGTCACATCCTGCCAATCAGACTAAGACCATTTATGCATTCTGTTTTCTGCTAACCAGCCACTCCTCTATCCATGTCAATACACTAGCCCCTATCCCATGAGATTTAATTTCTGCAATAACCTATGTGAAACCTTATCGATTTCTAAGCCTTGGGAGTCCTACGAAATCACCAGCTTCCAGACCCATAAGAGAACAAATGAATTAATTAATGTTTATTGACTCCCACAAACTCAGGTCGAATAAAAACAGAGAGAGCTAGCTGAAGGTTATGAATCTGGCAGCACCTCTGGTTGATGTTTCGCATCTAATTACTTTGGAACTGAAGAGGGGTGCAAAAGTCAGGGTTTTATGCTATTAGAAAGGGTGAAGGGGCAAATGGAACAGCAGAGTGGGCTAGGAAAAGGTGAAGGAAGATTTCCTCAAGAGGTTATAGAGAGACAAGGCTTTGATCCAGCATAGATACTAATTACAGAATCAAAATGAGCTATGACTGAAGGCAAACTCTGACAACCATTAGCAACATTCTGGGGAGGTGGTGGTGGAATGGTGGATGAAGTAATATTAAAGCAGTAGACTGATACATTATCAACATCCACAAGATTACCTAAAGTGCTTGATAACCAAAGTACTTTTTGTACTGTGATTACTGTTAAAATGTAGAAAACACAGCAGCTAAGTTGTGCACAGAAATTCCCATTAACAGGAATTACAAATGGTCAACCAGTCTGGCTTAGTGATGTTGATTGAGGGATAAATATTGGCTGGAACACCAGGGAGAACCACCTTGCTCATTTCAGAATAGTGCCTTGAGATTGTGTCATGCGTTGATCACCATCAGAACCTTTATTGTTCTTCCACCTTTGCAGCAACAGCCTGCTTCATCACATCTGCTGTGGAAACCTTCATTTATTCCTTTGCCATCTCTGGAGTAATAATTTCTATTAAACTTGCATTTGCCCATGGTCTTGCACTTGCCTTTTGCTAATGCCCTGCAGCAGGACTATTTGCTCAGATTTTGTCCACATCCCCCCCTCCCTTCATCTCACCACCTTTAACCACCGAGGCCCTCTCTTTAGACACACCTTTAACGTCAATGATTTGATTAGCTTTTAATCAAGCATTGCTCCTAAAATCTTCCATTTCCTTTAGTTTTTTTTGAGTGCTAGGGTAAATATAGATTGTTGCTGAAAATGTGTTGCTGGAAAAGCTCAGCAGGTCAGGCAGCATCCAAGGAACAGGAGAATCGACGTTTCGGGCATAAGCCCTTCTTCAGGATTCCTCGAAACGTCGATTCTCATGTTCCTTGGATGCTGCCTGACCTGCTGCGCTTTTCCAGCAACACATTTTCAGCTCTGATCTCGAGCATCTGCAGCCCTCACTTTCTCCTTAAATATAGATTGTTGCCAAGAATATAAAATCTATACATTAAGTATTAGTGTCAAAAGAAGATTGAGTATATTCAACAACTCACAGTGTCGCAGCTACACTGGCACCACTCCCCACCTTTTTCTCCGCTACATCGATGATTGTATTGGCGCTACCTCGTACTCCCACGAGAAGTTGAACAGTTCATCCACTTTACTAACACCTTCCACTCTGACCTCAAATTTACCTGGACAGTCTCAGACTCCTTCCTCCCCTTCCTAGACCTCTCCATTTCTATCTCAGGCGACCGACTCAACACAGACATTTACTACAAACCGACCGACTTCCACAGCTACCTAGACTACACCTCCTCCGACCCTGCCCCCTGTAAAAACGCCATCCCATATTCCCAATTTCTTCGCCTCTGCCGTATCTGCTCCCAGGAAGACCAATTCCAATACCGTACAACCCAGATGGCCTCCTTCTTCAAAGACCGCAATTTCCCCTCCGACGTGGTCGACGATGCTCTCCACCGCATCTCTTCCACTTCCCGTCCCTCCAATCGCCACCTTGACAGAACCCCACTGATCCTCACCTTCCACCCCACCAACCTCCAGATACATCGTATCATCCTCTGTCATTTCCGCCACCTCCAAACAGACCCCACTACCAAGGATATATTTCCCTCCCCTCCCCTATCAGCATTCCGGAGAGACCACTCCCTCCGCGACTCCCTCGTCAGGTCCACACCCCCCACCAACCCAACCTCCACTCCCGGCACCTTCCCCTGCAACCGCAAGAAGTGCAAAACTTGCGCCCACACCTCCCCCCTCACTCCTCTCCAAGGCCCCAATGGATCCTTCCATATCCGTCGCAAATTCACCTGCACCTCCACACACATAATTTACTGTATCCGCTGCACCCGATGTGGTCTCCTCTACATTGGGAGACAGGCCGCCTACTTGCTGAACGTTTCAGGGAACACTTCTGAGACACCCGCACCAACCAACCCAACCATCCCGTGGCAGAACACTTTAACTCCCCCTCCCACTCCGCCAAGGACATGCAGGTCCTTGGCCTCCTTCATCGCCAGACCCTGACTGCATGATGCCTGGAGGAAGAGCGCCTCATCTTCCGCCTAGGAACCCTCCAACCACACGGGATGAATGTAGATTTCTCCAGCTTCCTCATTTCCCCTCCCACCACCTTATCTCAGTCCCAACCCCCAGATTCAGCACCGCCCTCTTGACCTGCAATCTTCTTCCTGAACTCTCCGCCCCCACCCCCTCTCTGGCCTATCACCCTCACCCTCACCTCCTTCCACCTATCGTATTCCCAACGCCCTTCCCCCAAATCCCCTCCCCTCTACCTTTTATCTCAGCCCGCTTGGCACACCAGCCTCATTCCTGAAGAAGGGCTTATGCCCGAAACGTCGATTCTCCTGCTCCTCGGATGCTGCCTATTCTGCTGTGTTTTTCCAGCACCACATTTTTCAACTAAACTTAACAGCCGTAAATATCAGTTGCATGTGACAATCTGGATGAACTGTAAATGTATTGACAATTGAATATTCATTTTCCTGCACTGTCTCTAGTTTCAGGTTTATCACGTCCCAGATGCTGATAGAATTGGAGCCATGCAACTTGCCTGGGCCAAGACTACCAAACTAGTGACTGATGAAGGATGCTCATCATAAACCAGAATGAAAGGCAACACATACCTACACCACCTGCAGATTAGACCAAAGACTCTTCTCCACATCAACTGTAGACTCGATCACAATATCACATTCACACTAGCTATGGACTGGATCACCACTTTGTGTTCACACCAATTACAGACTGGATCACAATGTCATGTCCACCTCAACTGCAGTCTGGATCACAATCCTGTGTCCACATTAATGTAGATTGGACCACAACTTCATGTTCACTTCAATTGTAGAACTGCATCATAACCCTGTGTCCACATCAAGTGCAGACTGGATCACAACCTCATGTCCACACTACCTATAGGTTGGATCTCTAAAAAACGGTCTTTCAATTCCAAGGAAAAGAGTAAAGAGACCGGGGATACAACGAGACAACACAAATTAACCAGCTAATTCTAGACAAACTTCCTGTTGATGAAAATTGTTCTTTTATTTTATACTTCCGTGGTTTGCAATTGTGAAATGTTTTGTAGCAACAATCTATGTCGCTGCATTCAACTAACTTGACAAAAGATTTCCAAGTACTCATTACAAGTCTTTTATCTGAGCAAGTCCATTGTCTCATCCTAGTGCCAGTGTCAACAGGCTCATGGCTCTCTGGGAAGCAACAGGCTCTGTGGTTTAATATGACTACCACAGAGGGGTATGACTGGGTTGTGTGCTGTTGAAGAGTCTGACGGCAGACTAGGGAAATGGTTCTTCATATGACGTTTGATTATAGAGTTTGGCTAAGTGAAGCTTCAGTTAGAGGAAGGGGGAGCGGGGTTTGTATTGATCAAATACCCCATCTGATTATTATTATGAACCGTGATTTTGGGAATGGAGGCTGCAGAGGGAAGGAGAGTATGGGTGGGGACAGGAGTGGGCACAGCAGTTTCAGCTTTGGAAGGAACAGCAGCAAAGTGGTGAGTGGGAGGAGCACTGACAAACCAGTTAAAGGAGTCAGCAAAATGTGAAGACTTTACTGATGGGAAATATTGAAGAATTATCTCTGCTATTGGGTGATGCTGTATAAAGTAATGATACTGAAAGGGTCCATGGTGAAAACTCCAATAAGCTCCACCCAATCTGATGCTGGCAAGGGACTCAGTTGGGCAAAGGCAGAATATCTTAGGATCTCAAAAAGGATAGACCTGTTATCCTCAGTCTCTTCATAGTCTTAGGTACACAATTTATCTTATAGATGTAACTTGTGTCTGATTGCTATCATGCAATAAACTGCACCATGTTTAAGACAAGATCCTTTTCTCATCAAGTGCCTAGTGGTTTTCCCTACCACTTTAGACTAAGTTAATCCTGTACACCCAGTCAGCAAATGAGAACGGTAGCAGCAATCTACCCAATGTATGTTGGTATTGCACACTCATACACCAGGCGAGTACAGAATTAAAGAAGAGAAACCAAGCATTACCACTGGGAAAATCACAGAGGCATATTTCTTGAACACGGGACTATTAATCATCTGTGGTTTTGAAATAGAAAAGGGATAAGCATTTGAAAAGGAAGAATCTAAAAGGATCTCACAGACCTGATCCAAGTTCCCTCCCCTCTCGAAAGTCTTTGAACACATTGTCACTTTTCAAAATAAAAACCGAAAGAACTGTGGTAAATCAGAAACAAAAACAAATTGTTGGAAAAAGCTCGGTAGGTCTTGTAGCATCTGTGAAGAGAAGTCAGAGTTAATGTTTTGGGTCTGGTGACCCTTCCTCAGAACTCAGATAGGGTCACCAGACCTGAAACGTTAACTCCAATTTCTCTTCACAGATGCTGACAGACCTGCTAAGCTTTTCCAACAATTTCAGTTTTTGTCACTTTTCAAATTCCTTTCCATTTTTCCAACAACTACATTGCTGAATCCCCCAGTCAAGTTTCCAATCCTGCCACTGTCCTGAAATAGCTCTTATTAACAATACAGATGATATCCTCTGGGAATGTGGCCATGCAAAACTATCCCTCCTTTATCCCAGAATGTCTACAGTGTTTGACATGGTTCACCATTGTCCTCCATCATCTCAATTCCATGGTAGAGCTAGATGGGACCATACTCACCTGGTTCAACTCTAATGTATTCGGTCTCAGCTGGAGAATCAGTTGAAATGACTTCCCTCTGCCCTCTCACAGTTTTATCTTTGTTAACCCTAAGTGGCCATCCTTGGGTTTGCGTACCTGCCTGTTTCTCACCTACATACTGCCCCTCATCTGAAAACACAACATTCACATATATACTCATGATGCCCAGGTCTACCTCACCACCTACCTCTCATCATTCTCTCCACTGTCACTAACTTGAATTAGACTGCTTGTCCACCATCTTATACTGCATCAGCAGAAACGTCCTCCAGCTGAACATTGGGAAAATGAAAGCTGATTCGGCCGCAGTTTGCCAGCAAGAAGAATGGGGTAACAGATGGAGTCATGTTTGGCATCAAGACGAGTTTCCAACTGCATAACAGTGCAACCATCATCAAAAAGGCCTACTTGCACCTCCATTACATTACTGTACCCCACTCTAACCTTCGTGAACCTAGTGCTGAAATGCTCATCAGTCTGAGAATCCCTCTTCTTTGTTATCTTTAGTTTTGACAAGACCAATATCATGGTGGTTGGCATGATGGTGAAGCTTCCATGCTTCATAATCCTGAGCTTACCTAAAACCCAGTTGGCCATATCAAACTTGTGTTACTTCACATACATACATCACCCCTGTGTTCACCAACCAATATTGATCTATGGATGACAACTCAATTTTAAAATTCTATTCATCACAATCAGTTCCTTCCACAACTTCACTCCTTTATAACCTCCTACAGTTCTTGCCTCTGGGGTCCTCTATGCCTACCTTAACTAATTTCTTGACAGTAGCGACACATTCTGCTTCTTAGGCCTTCAACTCTGGAATTCACTCCTTAAATCTTGCTGTGTCTCTTCCCTCCTTTAAGGCCCTCCTTAAATGTAGTGATTTGACAACTGTTCAAATACTTAAACATCAGTCTTCAGTTTGTGTTCTGCCATTCAGCTCCAGACTTCATTACACTCTTACATGGAGAAAAGAGTTGAACTGCTATCATGAGGGGAAAACTATTCTGACACTAAGGCAGCAGTTGATCAAATAAGTCATAGCAAAATTAAGGCCAATGGGAATTAAGGGGAATTTATGCACTAAGAAGGCACAAAACAAGATGGTTGTGTTTTTTGGAGGTTAATTATCTCAGGCAAGGAGCATTGTTGCAAGAGTTCTTCAGGGCAATCATCTCACCCCCAACCAGTTTCAGCTGCTTCATCAATGACCTTCCCTCATGAAATAACTCTGCAGAGGCCGTTATCCCATCATCAAGAAACACTTTATTTATTAATGCACAGTACACTGGCTGTGACCAACCAGCTCAGAGTCAATCCTCAACTGAGGAGATTCTTACCTCCTGGTTATATTCTAATCTTCAAGGCTTTCCTGGTTGGCCCAGGTTAACTACCCCAATCATGAACCTTGTAGTCATGAAGTCCACCAGGATCCAATCACTACACTTCATAAGGTCACCATGGAAACAACACCACCACCTGCAATTTGCCCACTAAGCTACTCATCATCCTGAACTTGGAAATACATTAATGTTCCTTTACTGTCACTGAGTCAACTTCCTGGAACTACCTTCCTAACAGCACTGTATCTCCAGCCCAAAGATGGTAGCGGTTAAAGATGGCAGCTCACCACCACTTTCTGCACAGCATGTAGAAATGGATAACAAATGTTGACCTTGCCAATGATGTTCATGTCTTGTGAGCAGAGAAAAACATTCTTTATGCGGCTCGCTGTCAAATTTTCTTTGGATAACATTCCTAGGACATATCTTGAGATATTTTACAGCATTAAAGATGCCATAAAAATGCAATTTGCCTTTACAAGAGAACGTCAGCCAAATGTCCAACACGTTGTAAATACTGTAGTTCTTATTGATGCTGAGTGACAAACTGGTTTATAATTGTTGATGCTGAACTGAGCTTAGAACAGGGTGCTATCTGAAAAGAGTTAAGCCTAGAGTTAACATGTACCACACCTAACGTTGGATTATACCTACCCGCATAGCTGCGGTTAGCACCCAGCAGTGCAGACAGACTTCGTTTAAGTTCACCAACATGGGCTGATTAACACAAGTTTCACGGTCAATCCATTTATTAGATTTAAGGTGCACCAGTGAGGAGACTGCAACTTTGGGCTAACATTCAACATTGGAGGTCGCTGCAATCTTCATTTAATAACATCACTGGATGGACCTGCAGTTTGGTTTACTTTCCATCGTCACCTTCAAGTTTACTAAGGAACTGTACCACCCACAGAGGAATGCTGGAGTGTCAGTCTGTATGATAAACCTTTATTACTGTGGAATTTGAACCTGTACGATTCTAAGCTGGCACCAAGCAAGGCTTCTCCTGGTGTTGATTCTCCTCCCAATGGATAGGAATTTGTGAAATTATGAATAGTGTATTATAGGTGTAAAAAGGGCTTGGAGGGAGGGAAGGTAAAGAAATTCTACCTGCTTAAAGCATAAGGTGGGAGAATTTTTGGAAAAGAAATCCACATGGTTGGATAATTTGGCATCTTCAATGCTGTAGTTAATACTGTCAATATTCCTCCATCAAAATATATTTCAGTAATCTTTCTGAGTTTGTCTCACACTGCATTGAAATCTATTTTGCTTTCTCCTTCCTCAGTCTCAGTCTATCTGGCTTGTATTTTCTCTCCATGTCCCACTAATTCTTGTCATTTTCTCTCTAACCCTTGTTCAAGCCTTTTAACCCACAAGTGAACTTATTCAAAAATAAAACCAGCCTTTATTTTTACTTGGTTTGGAAAATGTCAAACAATTGGATCAGTTTGAGACTGTCAGACTTGAATCAATTTGCGGAGTTATTCATTTTAAATGGGCTCACGTCTATTGAAGTTACGAGCACAGGAATGCCACATAGTGAATTCAAGTGTCTGCTCTTATCTCTATAGTCATTTCTAGATGTTTGCAGTTTCAGTTTCAAAAGCTGGAAATGTTTAAAACTTACAACGGGGCTGAATTGAATTATCAAATTGGGTGTGACGTGGAGCAGACTCCATTCTGCAAGTTTGTTGCATTGTTACTAATCTCACCTGGTTTAAAAGGAAAAGTCTCCTGTTTAAAATAGTGAAAAAAAACCTCAATTTCAATTCTGGCAAAACCTCCTCTGCCCCATGGGACACTATAGTTGTGAGCCAATTCTATCTGGCTCAGGTCAAGTGGAGCACCAGTTGAGATTACTGTAGCTGCATTCCTTTGAAAAGGCTTTGCTTCACCAATTAAGACAACAATGTATCAGAGCTGAAAATGTGTTGCTGGAACAGCGCAGCAGGTCAGACAGCATCCAGGGAACAGGAGATTCGACGTTTCGGGCATAAGCCCTTTTTCAGCCCGAAACGTTGATTCTCCTGTTCCCTGGATGCTGTCTGACCTGCTGCGCTCTTCCAGCAACACATTTTCAGCTCTGATCTCCAGCATCTGCAGACCTCACTTTCTCCTCAACAATGTATCATACTAATTTGTGAATAGTGTCTGATTTCCAAAAGAAGAAACAGGATTCTTAAAATTTACTGCAGTCCTTACAACGACTTCAATGCTCAAATTGTAGTATTTGGAAGCTTTGAAACAAAATCTCACCTTTGAATATCTCCCAAATGCTGTCCAAAATGTAAATAATAAAGAGAGTGCAGTTCTTTGGGAGGTGGAGTGGAGGGCTGTTTCCTGCTCATCCACCTTACTTCATTAAAAGAACAATGAAGTCTCAGAAACATCTTGCTTTAAAATGGCTGACCCCTTATTCTGAGATGATGCCCTTTGGTCCTGAACTCTCCCACGAGGGGAAACAACTTTTCTGCAGATCGTTTCTCATTGTTCCAGATTTCAATGAGTACGGACCCAATCAACTGAACATCTCTACATAAAACAGTCCCTCTATAGCTGGTATCTGCCCAGTGAACTTTCTGTGGACTGCTTCCAATTCCAATATATCTTCCCTCGATAAGAGGCACAAAACGGTTCACAATATTCCAGCTGTGGTCTGACTGGTGCCTTGTATAGTTTATAGCAAATCCTCCCTACTTTTACACTACATTCTCTTTGAAATAATGACCAACCTTCCGTTTGACTTCCCTAATATCTGTGAACTTGGATGCTAGCTTTCTGCAGGGACTTCCAAGTCCCTCTGTTCCATAGCATTCACAGTCTTTCTCCATTTAAATAATAGTCAGCCCCTCTATTCTTCCTGAGTGTCTAACTTTATATTTTCCCACATTACATTCCACCTATCAAGTTTTTGCTCACTTGCTTAACCTGTTTATATCCCTTTGCTCACTCATTCTGTCATCCTCACAACTTGTTTCCCCATCTATTTTTATATTATCTGCAAAGTTTTCTCCAGTTCATCCACTTTTCTCTTCCAAGTCATTATTATACATTGCAAATAATTGTGGCCCCAGCACTGCTTCCTGTGCCACTCCACTAGTTACAGGTTGCCATTATGAAAATGCCTCCCTTCACCTAACTCTCTGTCGTATAATAGTTAACTAATTCTTATTCAAGCTAATACACTATCTCCAACAACATGGGCACTTATTAAGTTGTGTAATATGTGGTACTTTTATCTGAAAATCCAAATATATTAGATCTACTAGCTCACTTTTATCTATTCTCAAGGAATTCTAGTAAATTGTCAGACATGATTTCCCTTTCATGAAGCCATGTTGGCTCTGCTTGGTCATAAATATATTCCGAAATGTTTTGCTATTACATCCTTTATTAACAGACTGTACCAATAACAGACATTAAGCTAACTGGCCTATAGTTCCCTGTCTTTTGCCTCCTTTCATTCCTCTTCACTTGAAAGCTTAACGATCTGGGGTATTCATCTGGAATCATGATAAATTGGGAGATATCGCTTACAGATATGTGAAATGTTTATATCTGTCTTGATGCTAAACTAGCCCTAACATTTCTTGGTTACCTCACTTTTCCCTAACTGTAAACCCAACATTTAGCTTAGAATATCTCAGATGTAACTGGATAAATAGTAACTGGCAGAGCAGTATTGTTACGAGACCAGTATTTCAGAGCCCAAGGCAAATGGCCAAGGGACAATGTGTTCAAATAACCCTATTCCAGATGGGGGAAACTAAATGCAATCAATTAAGAAATCTGGATTATCATTTACTGGAAAACTTATAGTTCTCCTAATGTCCTCTAGAGAAGGAAATCGGCCATCCTTAGCTTGCCTGACCGACCTGGGACTCTGATCCCACAGCAGTGTGACTCTTAACTGCCCTCAAAAGTGGCCTAGCAAGCTACACAGTTCAAGGTCAATTAGGATGGGGAATAAATGTTGGCCTTGCCAATGATGCCCACATTAAAATTAAACTTATCACCAACCTGATGGTAGCATTCTAATACTAATAGTAATGAATGACTGTGTCTTCCAGCTCAGAATGCCAGAGTGGCGCTTTTTATAATTTTCTCTGTTTCATGAATTTTTTTTTAGACAAGTTCCTTGTCTTCTACCCTCCATGTGCAACATGTGATGTGGGTAGACTAAATATGGGGAGTAGGGTTGGGAAGGGCTTTTGTACAAAAGAATGCAGCTGTGTGTCACTATAGAGGTCTTGAGGTGAGAGAGGTATATGTACAAGGTAATGCCTGAATCAGTCTCCCAATGGGAAGGTTGAAGTAATGGTGCTGGAAAAGCACAGCGGGTCAGGCAGCATCCGAGGAGCAGGAAAATTGATGATTTGGGCAAAAGCCCTTCATCAAGAATGTTGATTTTCCTGCTCCTCGGATGCTGCCTGACCTGCTATGCATTTCTAGCACCACACTCTTGACTCTAATCTCCAGCATCTGCAGTACTCACTTTCGCCAGGTTGAATGAATGGTCTAAAGTCTTGCCATTGTGCTAAATCCTACACTATCTGGCTGCATCAACACTGGGTTTGTGAAAATACACAGGGGAGTGCCATTGCCCTGCGTCTTGGATTCACGTTGTGTATTTACAGTCCATCGGAAAACAATGCCAGTCTTACAGGTTCTGTTCTGTACAAACATTTCAAATTGTTTAAACACTTTAGTTGTCAAGTATGGATCATGAGGCTGCAAATTTATTCGGCAGACTTTGACCTCTGACCAGGCTGTGGATATACAAATTTTAATCTTATCATTATTGTTGGGTAATAGTCAGCAATTTTACAATAAAAAGTTGATTAAATATGTGGGAATGCTCTCTTAATTATTAACGTGTGGAATGAGATCATTCTCACTACCTGCAATGAACAGCCCAAACATTCACTTTATGGTGTTGTGAGGGAGGAACTGGTGTACATAATAAAAAAAAATTCACTGCTGATTCTCTCTGTATCTACTTGATAGAAAATGAGGACTGCAGATGCTGGAGATCAGAGTCGAGACTATGGTGCTGGAAAAGCACAGCAGGTCAGGCAGCATCTGAAGAGCAGGAGAATTGACTTTTCGGGCATTAGCCCTTCATCGGGAAGCCCTTCATCATCCATTTCTGATGAAGGGCTTACGGCCAAAATGTCGATTCTCCTGCTATCAGATGCTACCTGATCTGCTGTGCTTTTCCAGAAGCACACTCTTGTCCCTGTATCTACTTGGTGATCATTATAAAAAATGAACACACTTGCCCAATATAGTGGGTCAGACATTGTCCTCCCATAGCTACCTGCACTATACATCCTCAGACCGTTTCCTGTAAAAGACTCCATTCCCTTCTCCCAGTTCCTCCATCTCCATTGCATATGTCCCGATGAGGCCAACTTCAACAAAGGAGCCTCCTAAACCTTCTTCCTCAACCAAGGATTCCCCAGTACCATTGTTGACAGAGCCCTCAGCCAAGTACAACCCATCTCCCACACGTCCGCCCTCACCCTCTTGCATTACAACAGGGTTCCCCTTGTCCTTACCTACCATCCCACCAGCATCCACATCCAGAAGATCATCAGGCACCATTTCTGCCATGTCCAGCAGGATGCCACTGCCAAACACTTATTCCCCTCCCCTCCCTTGTCAGCCTTCTGCAGGGACCATTCCCTCTGGGACACCCTAGTCTACTCTTCCTTCCTGCGTTCTGCTTGTAAAAATGACCGTAAGCTTCCCATTGCCTGCCAGTTTAACACACTACCTGTTCCCTGACCAACATCTCTGTCACAGACTTGCTGCAGTGCTCCAGCGAAGCTCAGCGCAAGCTGGAAGAACAACATCTCATTTTCCACTTGGGAACCCTGCAGCCCTCTGGACTCAATATCGAGTTCAATAATTTTAGGGCCCGAACTCTCCCATGTCCAAGCACCGAATCCCACACACCAGGCCTTATTATCAGTTAGTCTGCTATTATACACTACCTATTTTTAGCCACTAACAGTCTCCATTAACAGCTATTCCCTCTCCTCGCCAGATTGTTATCGACTCCTTTGCCTGTCCAATCCCCGCTTAACGATTACTCCTTACTCCCTCACTTAGCTTCTGTGTTCTGCACATAAAAAAACATTTTCCTACCTAACATCAGTTCTGAGGAAGGGTCACTGGACGTGAATGCTAACTTTGATTTCTCTTCACAGATGCTACCAGACCTGCTGAGTTTTTCCAGCAATTTCTGTTTTTGTTTCTGTCTTACAGCATCCGTAGTTCCTTTGGCTTTTATCGTCCTTTCACACTCTGGGACTGACTGGAACAGTGGGTCAGACACTGTCCTTTCACACTCTGGGACTGGCTGGGACAGTGGGTCAGACACTGTCCTTTCATACTCTGGGACTGGCTGGGACAGTGGGTCAGACACTGTCCTTTCACACTCTGGGACTGGCTGGGACAGTGGGTCAGACACTGTCCTTTCACACTCTGCGACTGGCTGGGACAGTGGGTCAGACACTGTCCTTTCACACTCTGAGTCAGACATTGTCCTTTCACACTCTGGGACTGACTGGGACACTGGCTCAGACACTGTCCTTTCACACTCTGGGACTGACTGGGACACTGGGTCAGACACTGTCCTTTCACACTCTGGGACTGGCTGGGACAATGGGTCAGACACTGTCCTTTCACACTCTGGGACTGGCTGGGACAATGGGTCAGACACTGTCCTTTCACACTCTGGGACTGACTGGGACAGTGGGTCAGACACTGTCTTTGCAGATGCTCAGACCACGAGTCAAATGCAGTTTTAATTGATAGATGACAATCAGTTCTTCAAGCAGTCAGTCCAGTTTCTGGTAGAAATGGGTCCACATTAAAAACGATTGCCTCTAAGCTAGCATCAACAATTTCAGACAACGTATTTGACAAATGGAAAATCTCATGTTGGTGTTCCATGGAGTTGCTAAAGGGACAGTGTAGAGGATCTTCTCTTTATATCTAGCTGGTGTTGTACTTGGCTTGGTGCGAGATGATGAAATTTGTTCTTGTCTTTGGAATCAAATGTCAGCATTTCTCCTGAGACCTGGTTTTGCCTGTGTGGAAACACTCACCAAGATTGGTGGGTTCTTAGCTGTCTCCAATAATCTTGCTGCTTTCTGCAACCGTGATGTAAAAATGACTGAGACCAGCCATGATCATTCCAGCCCATTATTTGGTCCAGACTGTATCAGATGTTAGGCTGCATGAACCTCTCCATCCTTTCTCCAGCTTTATCAGTGTAAAGATAAAGCTGAAGAAATTGGAACTATTTCAGGTAACACATCTCGACCTCTTCCTGTGATCTCTAGCATCACAGATGTCAGTTTTCAGCCATTTTGTTTTACTCCCTGTGACATCAAGAAATGGCTGAAGGTATTCAATATAGAAAAAGCTATGGGGCTGGACAACATCCTGACTGTAATACTAAAGATATGTACTCCAGAAGTAGTTGCACCCCTTAGCCGAGAAGCTCTGACATAGTTACAACACTGGCACCTACCTCACAATGTGGAAAATTGCCCAGGTAAGTCCGATAACCACAACCCCCAGGTCCCTGGTCCTTACTCTCTCGACCCACTGTCTGTCCAATCCTCCTCACACTCTGTTCTTCCCTCTCTCACACTCTCCCCTGACCCAGTCCTTGACCCTCAGTCTCTGGTTCCTGGACCTCACTCTCTTCACTCCACCCCACCTAGAACCATGTTTCAAAATTGCACTTCTTCTTTGTGCACGGCATCAATGACATTTTACTTGTTAACACCTGGAACTGCATGCATGCATAATTCCCGCAGTTGCAGCCAACGCTATAAAGATAACGAGGGGTTGATGAACCCTGCAACCTCCTGTGAATATTTTTTTCTCGCTCTTATATGTATCAGTCTGAGTTCACTGTGAGGATCACAGTGGAAGAACTACCCTCGAGTCACCCCTCTGTTACAGGAAAAGGAAGATCCTCTGACTCCGAGTGCTGAAAAGTAGACAAAAGGAAACATGACAACTAAAGGACACTCTCACCCTGAACGCTGGGATTCAATTATGTTCCAAAGGAATCCAAACGACAGAATCTCAACCAATCTGCAAAACTAAGGATCATGAAACTGACTCTTCAGCTTCCACTCTCCATGCTACCTATAACGTCCACTGCAACGGCAGCACTATTTAACTATTCATTCTTTGCAAATAATTCAAACATTAATCTGTATTTCTTAAACTTTTATCCTTTGGAATACTGTGTCCAGTTCTGGAGAGAGTTCAGAAGAGATTTACCAAAATGCTGATGTGATTGGAGGGTTTTGGTCATAAGGAGAGGCTGGATAGGCTGGGACTTCTTTCAATGGAGCATAGAGGGTTGAGGGATGACCTTATGGAGGTTTATAAAATCATGAGGGGTATAAATAAGGTTTAAAAGCAGGTGTCTTTTTGCTAGGGTGAGGGTTTCCAAGACCAGACGGCATATTTTTAAGATTAGAGGAGAAAGATTCTAAAAAGACATGAGGGGCAATTTTTAAATGCAGACTGTGGTTCATGCATGGAATGATCCTCCAGAGGAAGTGGTGGATGTGTTAAAATGTTTAAAAGGCATTTAGATGAGTATATGAATGAAAAATGTGTGGAGGGATATGGGCCAAGCGCAGGCAGGTGCGACTAGTTTAGTTTGGGATTATGGATTGATTGGACCGAAGGGGCTGTTTCCGTGCTGCATGATTCTATGACTTTAGGCTTAATATTTAATAAACTCACTCTTTGTCAGCTCAAGAAGGCCTGGTTAAATTGGGTCATAGAGTCATTGAGTCATAGAGATGTACAGCATGGAAACAGACCCTTCGGTGCAACCTGTCCATGTCAACCAGATATCCCAACCCAACCTAGTCCCACCTGCCAGCACCCGGCCCATATCCCTCCAAACTCTTCCTATTCATATACCCATCCAAATGCCTCTTAAATGTTGCAATTGTACCAGCCTCCACCACATCCTCTGGCAGCTGATTCCATACACGTACCACCCTCTGAGTGAAAAAATTGCCCCTTAGGTCTCTTTTATATCTTTCCCCTCTCACCCTAAACTATGCCTTCTAGTAGTGGACTCCCTGAGCCCAGGGAAAAGACTTTGTCTATTTAACCTATCCATGCCCCTCATAATTTTGTAAACCTCTATAAGGTCACCCCTCAGCCTCCGACGCTCCAGGGAAAACAGCCCCAGCCTGTTCAGCCTCTCCCTGTAGCTCAAATCCACCAACCCTGGCAACATCCTTGTAAATCTTTTCTGATCCTTTTCAAGTTTCACAACATCTTTCCGATAGGAAGGAGACCAGAATTGCACGCAATATTCCAACAGTGGCCTAACCAATGTCCTGTACAGCCGCAACATGACCTCCCAACTCCTGTACTCAATACTCTGACCAATAAAGCAAAGCATACCAAACGCCTTCTTCACTATCCTATCTACCTGTGACTCCACTTTCAAGGAGCTATGAACCTGCATTCCAAGGTCTCTTTGTTCAGCAACACTCCCTAGGACTTTACCATTAAGTGTATAAGTCCTGCTAAGATTTGCTTTCCCAAAATGTAGCACCTCGCATTTATCTGAATTAAATTCCATCTGCCACTTCTCAGCCCATTGGCCCATCTGGTCCAGATCCTGTTATAATCTGAGGTAACCCTCTTCACTGTCCACTAAACCTCCAATTTTGGTGTCATCTGCAAACTTACTAACTGTACCTCTTATGCTCGCATCCAAATCATTTATGTAAATGACAAAATGTGGAGGGCCCAGCACCGATCCTTGTGGCACTCCACTGGTCACAGGCCTCCAATCTGAAAAACAACCCTCCACCACCACCCTCTGTCTTCTACCTTTGAGCCAGTTCTGTATCCAAATGGCTAGTTCTCCCTGTATTCCATGAGATCTAACCTTCCTAATCAGTCTCCCACGGGGAACCTTGTCGAACGCCTTACTGAAATCCATATAAATCACATGTACTGCTCTGCCCTCATCAATCTTCTTTGTTACTTCATCAGAAAACTCAATCAAGTTTGTGAGACATGATTTCCCACACACAAAGCCATGTTGACTATCCCTAATCAGTCCTTGCCTTTCCAAATACATGTACATCCTGTCCCTCAGGATTCCCTCCAACAACTTGCCCACCACCGATGTCAGGCTCACTGGTCTATAGCTCCCTGGCTTGTCCTTACCACCCTTCTTAAACAGTGGCACCACGTTTACCAACCTCCAGTCTTCTGGCACCTCACCTGTGACTATCGATGATACAAATATCTCAGCAAGAGGCCCAGCAATCACTTCTCTAGCTTCCCATAGAGTTCCCGATTACACCTGATCAAGTCCTGGGGATGTATCCACCTTTAACCGTTTCAACACATCCAGCACTTCCTCCTCTGTAATCTGGACATTTTGCAAGATGTCACCATCTATTTCCCTACAGTCTATATCTTCCATATCCTTTTCCATAGTAAATACTGATGCAAAATACTCATTTAGTATCTCCCCAATTTTCTGCGGTTCCACACAAAGGCCGCCTTGCTGATCTTTGAGCGGCCCTATTCTCTCCCTAGTTACCCTTTTGTCCTTAATGTATTTGTAAAGACTCTTTGGATTCTCCTTAATTCTATTTGCCAAAGCTATCTCATGTCCCCTTTTTGCCCTCCTGATTTCCCTCTTAAGTATACTCCTACTTCCTTTATACTCTTCTAAGGATTCACTCAATCTATCCTGCCTATACCTGACATATGCTTCCTTCTTTTTCTTAACCAAACCCTCGATTTCTTTAGCCATCCAGCATTCCCTGTACCTACCAGCCTTTCCTTTCACCCTGACAGGAATATACTTTCTCTGGATTCTTGTTATCTCATTTCTGAAGGCTTCCCATTTTCCAGCCGTCCCTTTACCTGTGAACATCTGCCTCCAATCAGCTTTCGAAAGTTCTTGCCTAATACCATCAAAATTGGCCTTTCTCCAATTTAGAACTTCAACTTTTAGATCAGGTCTATCCTTTTCCATCATTATTTTGAAACGAATATAATTATGGTCTCTGGCCCCAAAGTGCACCCCCACTGACACCTCAGTCACCTGCCCTGCCTTATTTCCCAAGAGTAGATCAAGTTTTTCACCTTCTCTAGTAAGTACATACTGAATCAGGAAATTGTCTTGTATGCACTTAAGAAATTCCTCTCCATCTAAACCCTTAACACTATGGCAGTCCCAGTCGACGTTTGGAAAGTTCAAATCCCCTACCATAACTAACCTATTATTCTTACAGATAGCTGAGATCTCCTTACAAGATTGTTTCTCAATTTCCCTCTGGCTATTAGTGGGTCAACAATACAATCCCAATAATGGGATCATCTCTTTCTTATTTCTCAGTTCCACCCAAATAACATCCCTGGATGTATTTCAGGGAATATCCTCCCTCAGCACAGCTGTAATGCTATCGCTTATCAAAAATGCCACTCCCCCTCCTCTCTTGCCTCCCTTTCTATCCTTCCTGTAACACTTGTATCCTGGAACATTAAGCTGCCAGTCCTGCCCATCCCTGAGCCATGTTTCTGTAATTGCTATGATACCCCAGTCCCATGTTCCTAACCATCCCCTGAGTTCATCTACCTTCCCTGTAAGACCTATTGCATTGAAATAAATGCAGTTTAATTTATTAGTCCTACCTTGTCCCTGCCTGCCCTGACTGACTCCTACTGTTCTCAACTGTACCACTCTCAGATTGATCTGTCTCCTCACTATCTCCCTGGATCCCCCGTTTCCGCCCCCCCCCCCCACCACCACCACCACCTTACTACTTTAAATCCTCCCAAGCAGTTCTAGCAAATTTCCCTGCCAGTATATTAGTCCCCTTCCAATTTAGGTTCAATCCGTCCTTCTTGTACAGGTCACTTCTACCCCAAAAGAGATTCCAATGATCCAAAATTGTGAATCTTTCTCCCATACACCAGCTCCTCAGCCATGCAGTCATCTGCTCTATCCTCCTATTCCTGCCCTCACTCGCTTGCAGCACTGGGAGTTATCCAGATATTACTACCCTTGAGGACCTCCTTTTTAAATTTCTGCCTAACTCTCTGTAATCTCCCTCCTGCTGGCCCCTCTCCCCCGTGAGAACATTCTGCACCCTCTCTGAGACATCCTTGATCCTGGCACCAGGAAAACAACGCACCATTCTGCTTTTTCTCTGCTGGCCACAGAAATGTCTGTCTGTACCTCGGACTACAGAATCCCCTAACACAATTGATCCTTTAAAATGCAGGTTTATTTGGGTTTAGGAGGAAGGTTTCCAAAGGAAAGGGATCCATTTTTAAATTCATCTTGTGATCAACTGAGAAGATGGGTGAATAAAGACAGGGAGGAGGTCATCCCTCCACACCTGGGGTATCCTCTCTCAAAATGGGAAGCATCATCGGGATTTGGTGTTAAACATGAATTAAAAAACGAATTGCAATTTCTCAGATACTGTTCAGGTCATGTCCATATGTAGCGAAGTCCTAGGAAATATTCAGACTAGAGCTGATAGGCAGAAAGTAACATTTTCGTCACACAAATACCAGGCAGTGACCATCTTCAACAAAAGAGAATCTAGGCATTTGCCTCTGACAAGGTTGGGGCTGTTTTCCCTGGAGCGTCGGAGGCTAAGGGGTGGCCTTATAGAGATTTACAAAATCATGAGGCGCATGGATAGGATAAATAGACAAAGTCTTTCCCCTGGGGTGGGGGAGTCCAGAACTAGAGGGCATAGGTTTAGGGTGAGAGGGGAAAATATAAAAGAGACCTAAGGGGCAATGTTTTCATGCAGAGGGTGGTGCATGTATGAATTGAGCTGCCAGAGGAAGTGGTGGAGGCTGGTACAATTGCAACATTTAAGAGGCATTTGGATGGGTATACGAATAGGAAGGGTTTGGAGGGATAGGGACCAGGTGCTGGCAGGTGGGACTAGATTGGGTTGGGATATCTGGTTGGCATGGATGGGTTAGACTGCAGGGTCTGTTTCCATGCTGTACATCTCTATGACTCTATGATTCAATAGCATTACCATTATTAGACACCCTACTGTCAACATCCTGGGGGTTACCTTTGATCAGAAATTGAATTGCACCAAATATAGGTTGGGATATCTGGTCATCATGGACAAGTTGGACCGAAGGGTCTGTTTCCGTGCTGTACATCTCTGTGACTCTATATAAATGCTGTGGCCTCAAGGGGAGGTCAGAGTCTAGGAATTCAGCAGTGTGTAACTCACCTCATGGCTCCCTTAACCTTGTCAACTCTCTACAAGACAGTAATTAGGAGTGTGATGGAATACTCTTCACTTGGCTGTATGAGTGTAGCACCCTGCAACAATGTTCAGGAAGCTTGAAACCATCCAGGACAAAGTAGCCCATTTGATTTTTCCACATGAATAAACGTTCATTCCCTCCATTACTGATGAATAGTGTCCAGCAGCTGCAAGATGCATTACAGAAACTCACCAAGGCTCCTTAGACAGCACCTTCTAAACCCACAACCTCTGCCAACTGTGTGGACAAGGGCAGCAGAGACATGGCAATGCCACCTCTCGCAAGTCCCTCTCCAAGCCACTCAGCACCATGACCTATATCACTGTTTATTCAGCACTACTGGGTCAACATACAGAGACTCCCCTCCCCTGTAGTGTAAGTGTACCCATACCACAGATTGTAACAGTTCAAGTAGGCAGCTCACCAGCACCTTCTGCAGGGTAATTCACAGAGAGTGATAAAGACTGGCCCAGCCAGCGATGACAACAAACCACTGTATATGTATTTTTTAAAGATGCAGATGCTCTGGCACCCCGTCCCCATATTCCACCGTCAAATAAAAGCAAAATACTGTGGGTGGTGGAATTCTGAAAGATCAAAAGAAATCCAGCAAGCTATTTCAGACTGGAAACGTTAACTCTATTTCTCTCTCTCTCTCTCTCTCACTCACACACAGATGCTGCCATACCTACTGAGTTTCTGCAACATTCTCTGTGTTTGCCCTTGACTTTAATAGCTGGCTTATAGAACCAGCATTGAGGGGCATCATTCCCTCTTGTTCAGCCTGCACTCAGAGTGACAGGTCAGCAGCCTGTCAGAGAGACAGAGAGGGAGGAGGGAACATCAAGGTGATATCACAGAGGCAAGCCAGAAAATGGATCCATTGGAGAAGGCGAACGATGAGCTTTGAGTTGGTCAGGAAGGCTGACGTTTATTCACAAGGGCAGAGGTTAGGCACATTGTTAATGTCATGCGTTTTACAGCGAGTTGAGTGAACATTGCACTTTAACCTGAGTACTTGACAGCAGCCGAGCCAGTCACGGAAACAGCCAGTGTCCGTGCTCTGACAGAAGCAGCTCCTCAGTACGTGAGGGGACCAGGGAGCCGGCACAAGGACAAATGCTTCATGTTGCTCCCCCAGCCATGGTTTCTCAGCGCTGCCTGCTTGCTGCGAAGGATGGTGACCTGGAGACTCTGAAGAGCCTGGAAGCCAGTGGCAAGCTGACCGAGAGCATCGAGGATCAGCTGGGGGCTAGCCCGGTCCATCACGCCGCCAGGGCGGGCAGGTTGGACTGTCTGAAGTTCCTGGTCACCCAGGCGAAGCTACCGGCGAACAAGCGAGCGAAAAACGGAGCGACTCCCGGCCACGATGCCGCGGCCACCGGGAACATCGAGGCGCTGCAGTGGCTGACCCGGGTCGCTGGCTGTGACATCAATGTAGGTGACCCCAGACACCGCGAGTAAACACTGCAACAGTTAGTTACTTCCAGCCAGGCTGGTACTCCCAGCAAGTTGGACTTACGGTCAGTAAGTGACAGGCAGAGAGGGTCAGAGACAGTAAACAGGGAATGGACCGTCCTGTTATAGGACTCTCTGCAGGAACTAGACCCTCAGGAGCTGCACCCAATATGTGGGAACGTTTATTACTGGTGTAGGATACGTACAGGAATTGTAAATTATACTATATATAAGATCTAGACCCTCGGGAGCTGTATCCAATGTATGGGAACGTTTATTACCAGGGTAGGAAATGTTCAGGAATGGTAAATAATACTATATATAGGATCTAGACCCTCGGGAGCTGTATCCAATGTATGGGAACGTTTATTACCAGGGTAGGAAATGTTCAGGAATTGTAAATTAGTGTATACATAAGAACTAAAACCACTGGAGCTGTACCTTATGTATGGGAACGTTTATCACTGATATAGGAAATATATGGAAATTGTAAATTATATTTCAGAACTAAAGCTGCAGGAGCTGCACCTTATATAACAGAACAGCTATCACTGATATAGGGGATATACAGGAATTGTTAATTATATTTCAGAACTAGACTTACAGGAGCTGCCACCCTATGTAAGTAAACAGTCCAGTCCCGCTGATGCAGCTGTTTAGGGATTTAATATGGGTCAGACATTGCATTTACGTTTTAATAGGATATAAACATAAGAACGCTGTGGAAACCCTGCAGGTCTGAAAACATTTGTGGAGAGAGAAAAAACGTGTTAAGTTCGGAGTCTTGGGAATTTGCATGTTATTGGGATATGTTCAAGCAATGGCAACAAATAAAAAGCTTATTTAAGGAAGGACATGTTCAGAAATGGGCCTGTAGATTTGAGAGAAAGTGTGACAGTAATCAAAGGGAAGACCTTGGGAATGAGGAAGCTGGCTGAGGAAGCTGGTCAGGACTTACATTGGCTGGTGTTCTGAAGGACTGGGGTAATAGAGAGGAATGGGGCCTAAGAGATAGAACCCAATCTGATTTTACAGCAGGGGACACACTCTGAAGTTTCTGGTGGGGGTTTAACCAACCTTAAACACCTTTACACACAGGGGAACTCACCTGAAGCTTTGGATATCAGCAAACACTTTGCTCTAGACTGGGGACACATAGCATCAGTGGATGTGAAGGGCCATCAGGAATCAGGGCGGTCTTAATATCTCCAAATTCAAGACAGAATCATAGCCAGTCTATAGACCGTTCATCAAACTGAGAGGGATGAACTGGGAGACAGTGAGGACAGCAGATGCTGGAAGCCAGAGTCAATAGATGTGAAGCTGGAAAAACGCAGCAGGTCAGACAGCATCAGAGGAGCAGGAAAACCAACGTCTTGGGACAAAACCCTTGGTCAGGTGTGGGGAAGGGGAGGGAGCCCAAAAATACATTGAGTGTGGGGCGGGGGTAAGGGTAGGTGGGATGGTGTTAGATGGATGCAGATGGGGGGCTATTATGATTGGTCAGTGGGAAGGTTGGAGCGGATAGATGAGTAGGAAGATGGACGGGTGAGGTCAGGAAGGGAGGTGAAGAGGAGAAGGGGTGTGGCTAGACATGGGATAAGGGTGGGGGAGGGGGTTTTGAAGGTGGTGGGATAAGGGTGTGGGAGGAGGGTTTTGAAGGTGGTGGGATAAGGGTGCGGGAGGAGGTTTTGAAGCTGCTGGGATAAGGGTGTGGGAGGAGAGTTTTGAAGGTGGTGGGATAAGGGTGGGGGAGGAGATTTTTGAAGGTGGTGGGATAAGGGTCGGGGAGGAGGTTTTGAAGGTGGTGGGATAAGGGTGGGGGAGGGGGTTTTTGGAGGTGGTGGGATAAGGGTGGGGGAGGAGGTTTTGAAGGTGGTGGGATAAGGGTGGGGGAGGAGGGTTTTGAAGGTGGTGGGATAAGGGTGGGGGAGGAGGTTTTGAAGGTGGTGGGATAAGGGTGGGGGAGGAGGGTTTTGAAGGTGGTGGGATAAGGGTGGGGGAAGGGGTTTTGAAGATGGTGGGATAAGGGTGGGGGAGGAGGTTTTTGAAGGTGGTGGGATAAGGGTGTGGGAGGAGGGTTTTGAAGGTAGTGGGATAAGGGTGGGGGAGGGGGTTTGAAGGTGGTGGGATAAGGGTGTGGGAGGAGGGTTTGAAGGTAGTGGGATAAGGGTGGGGGAGGGGGTTTTGAAGGTGGTGGGATAAGGGTGTGGGAGGAGGGTTTTGAAGGTGCTGGGATAAGGGTGGGGGAGGAGGTTTTGAAGGTAGTGGGATAAGGGTGGGGGAGGGGGTTTTGAAGGTGGTGGGATAAGGGTGGGGGAAGGGGTTTTGAAGGTGGTGGGATAAGGGTCGGGGAGGGGGGTTTTGAAGCTGGTGGGATAAGACAATACACAATGGACAATAGGTGCAGGAGTAGGCCACTCTGCCCTTCGAGCCTGCATCACCATTCATTATGATCTTGGTTGATCATCCTCAATCAGTATCCTGTTCCTGCCTTATCTCCATAACCCTTGATTGCACTATCCTTGAGAGCTCTATCCAACTCTTTCTTAAACGAATCCAGAGACTGGGCCTCCACTGCCCTCTGGGGCAGAGCATTCCACACAGCCACCACTCTCTGGGTGAAGAAGTTTCTCCACATCTCTGTCCTAAATGGCCTATTCCTTATTTTTAAGCTGTCTCCTCTGGTTTGGGACTCACCCATCAGCGGAAACATGTTTCATGTGTCCAATCCTTTAATAATCTTATACGTCTCAATCAGATCCCCTCTCAGTCTTCTAAACTCAAGGGTATACAAGCCCAGTCGCTCCAATCTTTCAACATAAGATAGTCCCACCTTTCCAGGAATTGACTTCGTGAACCTACGCTGCACTCCCTCAATAGCCAGAATGTCTTTCCTCAAATTTGGAGACCAGAACTGCACACAATATTCCAGATACGGTCTCACCAGGGCCCTGTACAGCTGCAGAAGAACCTCTTTGCTTCTATACTCAATCCCTCTTGTTATGAAGGCCAGCATGCTATTAGCCTTCTTCACTACCTGCTGTACCTGCATGCTTGCCTTCATTGACTGGTGTACAAGAACACCCAGATCTCTTTGTACTGCCCCTGTACCTAACTTGACTCCATTTAGGTAGTAATCTGCCTTCCTGTTCTTGCCACCAAAGTGGATAACCATACATTATCCACATAAAACTGCATCTGCCATGCATCTGTCCACTCACCTAACCTGTCCAGGTCACCCTGTAATCTCCTAACATCCTCCTCACATTTCACCCTGCCACCCAGCTTTGTATCATCAGCAAATTTGCTAATGTTATTATTAATACCATCTTCTATATCATTAATATATATTGTAAAAAGATGCGGTCCCAGCACTGATCCCTGCGGTACCCCACTGGTCACTGCCTGCCATTCCGAAAGGAAGCCGTTTATCACTACTCTTTGTTTCCTGTCAGCCAACCAATTTTCAATCCAAGTCAGTACTTTGCCCCCAATACCATGTGCCCTAATTTTGCTCACTAACCTCCTACGTGGGATTTTATCAAAGGCTTTCTGAAAGTCCAGGTACACTACATCCACTGGATCTCCCTTGTCTATCTTCAGAGTTACATCCTCAAAAAATTCCAGAAGATTAGTCAGGCATGATTTCCCCTTCATAAATCCATGCTGACTCTGACCTATCCTGTTACTGCTATCCAGATGTGCCGTAATGTCATCCTTTATAATTGACTCCAGCATCTTTCCCACCACTGAGGTCAGACTAACTGGTCTATAATTTCCTGCTTTCTCTCCCGCTGAAAAGTGGTACAATATTAGCTACCCTCCAATCCGCAGGAACTGATCCTGAATCTATCAAACTCTGGAAAATAATCACCAACGCATCCACGATTTCTAGAGCCACCTCCTTCAGTACCCTGGGATGTAGACCATCAGGCCCCGGGGACTTATCAGCCTTCAGACCTAACAGTCTCTCCAACACCAATTCCTGGCAAATATAAATTCCCTTTAGTTCAGGTCCTTCAGCCACTGTTAACTCTGGGAGATTGCTTGTGTCTTCCCCAGTGAACACAGATCTGAAGTACCAATTCAACTCTTCTGCCATTTCTTTGTTCCCCGTAATATATTCCCCAGTTTCTGTCTTCAAGGGCCCAATTTTAGTCTTAACCATTTTTTTCCCTTTCACATACCTAAAAAAGCTTTTACTATCCTCCTTTATATTTTTGGCCAGTTTACCTTGGTACCTCATTTTTTTCTCTGCATATATGGGTGGCATAGTGGCACAGTGGTTAGCACTGCTGCCTCACAGTGCCAGAGACCAGGGTTCAATTCCTGCCTCAGGCAACTGTCTGTGTGGAGTTTGCACCTTCTCCCCGTATCTGCGTGGGTCTCCTCCAGGTACTCCAGTTTCCTCCCACAGTCCAAAAATGTGCAGGTTAGGTGAATTGGCCATGTTAAATTGCCCGTAGTGTTAGGTGTAGTGGAATCGGTCTGGGTGGGTTGCTCTTCGGAGGGTCAGTGTGGACTTGTTGGGCCAAAGGGCCTGTTTCCACAATGTAGGTAATCTAATCTAATTTCCTTCTTAGTAATCCTCTGTTGTTCTTTAAAAGCTTCCCAGTCTTCCGTTTTCCCACTTATCTTTGCTATGTTATACTTTTTCTCTTTTGACTTTGTATGTTTCTTAACTCCCCTTGTCAGCCATGGCCACCCCTGCCTCCTCATAGGATCTTTCTTCCTTTTTGGAATGAACTGATCCTGCATCTTCTGCATTATACCCAGAAATATCTGCCATTGTTCCTCCACTGTCATCCCTGCTAAGGTATTGCACCATTGAACTTTGGCCAGCTCCTCCCTCATAGCTCCATAGTTCCCTTTATTCAACTGAAATATTGTCACTACCGATTGTACCCTATCCCTTTCAAATTGCAGATTGAAGCTTATTGTATTACCGTCACTACCTCCCAATGGCTCCTTCACTTCGAGGTCCCTGATCAATTCTGGTTCGTTGCACAATACCAGATCCAGAATTGCCTTCTCCCTGGTAGGCTCCAGCACCAGGGTGGGGGAGGGGGTTTTGAAGGTGGTGAGATAAGGGTGGAGGGGGTTTTGAAGGTGGTGGGATAAGGGTGGGGGAGGATTTTGAAGCTGGTGAGATAAGGGTGGGGAAGGATTTTGAAGCTGGTGAGATAAGGATGGGGGAAAAGGGTTTTGAAGGTGATGGGAGAAGGGTGGGGGAGGAGAGTTTTGAAGGTGGTGAGATAAGGGTGGGGGGAGGGGTGGTTTGAAGGTGGTGAAGTTGATATTGAGGCCACTGGGCTGTGAGCTTCCCAGGCAAAATACAAGGTGTTGTTCCTCCAGTTTCGGTATGGCTTCACTCTGACAGAGGAGGAGGCCAAGGATGGACATGTCGCTGACGGAGTGGGAGGTGTATTAAAATGGATGGCAATCTGAAGGTTGGGTTTGTTAATGCTTGCAGAGATTAGATGCTCTGTGAACTGGTGCCCACGAATCTGCATTCGGTTTCCCTAGTTACCGTCCATTTCAATTCCCCCTCCCACTCACCTGGCGACATGCCCATCCTTAGGTTCCTCCACTGTCAGAGTGAGACCAAATGGAAACTGGAGAAACAGCACCTCATACTTCGCCTGGGAAGGAATGGACCAGGAACAAAAATGGTGTTGGCAAGCTGCACTGATCGATGACAAATTGTTCTGTTTTCTTTGAAGATTGAGATTGTGCAAACTGACCTCTCTAGAAGTCACAGGAAGAGTTTGGAGACATTGGCTGCTAATCCCTACCACAGCAAGATTAGGCTAAACTAAATAGTTTCAAGTGGTTCAGTCTCAGAGACAGGACAATGTATAGTTCTGGTCCCGATGTAGTGAAAGAGGATCCACTGAAGAATAGCACTACGTTAAACACTGACCTTTAAGAAGGGGAACAGAAGCTGGGAATATTTACACTCAAACACTCAATGGCTGTTGTGTGTTGCAGTGCTTATGTCCCTAAAGGAGGCCAGGGTTCAACTCCAGCGATGTATCATAACACACCTGAAGAATTGGATTTGAAACTAACAACACTGCAACACTCAATGCTGATTGGAGTACTCAACAGCCTAAAGACTTGCAGAAATTCCTCGTGCTCATAATGGCTGTCCCTGTACCACAGCAGCTCACCACAACTACAAATGGAAAATATATGCCATCGATAGCTAGTACAGGAATGTAGTTGCAGGGTGACCAGGACTGAGCAATTTTAAAGGGTATTTAACTTGCCCCAAAAGTCAGCAAAAAGGAGGTGGAGCAGCTTCATTAATAAAGGAAGGTTGCAGTGTTGCTGTGATTAGTGATCTGGGGCAAAATGTTCTGGTGTGGAATCAGTTCTGGAGTCATACAGCATGAAAGCAGACCCTTTGGTCCAACCAGTCCATGCAAACCATAATCTCAAACTAAACTTGTCCCACCTGCCTGCGGCTTGGCCCATATCCCTCAGTAATGCTTTGCCAACTGATTCTTAAACCTCTAATAGTGCTGATTCTGTTCTGGTCCCTCAGTTTCCCCATGTAAATGGCTGTTTGTGTTGGAGATTGCAGAAAATCATCCTGATCTGAAGATGCTCAGGTTAGGTTTGGGGTCAGACTAAGAGAAATTATTAAAACGGTAATGAACTAACACTCAATTAGAAGCAATATGGAGCTGCAGTTCAACATGTTCCCAGAACTGGATTCAAACTGAGCACATTTCCCACTAGAATCAGCAGAGGTAGTATATTAGCCTGCATAGGAAGAGCTGGGAACTCTGGTGGGGTCTCGTGAAGCATGCTGACCAACACGTTTCCTCTCTAGGCCCGCGATGACTATGGCGCGTCTACCCTCCACCTGGCAGCTCGGTTTGGCCGACCAGACACAGTCCAGTGGTTGCTACAGGAGGGCTGTGACGCCACGATGGAGACGGACAATGGTGCAGTGCCAGCGCATTACGCAGCAGCAAAGGGAGACTCGTCATGTTTGAAACTCCTCGTTGCCCACTCCCCAAGGTAAGAGCGGTGTCCAAAGCAAAAATCCATTCGTTCAGGTTTTGCACCTGGCAGTATTTAACGTTGAATGAGTGCAGGTTCATTCCACACCCCTGCTTTGGAAGTGGCGCATTCCAGGATTCCTGCTCCTGATCTCTGCCCATTGACTTTTAACCTGAGGCACTGTTCACCGTCTCAGGGTAGTAAAGATAAATATTTCATGGCACTGTTCCAAAGAAGAAGAGGAACGTTCTTTTTGGCATCCGGGACAAAATTAATCATTAAATCAATTTGAAGATTAGCCAACTGCAAATTATATTGTAATTGTCATAATAATGTTTATGGGAGTTTAATGAGTGATAATCAGTTTTCATGTTTCCTAAGTTACAAAAACTATACTTGAAATGAAATTGAATACAGCTGAAAAAAGACACATTTTGTGGAAGACGTTCAAATTGCACTCTTCAGGACAATTCACGAGAACTAACATTATAAAAGGAAAGCAGTATCTATACTGCATGAGAGGATGTTGGTTGGCAACTGGATTCTGATAAATTAAAGCATTGCCATGGAATGTGCAACAGCTAATGATGAATGACAGTTAACTACCAAGTTTGGTTTCCATTTTAAACCAGGCAAATTGTCTCTGATTGGTCAAAGATTGACCTGTTGGAAAAACACAGCAGGCCAGGCAGCATCCGAGGAGCAGGAGAATCGACGTTTCGGGCATAAGCCCTTCTTCAGGAAGAAGGGCTTATGCCCAAAAGGTTGATTCTCCTGCTCCTCGGATGCTGCCTGGCCTGCTGTGTTTTTCCAGCACCACATTTTTCAATTCTGGTCTCCAGCATCTGCAGTCCTCACTTTTCTCCAAAGGTTGACCTGATAAATTAACCCAAGAATGGCCGCCACATATTTTGTTGAATCGAACGAGATGCAGTCTAAGTAAATGCAAATAAAATCAAAATAGTGCAACTGCTTATAAGTTGAAATACAGACAGTGATGGAGAAACTCAGCAAGTCTGGCAGCATTTGTGAAGAAAGAAAGAGCTAATATTTCAAATCTAATATGACTCTTCTTACAAGCTGAAAGGAGCTGGAAAATGGTGATTCATATTTTTAAAGGCAGAGAGGGAAGCAAAGCCCAGAGGAAAAGACAATAATGATGGTAAAGGAGTGATAGAGATGTAAACTAGGTGTAAATGCTGGCTATAAAGAAGGAGAAAACAAGTCTGCTGTGTTGAAAGCAAAGCCAACAGGAAACAAACAAGACACAGCTGGAAGAAGATGGGAAATGTAAGAAAAGTGGAGGAAAAATGTTTTACTGTGAAGTTGCAGAACAAAATAGTCAGTTCTAGAGGGCGTTGTATGTATATCACAATAGGCACAATATTAATTCAAGCTTGTTTTCATTTAAGTGTGTGCGGGGGATGCTCAGGTATGATACTTCTTTTCCAGTATGATTTGAATGTGTCAGCTTTGGACTGGAGTGTACAAAGTTAAAGATCACACAACACCAGGTCATAGTCCAACAGGTTTATTTGGAAGCAGTAGCTTTCGGAGCACTGCTCCTTCATCAGGTGGTCATCCTGATGAAGAGGCAGTGATCCGAAAGCTAGTGCTTCCAAATAAACCTGTTGGACTATGACCTGGTGCTGTGTGACTTTTAACGCTTTTCCAGTATGTTGTGGATCACAACTGTTGTCCCATGTTTATCACCTCTCCCCTCACCCTGACACTCCCAAAACCCCCCAGCAGTGAGAGACTGATGGTAATCTGGATCTCCTTGTAGCTGATGGTTGAGGGGTAGTAACTGGCTCAGCAGAACCCTTCAGCAGTTCTGTCTGCTGGAAAATATTGCTGTCAAAGGAGCTCTGTGTGGATACTCATGAGCTTAGGGAGTGCAAGGGTTTCGGTGATGAATGTTCTATGGTACTTGGTCACCATGCAGGGAGAAAGAGGCACTTGAATGTTGAACAGGGAGGGAACTGCAAGTTCTGATCCATCACTGTGCTCCATTGATATAGCACAGTGGGATCAATTCCCCTTTCCCTGCAGCTTGACTCTGTGGAAGGCAGCAGCTTTGTCTCTGAGCCAACAACTCTTGGGTTCGAGTCCTACTCTGGGACATGGTGGTCGTAGGAGTCTTCATAACATGTTCGTTGTGGGGCTCATAAGCAGGGTGCTAATCATTCCAGCACTTCCTCACCTACACCTTCCCCCATCCCTTCCAAAGAGATTCCTTATTATTCAAGAAGAATTGAGGGAAAAGCCAAGGCCTTTTCCCCAAGGGTGGGGGAGTTCAAAACTAGGAGGTGTACGTTTAAGGTGAGAGCAGAAAATTTTAAAATGGACCTGAGGGGCAACGTTTTCACGCAGAGGGTGGTGCGTGTATGGAATGAGCTGCCAGAGGATGTGGTGGAGGCTGGTACAATTACAGCATTTAAAAGGCATCTGAATGTGTACATGAGTAGGAAGGATTTAAAAGGATATGAGCCAAGTGCTGGCAAATGGGACGAGATTAGGTTAGGATATCTGATGGGCATGGATGAGATGGACAGAAGGGTCTGTTTCCCTGCTGTACATCTCTATGACTCTAAGGAGGGAAAAAAGTGCATGTAAAAGATACAGGAGAAACAAACTGACTTAAATTCAGTTCAATTGGTCACTGTGAAGAAATTGTGAAGCAAATGATTTTGGTAAGGAAATGTGAAAAGCTTTCTTTTTGACAGACTGATCTCCGATAGCTGCAGGACATCTGCTAAGTGGCTCCCTTGCTTGCTGTCTTTGTCTTGTCATTGTAACATGTTACTCATCAGCTGTGTAGCTGACTAATGATGCGTGGGACAGCTGTAGCCTCTCACAGATCTGATGCCCCATTCTCGGGTGCTGTCTGTTCAGGGATCAATCAATGCTTCATATCTAATGCAGGCTTTTCCCTTTCAGCCACTTGCTGATCTATTTCAGCGGCTCCTTGTGCTTTAGAATGTGGAGCAGCACAACTCAAAGACATGGAAACATTGCTATTCTGCCACAAATACTTCATGGCTTGCCTTTGAACTATCTCTGGTAGGCAGGCAGGAGGCTGGAAGAACACAGCAAGCCAGGCAGCAACAGGAGGTGGAGAAGTCAATGTTTCGGGTGTAACCCTTCTTCTGGACTTTGATCACTCTTTGAGCACTCTGGTCTTAAACAAAGTGCTTCAGTAGGGTTGAGAGAATGCTCACAGTTTCCCTGAGGCTCACACTACCTTATCTGCACCTTATTGCTTCTGTGAACCCCTGTCCAGTGAGCCCGAAGTGTGGCAGACCCAGGACATGCTCCTTTTGCCCTTGTTGGAATTACATTTCTTGCAGTGTGGTATTGGTGGAGGTTTCATCGGTCTTTATGTCCCTAACCAAGAAATGATCTAACTAATGAACAGAAGCAAGCAGCCCAATGTCTGATTTCTGTAAGTACCTGCATTGGCCAAAATATTGTGCCTGATGAATTTAGAGGCGGCCAGAACATGCCTGTCAATTGGCCACAGAGTTAACCCACTGCCAGTGTGTCAGCTTTGTGCCCCACCTCATTTCCATACAATTCTACTGCAGGGAATGTGGATAAACTAATAAGCAGTGGGGAATATTGTGGCTGAAATTCATCGAGTCCTTGCTCATTGTTCATAAGAAGCATTCAGTTGTTTTATATTCTTCCCACTTCCTCTTAAGTCAAACTCTATGTCCCTCCCCTCTTTCCTGGGACATTTATACATCCACATGGATCGGGAGTGGGAACTGAAGTTCCCTCGACAGATCCAGATGAGATGAAACTTTTCAGGTTTCTGACCTGAGGTAGGTCCAAAGATTTTCCTGTTTAATGGGTCCACTTTGAGACTGGTTCCACTTCAACAGGCTCATGCTTCTCACAGACTTTAAGTAACAACATGGTGATTTCCACACTGCCTCTCAGTGTATAGCTTTCTCCTTTTTTTTATTTTAACAGTCGTTTACACACTTATGCTCTCTGATAAATCTATTAGACCGAATCACAGAATGGTACTGCCAGCTGCTTGAATTAACTCTTCAATCATTCCCTTTCCTTTGTTCTGTCTCCGTAATCCTGTAAATATTCCCTTTCCAAGAAAGTGTTTAATTCCCTTTTGAAATACCTACCATTCTTTCAGGCTTTACACACCAAGTCAGAATAACTTGCCATGCAAAACAGTACAGCAACTTTTTTAGCTAATCTGGTCTTCTCCTGCCACTTGGAGCTGTTCCTCCCCATGCAGCAGCCTATATTATTTGAACACTTTTACTAAGTCACTCTGAGCCCCCTCTGCTTCAAGGGAAACAGTCCTCGCTTGTCTCCAGCTCAGTAAATGTTCTCATTTCAGGTATAATTCCAGTAAAATCTCCCTGCAGCATTTCTAAGATATGTGGAATCACACATAGACCTTTTAAAGTTGTATGAAACAAGCTTTGCATTTATACATTGCCTCTTGTGACTTCAGGACACCCCAAAATGCTTTACAGGCAATTAAGTACTTTCAAAATGTAATCACTGTTGTAACACAGGGAGCTGAATTCAACCGTAAACACCCTGCCCATTCTCAACAGGTACTCAGTTTGTGTCCTGAACATTCAACACTTGCACAAACAATTGCACATGAAATGTTGATTTTTTTTGAGGTTCTAACCAGTGTGGATAGGAAATTGTGGTGCGCTTAGCACACATGGAACCCCAAGCCATCCCCACCCCCTCAAAAGGATAGGGCAAATTGGAGTGGTGTCAGGGGCCACTCTGGTGGGAACATAGATCACCTGCCAGGGTGAGGGATGACCTTTCAGTAGGTGGGAATGACACAATGTGGCTTTTTCCTGTGTGTGTGTGTGTGTGTGTACATGCTTCTGAGAAACTAGGTGACCTTCTCGTCTTACTGTTACCCCGATGAATCAACAGGAACTTGGACCAGTTAGACTTATCCTCATGCTATTGATCAAATAACTACACAGCTCCTTGCTGAGGTTGACTGGCGCCCATGTGAGCAATTATCCAAAATGTCCGCACGTTTTGGGTCGAGACAATTTCCAAGCACTGTCAGGCGCCACTATCTCCCTGTCATACACTAGGAAGTAGATCTCATTCCAAATCACTCTGTCTATGTGGCCAGCTAGCTCAGTTGGCTGGATGGCTGGTTTGCAGTATGTTGCCAACAACGTGGGTTTGGTCCCTAGCTGACATCACCATAAAGGTCCTGTCTTCTCAGTATCACCCTTCACCTGGGATGTGGTGACCCTTGGTTTAAACCAGCCACTAAATTGTAACTCTTTCTAAACAGAGAGCAGCTGTGGTCCTTTGGGACTACGGTGACTTCCACTCCCATCATCTTCTGTGTCTTGGCACAGACAGTTTCCTGAATCCTCCCTCTATTTCTACCTTGATGGTCTGACCATTTGACTGTGAGGTGCCTCACAGCTTGTTTCCAACCCTCCTCACCTGACACCCACAGGGAAATAAATTTCCCAGCAAGAGTCCCTAGAAAGTGCCCGGGAGCCAGGATCCTATGGTTGATGTCCATATTCTCCATGTCTTTCCCCCTGACTCGACCGACCAGCCAGCTCAGCATGGAGCAGGGTCTGCACAGAAGTAGGGTCTCCAGAAGGCACTGGTCTACCATTAACACGGATTCGAGAGAGAGAGAAACACCTTCAAAATAACAAGGATTTCCCTAAAGTATGCTTTCACCAGAAGTGCAACACATGGTTATACTGAGAAAGTTTTCCATAGTTTCTGAACACACTGGCAATAAAGGTCTCAGCTTCAACTGCCGATAACTGCCACTGGGCTGCAAGGTGACAAATGGTGAGCATTGCCTTCTCTTAAAGAACCTGGTACATTTGCAAATCACCTTTAACATATGGAAATGACCGGCAGACATAGAGCAACTAGTCCATCAAACCTGCCAGCCTGGTAACTCTTTGAGGGAATCGATAAAAGAGAGAACACCAGGGGGCAATAATGCAAATTCCTCTCCAACTGCCACACCACCTTCCTCCCCTCTTCCTGGAGATGATCAAAATCAGTCCAGAACATTATTTGCATCAGATAATGCCCAGGATTCCCAGACGGGAAATCCGTAGCAGAGTCCTCTTCAGCAATAAGTTTCACCATTAGGCTAGATTTTAAAAAAAAAATTGATATATTGCTATTCCTGACACACCCTTAGGCTGCTATCCATCTCAAAGTGTGGAGTTGATGTTCCTATTCATGTAAAATATCCGAAGCACTTTGTTGAATCAAGATCAGACAAAAGCTGACGCTGGAACAAAGGGGGCAATATCAGGAAGGTTGGACAAATGCTTGGCTTTCGGGAGGAGGGCGGTGAGGTTTAAACAAGGTGGGGCAGTCAAAACCCAATCCAGGCTCACACAAGCCCTTTCTTTACCCAGCTTACTGTGATACAATGCACTCGCGGCTGGGTTGAGTTCCCAGTGCAGTTGCAGTAATTTAAGGAGCTCAGCATGTGGCCTGGTTCAACAAGACTCTCAGGGAATATGAGATGCCACTATCAAGTCAATTAACTCTCAAGCTGCCATGCTCCAACTTCTGAGGGAATGAATCGGTCCAGGGATTTGAGCTTTTCTCCTTTTACTTGCCAGTGTGGTTTCGAGCAATTTACTTTTGAACCTTACACATTGTTTGCAGTTGTGCTATCATCATTAACAACCCCCAGCCACCCCATTCCTCCCCCTTTCACCACTCAGGATGTTCCAGTCTGAGTGCTGTGACAGGATCGCGAGGGCAGTGCTCAGCTCCAACCAACTGTAGCAGATCTCTATGTGCTGGCACCCAGTGAGTTGTCAATCTTCCCAGGGCTCTTTGTAGGTCATGCTATTCTTTATGTAAATCTATATGTGCTTTCAGGAACTATACACTGTAACTTGAGTTGCATGAAACTGTTGGAGTTTAATAGGGCATTCGCATTGCATGCAGCGGTCTGTGTTATATATTTGGTCATGTTTTTATTTGTTTGTGGGTGTTATTAACTGCTCCTAATGTCCCTCAGCAAGGCGATGTTTAAGCACCTTCTTCAACCACTTTGGATCAATGTGGTTGACTTACACCCACAGTGCTGTTAGGGAGGGAACTCCAGGACTCTAACCCAGTGAAAGGCAGGCAATATATCTCCAAGTCAGAATGTTTTACTGCTCAGAGATAGCCTCTCTTGTGTCTGCCACCCTCGTCCTTTTAAATGGGTAATGATCAGGGGTTTGGTAGATACATCCTGTACACAATATACACCATAGTCCACCTTCACCAGTGGCAGAGGGAGGGACCACTTGTCTAAAAAGCGTAGCTGTTACACTCAACTGTTTGTGAAAACTACTTCCAACACTGAATGTGAACTCATCCATGACAGAGTGATGGTGAGGGATGGAGGTCTCCTCTACTTTGGAGAAATGAAGCGTAGACTGTTTTGCAGAACACTTACTTTCCGCCCGCAAAAAAGACCCTGAGCTTCCAGTTGCCTGTCACTTCAACACCCCATCATGTTCCTTGGTCAATATCTCTGTCTCAGGTTTGCTGCAGTGCTCCAACAAAGCTCAGTGCAAGCTGGAAGAACAGCTCTCATTTTCTGTTTGGAAACCTAGCAGCCTTCTAGACTCAGTATTGAGTTCAATAATTTTACGACTAAGGCACCTTCTCCCATGTCCTTACCCAACTCCCCCACACATCAGGCCTTGTTATCACATGGTCTGCTATTACACACACACTATTGTTAACCACTAATAGTGCCCATTAAGAGCCATTCATTCTCCTAGCCTGATCATTATCCACTCCCTTGTCTGTCCAATTCACCCTCTCTCTTTAGGCTCTATTTCTGCCTATAGTTTACTCCTTCCCCGCTTCCTCCACCCTATTTTCTGCATAAAAACTGACATTTTCCCTAGTTCTGAGGAAGGGTGAGTGGGCGAAATGTTAACTCTGCGTTCTCCACAGATGCTGCCAGGTCTGCTGAGCTTTTCCAGCAATTTCTGGTTTTGTTTCTGATTTTCAGCATCCGCAGTTCTTTTGGTTTTGAATTGCTAGCAAGGGAAGTTGTGGAATGTGCCTGTGTATTTGACAGAGCCTGGCATTGCTGCAAACATTTCCAGGTGAGGTGGTTAATGCATATGAGCATTGAAAAATGCAAGTGGGGGGTGACTGGGGGAGTGCAAGTAACTATTAATCATTATTATATACTGGAGGGTGTCAGTTTTTGAGCTAAAGTGTTTAATGTTTCTTTGTGGTTTTGGGGTTTTAAGATAGCGTCTTACTCAGGAATACTGCACTGTGAGCTGGAGCCTGGGATTCCGTCCATACTGTGATGTAGAGGTGCTGGTGTCGGACTGGGGTGTACAAAGTCAAAAATAACACAACACCAGGTTATAGTCCAACTGCTCCTTCATCAGGTGGTTGTGAGCTTAGTTCAGCTTCTGTGGACAGTTGCTGGATGTTCCCTACACTCAAAAACAAATTGCTGAATTTTTGACAGGAAGGAAAATAGCTTGAATTTTTTGTAACGTCTTTTTGCAAGCTCAGTATGTCCCAGGAAACGTGGTGTTGGCCTAATGCAGCTACATTTTGTACAGTAACCTGATAATTACTAGACAGTTTGTTTTAATGATGTCAGTTAGCAGAGAAGCAATGGCCTAAACCCCATTGATAATTCCTTTGAAATAATGCAATGGGACCTTTTATATATGCCTGAGAAGGATGGTCGAGCCTTTTAATATCACATTTAAAAAGAGGGCATCTCTGACAGCACGGAGCTGATGAGCTGAAGTCTGAGATCCGATCACCATGGATACATCACGGAGGGGAAAGTGATGGTCACGTCCTTTGTTATGTACCTCAGGGACGGGAGGGTGTGATGGAGAGGATACAGAAGGTAAATGGCGAGCAATTGTCTGACAGCTTTGAAGATTGTGCACTTTGAATCAAGAAATACAGAAGCTGCAAGGAGGATTAACAATCTGACCACTCAGCTTTGTGGTGCTTGAGACCATTCAGCTCGGGGCGGTGATGGGGAATAAATAGGAATATTGTTGTAGCATGGACCGTATGGTGAGGGAGGGGCTGGGGAATAGAAACTGTAATTGGGAGGGTGAGTCCCGAAGGCTGTGTTGCCTGTCCCATGCCTAGGGTTAAAGACATCTCCTTGAAGCTGGAGGGGACCGAGAGAGAGGGAATGCATCCAGTTTTAATGGCACCAGTGGCATTTGTAAGGCTAACAGAAAGGTTTTGCTGACTGAATGTGAACACCTAGGAACTAAGAAAGCAGAACCGCAGAGGGAATGATTTCTGGTTCAGAGAGTTGAATATGTGGTGGGGGAGGACTGGGATTTGGTTCTTGGGGAACTGGGCTAGGTTGCTGGGATAGTGTAGGCTTGAACTATACTGGGACTAGAGTCCTCGAGAATTATAACAAGGACTGAATAGACTTAGCAACGTTTTCCATCCAGAAGGACAAGGGAGCAAATACATGGCAACATCACCATCAGCAAATTCCCCACCAAGCCACACACAATCTTGACTTGGAAATATATCAAACACCCTGGAACTCCCTCTCTAACTGTACTATGGGTGCCCCTACACAATATGGGCAGCAGAGATTTAAGAAAGCAGCTCACTAACACTTCTCAAGGGCAAGAATGGGCAGGGCAATAAATACTGACCCAGCCAACAACACCCACATACCATGAATGAAGAAACAAATCTGTAGATGCATCTACGAGAAAGCTAGAGAAACTCATGAAGGTAAAGGAATACAACATTATACTAATGAGAGGAGATTGACTCAGAGCAGACGCATCTGCAAAGATTGTGCTTTTTTTGCTCTCCATGTTTACTGTAAAAAGTCTAAGTTTTGCAGGTCACAACCAGGCATTTTTTGCCTGGTGTTTACTGCCACCTAGTGTCAGTAGCAATGTTTGCATCCACTCCCATTTCCTGGTGTTGTTTCAAATTTAAGATTTCCTCATATATTGCTGTCTATTGGCCTCAATCTTCTGTCTCCGGATTGTTGGCGATGGGGCATACATTGGGAGATTTGGTCCAGAAACTGTGGAACCCCTTACAAGAAACACACGTGGAGGATTCCTAGGGAGTTTAATCGCACAGCAAGCTGATTCTCCACTGGAACTCTCCCCAATGGGCAACGACAATTACCTCAGAGTGGAGACCCGCCATAGACACATTTGGATACACCAATGTGAAATGTCACACAGTTTACTGACAGATCTAATGGCCAGCTCACTCAATGTCGCACCACAGCTGGCCCCGAGGACCTACTCCACCGTCCGCGCATGCCTCAACCCAAACTATTCACCCCGAACAGATCCAACAAAACAATGCCCTCCCCCAAAGTCACCCCTACCCAAACACAGACCTGACTATCACACACCCCAAACACAGACCTGACTATCACACACACACACAAACACAGACCTGACTATCACACCCTCCCAAACACAGACCTGACTATCACACACCCCAAACACAGACCTGACGATCACACACACACACAAACACAGACCTGACTATCACACATACCCCAAACACAGACCTGACTATCACACCCCCCAAACACAGACCTGACTATCACACACACACCCCAAACACAGACATGATTATCACACCCCCCAAACACAGCCCTGACTATCACACCCCCCAAACACAGACCTGACTATCACATATACTCAAACACAGACCTGATTATCACACACACCCCAAACACAGACCTGATTATCACACACCCCCCAAACACAGATCTAACGATCATACACACACCCCAAGCACAGACCTGGCTATCACAACCCCCAAACACAGACCTGACTATCACACACGCACCCCAAACACAGACCTGACTATCAGACACACTCACTGCAAACACAGACCTGACGATCACCCCCCAAACACAGACCTGACTATCACACCTACCCAAACACAGACCTGACGATCACCCCCCCAAACACAGACCTGACTATCACACACACCCCAAACACAGATCTAACGATCATACACACACCCCAAGCACAGACCTGGCTATCACAACCCCCAAACACAGACCTGACTATCACACACGCACCCCAAACATAGACCTGACTATCAGACATACTCACTGCAAACACAGACCTGACGATCACCCTCCAAACACAGACCTGACTATCACACATCCCCAAACACAGACCTGACTATCACACCCAGCCCCCAAACACAGACCTGACTATCACACACCCTCAAACACAGACCTGACTATCACACACCCTGAAACACAGACCTGACTATCACACACACCCCATACACAGTCCTGACTATCACACACCCTCAAGCACAGACCTGACTATCACACACCCTGAAACACAGACCTGACTATCACACACACCCCATACACAGACCTGACTATCACACACCCCCAAACACAGACCTGACTATCACACACACACCCCAAACACAGACCTGACGATCACATACACACCCAAATACAGACCTGACTATCACATCCCCCTAAAACACAGACCTGACTATCACACACACACACCCCAAACACAGACCTGACGATCACACACACACACCCCAAACACAGACCTGACTATCACACACACACACCCCAAACACAGACCTGACTATCAGATATACTCACTGCAAACACAGACCTGACGACCACCCTCCAAACACAGACCTGACTATCACACATCCCCAAACACAGACCTGACTATCACACCCAGCCCCCACACAGACCTGACTATCACACACCCTCAAACACAGACCTGACTATCACACACCCTGAAACACAGACCTGACTATCACACACACCCCATACACAGACCTGACTATCAACCCCTTAAACACAAACCTGACTATCACACACACCACAAACACAGACCTATCTATCACACACACACCCCAAACACAGACCTGATGATCACATACACACCCAAATACAGACCTGACTATCACATCCCCCTAAAACACAGACCTGACTATCACACACACACACACCCCAAACACAGACCTGACGATCACACACACACCCCCCAAACACAGGCCTGACTATCACACACACACACCCCAAACACAGACCTGACTATCACATACACCCCCAAACACAGACCTGACTATCACACACGCACCCCAAACACAGATCTGACTATCACACAACCCAAACACAGATCTGACTATCACACACACACCCCAAACACAGACCTGACTATCACACACACACACCAAACACAGACCTGATTATCACACACACATCCAAACAAAAACCTATCACCCACCCCCAAACACAGACCTGACAATCACACACACCCCAAGCACAGACTTTACTATCACACTCCCTAAACACAGACCTGGCTGTCACACACTCCCCAAACACAGACCTATCACACACACACCCAAAGACCTGACTATCACACACTCACTCCCAACACAGACCTGACAACACCCCCCCAAACACAGACCTGACTATCACACACAGACCCAAACACAGACCTGACAATTGCACACCCCCCGAAACACAAACCTGATGATCACACACACACACCCAAACACAGACCTGATTTTCACACCCTCCCAAAACACAGACCTGACTATCACACACACAGGAGCTGAAAATGTGTTGCTTGAAAAGCGCAGCAGGTCAGGCAGCATCCAAGGAACAGGAGAATCAACGTTTCGGGCATAAGCCCTTCACACACACACAAAACTCAGACCTGACTATCACACACACATCCCAACACAGACCTGAAAATAACACACAGCCCCCAAACACAGACCTGACTATCACACACACACCCCAAACACTACCCTGACTATCATACACCCCCCTAACACAGACCTGACTATCACACACCCCCCAAACACAGACCTGACGATCACACACACCCCAAACAACGACTTGACTATCACACACCCCAAACACAGACCAGACTATCACACACCCCCCAAACACAGATCTATCATTCACCCCAAACATAGACCTGACAATCACCCCCAACACAGACCTGACTATCACACCCCCCCCAAAAACAGACCTGACTATCACACGCCCCCAAACACAGACTTGACTATCACACACCCCCCAAACACAGACCTGACTATCACACATGCACCCCAAACACAGACCTGACTATCACAACCCCCAAACACAGACCTGACGATCACACTTATACACCCAAACACAGACCTGACTATCACACACATACCCAAACACAGACCTGACTATCACACCCCCCCAAACACAGACCTGACTATCACACCCCTCAAACACAGACCTGACTATCAAACCCCCCCAAAACACAGACCTGACTATCACACACACACCCCAAACAATGACTTGACTATCACACACCCAAAACACAGACCAGACTATCACACACACCACAAACACAGACCTATCACACACCCCAAACATAGACCTGACAATCACGCCCCAACACAGACCTGACTATCACACACACCCCCAAACACAGACGTGACTATCACATGCCCCAAACACAGTCCTGACTATCACACCCCCCCCAAACACAGACCTGACAACCACACACACACCCCCAAACACAGACCTGACTATCACACCCCCCCAAACACAGACCTGATAATCACACCCCCAACACAGACCTGACAATCACACACACCCCCAACACAGACCTGACAATCACACACACCCCCAAACACAGACCTGACTATCACACACACACCCCCAACAGAGACTTGATTATCACCCCCTCAAACACAGGCCTGACTATCGCACACACACCCAAACACAGACCTGACTATCTCACACATACCCCAAACACAGACCTGACGATCGCACACACACCCAAACATAGACCTGACTATCACACACCCCAAACACAGACCTGACAATCACATACACACACACCCAAACACAGACCTGACTATCACACACACACACACACACCCAAACACAGACCTGAAAATCACCCCCCAAACAAAGACCTGACGATCACACACAGCCCCCAAACACAGACTTGACTATCACCCCCCCCCCCCCAACGCAGACCTGACTATCACACATGCACCCCAAACACAGACCGGACTATCACACCCCCCAAACACAGACCTGACGATCACACACATACCCAAACACAAACCTGACTATCACACACCCCCAAACACAGATCTAACTATCACACCCCCCAAACACAGACCTAACTATCACACACCCCCCAAACAAAGACCTGACTATCACACACCCCCCAAACACAGACCTGACTATCACACACACACCCCAAACACAGATCTATCATTCACCCCAAACACAGACCTGACAATCACCCCAACACAGACCTGACTATCACACCCCCCCAAAAACAGACCTGACTATCACACGCCCCAAACACAGACCTGACTATCACCCCCCCCCAAACACATACCTGACAACCACAAACACACCCCCAAACACAGACCTGACTATCACACACACCCCCCAAACACAGACCTGACTATCACACATCCCAAACACAGACCTGACTATCGCACCCTCCAAACACAGACATGACTATCACCCCCCCCAAACACAGACCTGACTATCACACCCCCCCAAACACAGACCTGACTATCACACACACACACACCCAAACACTGACCTGACTATCACACACAACCCCAAACACAGATCTGACAATCACACACACCCAAACACAGACCTGACTATCACACACAACCCCCAAACACAGATCTGAAAATCACCCCCCCAAACATAAATCTGACGATCACACACAGGCCCCAAACACAGACTTGACTATCACACTCCCCCCAAACACAGACCTGACTATCACACATGCACCCCAAACACAGACCTGACTATCACACCCCCCAAACACAGACCTGATGATCACACACATACACCCAAAAACAGACCTGACTATCACACACATACCCAAACACAGACCTGACAATCACACCCCCAAACAGAGACCTGACTATCACACCCCCCCAAAACACAGACCTGACTATCACACACACCCCCCAAACAACGACTTGACTATCACACACCCCAAACACAGACCAGACTATCACACACACCCCAAACATAGACCTGACAATCACGCCCCAACACAGACCTGACTATCACACACACCCCCAAACACAGACCTGACTATCACACCCCCCAAACACAGACCTGACTATCACATCCCCAACACAGACCTGACAATCACACACACCCCCAAACACAGACCTGACTATCACACACACACACCCCAAACGACTTGACTATCACACACCCCAAACACAGACCCGACTATCACCCCCCACCCAAACACAGACCTATCACACACCCCAAACATAGACCTGACAATCACCCCCCAACACAGACCTGACTATCACACGCCCCAAACACAGTCCTGACTATCACATCCCCCCATACACAGACCTGAAAACCACACACACACCCCCAACACAGACCTGACTATCACCCCCCCAAACACAGACCTGATAACCACACCCCCAACACAGACCTGACAATCACACACACCCCCAAACACAGACCTGACTATCACACAAACCCCAAACACAGAGCTGACTATCACACACACACCCCCAACACAGACCTGACGATCACACACATACACCCAAACACAGACCTGACTATCACACACATACCCAAACACAAACCTGACAATCACACACACCCCAGTCACAAACCTGACTATCCCACACACCCCCAAACACAGACCTGACAATCACACCCCCCAACACAGACCTGACTATCACACCCCCCCAAACACACACCTGATTATAACACACACCCCCAATTACAAACCTGACTATCACACACACCTCCAAACACAGACCTGACAATCACACCCCCCAACACAGACATGACTATCACACACAAACCCCAAACACAGATCTGATTATGACACACTCCCAAACACAGACCCAATTGTCATGTTCTGAAAGCCTTTGATACTTCCATAAATAAAATTATTGAATGAATAAGATTTTTTAGAAGAGTTTGGTATCCAGTTCAATCCGTTGTTTCCTTAATTAATGATCTCTGCTGGTTAATGGAAATATATGACCGTAGAGTTTTAAAATCGGAATTCATTACAGATGGAAGTTTGTTGGAATTGGTCATGAATCTTTGTCAGATGCATCGTCCCAAACAGAGCAAACCATTCAGGTACTGAGTGAGGTTGAAACTTTATTGCTGGAACAGCACAGCAGGTCAGGCAGCATCCAGGGAACAGGAGATTTGACGTTTCGGGCACAGGCCCTTCTTCAGGAATGAGCAGAGAGTGTTCAGCAGGAGAAGATAAAAGGTAGGGAGGAGGGACTTGGAGGAGGGGCGTTGGAAATGTGATAGGTGGAAAGAGGTCAAGGTGAGGGTGATAGGTCGGAGTAGGATGGAGGCGGAGAGGTCAAGAAGAAGACTGCAGGTCAGGAAGGCGGTGCCGGGCTGGAGGGATCCGGCTGAGACAAGGTGGGGGGAGGGGGGATGAAGAAACTGGTGAAGTCCAAGTTCATCCCCTGCGGTTGGAGGGTTCCCAGTCGGAAGATAAGACGCTCCTCCTCCGACCGTCGGGTTGTTGTGGTTTGGCGGTGGATGAGTCCAATGACCTGCATATCCTCGGTGGAGTGGGAGGGGGAGTTGAAATGCTGTGCTACAGGTTGGTTGGGTTGGTTCGTCCGGGTGGCCCAGAGGTGCTCTCTGAATCGCTCCGCAAGTAGGCGGCCTGTCTCCCCAATATAGAGGAGGCCACACCGGCTGCAGCGGATGCAGTAGATGATGTGGGTGGAGGTGCAGGTGAATCTGTGGCGGATATGGAAGTTTCCTTTGGGGCCTTGGAGAGAAGTGAGGGGGGAGGTGTGGGCGCAAGTGTTGCACCTCCTGCGGTTGCAAGGGAAGGTGCTGGGAGTGGAGGTTGGGTCGGTGGGGGGTGTGGATCTGACAAGGGAGTCGCGGAGGGAGTGGTCTCTACGGAAAACTGATAGGGGAGGGGAGGGAAATATATCCTTGGTGCTGGGGTCTGTTTGGAGGTGGCGGAAGTGACGGCGGATGATGCGCTGTACGTGGAGATTGGTGGGGTGGTAGGTGAGGACCAGTGGGGTTCTGTCCTGGTGGCGGTTGGAGGGGCGGGGCTCAAGGGCGGAGGAGCGGGAAGTGGAGGAGATGCGGTGGAGGGCACCGTCGACCACGTCGGGGGGGAAATTGTGGTCCTTGAAGAAGGAGGCCATCTGTGTTGTACGTATTTTGAACTGGTCCTCCTGGGAGCAGATGCGGCGGAGACCAAGGAATTGGGAGAATGGGATGGCGTTTTTACAGGGGGCAGGATGGGAGGAGGTGTAGTCCAGGTAGCTGTGGGAGTCGGTTGGTTTGTAGTAGATGTCCGTGTTGATTCGGTCGCCTGAGATAGAAACAGAAAGGTCTAGGAAGGGGAGGGAGGAGTCCGAGACTGTCCAGGTGAATTTGAGGTTGGGGTGGAAGGTGTTAGTGTAGTGGATGAACTGTTCAACCTCCTCGTGGGAGCACGAGGTACTGAGTGACGCAAGGTCTGGGAGCAGCTTCTCACTCTATAGAAGAAACACATGCCCTCAACATTCTTCTACAGATCAAAATGGTTAGACAGCAAACAACACATAGCTTGTTTGAACAGCAATATTCTACATTATTGCATGGATTAAGGATGCTCAGTACTGAGTGCAGCATCAGATGAAAGACTGATTCTAAGCCACAATGTCTCTATACACCCAGGATCCTTTAATGGAAGAAGTTACGAAACAACTTGAAGAATAAGTATCATTTCCCCTGTAATAAAGCCATTTGCATTGTGTTTGAGCCTGCTTCTTGTCTCCAAACCCAATGGGTTCCTCTGACTTTGACGATCCCACAAAACTCAACAAGATAGTGAAGAGGAAGATCCACCACATGCTTACAGCCAAATCACTTAAAAGTAGAGCTTTCAGGAAATGCGATGCACACTCTGCATTCCGGTAGATGCCATTAGATGAATGATCACGACTGCCCACCACATCTTGAATCACATTTTGGAAGTTTTGCTCCACCTAATGGCATCACTTCAGCCCTAGAGGTTTCCAATGGCCTGTCTCCAATATTCTGTCAGATCTGTAAGGTGCCGTATACCTGGCTGACACGTTGGTGCACAGTGAAGCAGCAGAGAAGCAGGACCAGAGACTGCAAGCAATGTTTAAAATGGCTACCAGCTGAAGGGCTCGCCCTTCATGACCAGTGTGAATTCTGCAAGGAATTGATTTGCTTCGTGGGACACAATGGTGACAGTGATAGAATAATGATAGATCCACAGAAAACAAAGGCTGCTAATCAGTTGGTAACTTAAAAAAACACTTCAGGGATAATAAACTACTCGCAGAAACACCCACTTCATTTGGCAACCATGATGAAACCCTTGAGGTACCTCTAGAAGAAGATGCAGAACTGCAGTTGGCAAGTTGGGATACATCATTAGTGATGCATGCTGGTGTGAGACATTGAGTCATAGAGATGTACAGCAAGGAAACAGACCCTTCAACCCAAATCGTCCATGCTGACCAGATATCCTAACCTAATCTAGTCCCATTTGCCAGCATTTGGCCCATATCCCTTTGAACCTTTCCTATGCATATACCCATCCAGAAGCCTTTTAAATGATGTAATTGTACCAGCCTCCACCACTTCGTCTGACAGCTCATTCCATACATACACCACCCTCTGCATGATAAAGTTGCCCCTTATGTCCCTTTTATATCTTTCCCCTCTCACCCAGAATCTATGCCCTCTAGTTCTGAACTCCCCCACCCCAGGGAAAAGACCTCAAACAGCAAAAGCAGTAACTGTGCAGATTCACTGCGGTGTCAGTTAGCAGGTTTCTTTCTCTCTCTCTCTCTCCCTCCTGACCATGTGCTTGCTTTCTTTGTCTGCCTTTCTTCCTTTTAAAAGTGTCGTCGTTTTGACTTCTTTTTTCTGCAAAGATCTAAAACAGTGCAACAGCATATAAAACAGTAATTTATATGAGGAAATCACCTCCAACACCTAAAATACCTCAAAAAAGGAGCAGGTCTTACAGCTACAACTTTTCCCGTCCTCCACCTTGGATTACCAAGAATCCACCAAGGATTTAGTTGCAATGATCTAGGAAGGCTCTCTCCCACCGACTCATGTCTATGGTATAAGTAGTGAAGAAAAGTTCATGTTCATCATTATGAGCACAGACTAGTCTCTCTCTGCAGGCCTAAGACTGAAAAGCCTTAGTCTGCACTATCACAATTCTGTAATTCCCTCTTCAACCTCACAACAGGTTTACACAGTATTTTCCGTAACAGAAATCTATTCAATGTCCCAAAACCAATGCTCTCCTGGCTACAGAATTTCAAACACTAGCTATCCTACAGTAGAAGAAATTCCTCCCACCCTCCTTTATTTCTAAATAATTTATCTTTGTTCGACATTCATATGCAAGGGGAAACAGCCTCTCAGCATTGATTCCACTGAAACTCTGGAGAGCTATCCTGGAGTGCCTAGATTGTAGTGCTTTGTCATTGTTCCAAGGTATAACTTGAAGCTTGCTGTAGGATTTGTGTTAAGGGCTGTCTTTACTCTTTCTCCATAGGGCTCTGAATAAACAGACTCAGAATGGTGCCACCCCTCTCTACCTGGCCTGTCAGGCAGGCCACCTTCACATCGTTGAGTACCTGGTGAAGGAGTGCAAAGCCAACTTGGACCTCCGGGCCCATGATGGTATGACAGCTCTCCATGCAGCTGCCCAGATGGGGCATTGTGCACTGGTGGTCTGGCTGGTAAGTTGATACCATCCCTGTGACTTTGCTCCACCACCTTATTGTCGCTGCTCCCTGTGACAATATCCCTCGCTGGGACTGGGGGATTATCTCCCTGTGACAATATCCCTCACTGGGACTGGGGGAACTCTCTCACTGAGACTGGGGGAATGTCTCCCTGGGACTGGGGGCTCTCTCTCACTGGAATTGGGTGGATCTCTCCCTGGACCAGGGGGTGCATCTCTATCCCTGGACCTGAGGGTGCATCTCTATCCCTGGGAGTGGGGGGGCGTGGTTTCTCTCACTGGGACTGGGGGGCATGGTTTCTCTCACTGGGACTGGGGGACTCTCTCTCGCTGGGACTGGGGGACTCTCTCTCGCTGGGCCTGGGGTGGGTGTGCAAGAGTGTATGTGTGTGCGTGTGTGTGCGTATGAGGGTGTGCATCTGCATATGTGTGATTTTGTGTGTGTGTGGATGTGTGTATTTATGTGTGTGTGAATCTGTGTGAGAGAGTGTGTATATGAGATATTATGTTATAGGTTATCTTTATTAACTCACTCACCAGCTCACTATATTCATTAATACTGAGTTCCCAGTCATTCATAACCCTTTACTAACCTGTTATTTATAATAAGTTTTATTCATCCATTCATAAAACCGCCGTACTGTAGTTTCCAAATTTAAATACAACCCTTTCAAACCCATTACTGCATTTCCACACCTTATCAGCCCTTGCTACTAGCAGTGTTTACCTCTGAATAAGTGTAGTTTACAGAACAATACCATCCCCAACAAGTCTCCACGAAACATTATAATATTAATCAGTCCTTACAAACCATCTCCTGAACCTGAGTAGATTAAGTTCCAGTTAAATACCTTTTAACTGGGCCATTATCTCTTTAAGAAACTAACTGCCATGAAATTGCATGAATGATTGAAACTCATACCCACAAATAGTAAATAAATCTCACAACCCAGCTGCAGTAATCAGTTTAATCTCTTCTAGTCTTTTGTTACATTTTTTAACTTATTTTGAGCATACAGACTTAGTATTTCTTTTACTAAATTAACTAATTTAAAAGACAAAAGAACTAACACCATTTGGCTATGCAAATAGACCTGACCAAACCAAACACCCTCAGTTACATCAGGAGTAACAGCCAGCACTTTGCACATGTTTGTGCTATCCCATCTCCTGCACACCGAACACATCCCCTGCCCACCGAACACATCTCCTGTCCACCGAACCCATCTCCCACCCACCGAACCCATCTCCTGCCCACCGAACCCATCTCCTGCCCACCGAACCCATCTCCTGCCCACCGAACCCATCTCCCGTCCACCTAAGCCATCTCCGGTCCACCTAAGCCATCTCCCGTCCACCAAACCATCTCCCATCCACCGAACACATCTCCCATCCACCTAACACATCTCGCGTCCACCCAACCCATCTCCCGCCCACCGAACCCATCTCCCACCCACCGAACCCATCTCCCATCCACCAAACCCATCTCCAGCCCAGCCAACCCATTTCTCGTCCACCCAACCCATCTCCCATCCACCTAACCCATCTCCTGCCCACCGAACCCATCTCTCGTCCACCGAACCCATCTCCCATCCACCCAAACCATCTCCTGTCCACCGAACCCATCTCCCATCTACCGAACCCATCTCCTGCCCACCGAACCCATCTCCCATACACCGAACGCATCTCCCGTCCACTGAACCCATCTCCTGCCCACCGAACCCATCTCCTGCCCACCGAACCCATCTCCTGTCCACCAAACCCATCTCCCGCCCACCGAACCCATCTCCTACCCACCGAACCCTCTCCTGTCTACTGAACCCATCTCCCGCCCACCGAACCCATCTCCTGCCCACCGTACCCATCTCCCGTCCACTGAACCCATCTCCTGCCCACCGAACCCATCTCCTGCCCACCGAACCCATCTCCTGTCCACCGAACTCATCTCCCGCCCACCGAACCCATCTCCCGCCCACCGAACCCAACTCCCGCCCACCGAACCCATCTCCTGCCCACCGAACCCATCTCCTGTCCACCGAACGCATCTCCCGCCCACCGAACCCATCTCCTGCCCACCGAAACCATCTCCCGTCCACCGAACCCATCTCCCGTCCATTGAACCCATCTCCCACCCACCAAACCCATCTCCCGTCCACCGAACCCATCTCCCACCCACCGAACCCATCTCCCGTCCACCAAACCCATCTCCTGCCCACTGAACCCATCTCCTGCCCACCGAACGCATCTCCCGTCCACCAAACCCATCTCCTGCCCACCGAACCCATCTCCCGCCCACTGAACCCATCTCCCACCCACCGAACCCATCTCCCGTCCACCAAACCCATCTCCTGCCCACTGAACCCATCTCCTGCCCACCGAACGCATCTCCCGTCCACCGAACCCATCTCCTGCCCACCGAACCCATCTCCCGCCCACTGAACCCATCTCCCACCCACCGAACCCATCTCCCATCCACCTAAGCCATCTCCCGCCCACCGAACCCATCTACCGTCCACCGAACCCATCTCCCGTCCACCAAACCCATCTCCTGCCCACTGAACCCATCTCCAGCCCACTGAACCCATCTCCCGTCCACCGAACCCATCTCCCATCTACCTAACCCATCTCCTGCCCACCAAACCCATCTCCCGTCCACCTAAGCCAACTCCCGTCCACCTAAGCAATCTCTCGTCCACCGAACCCATCTCCCGTCCACCCAACCCATCTCCCATCCACCAAACCCATCTCCAGCCCAGCCAACCCATTTCTCGTCCACCCAACCCATCTCCCATCCACCTAACCCATCTCCTGCCCACCGAACCCATCTCTCGTCCACCGAACCCATCTCCCATCCACCCAAACCATCTCCTGTCCACCGAACCCATCTCCCATCTACCGAACCCATCTCCTGCCCACCGAACCCATCTCCCATACACCGAACGCATCTCCCGTCCACTGAACCCATCTCCTGCCCACCGAACCCATCTCCTGCCCACCGAACCCATCTCCTGTCCACCAAACCCATCTCCCGCCCACCGAACCCATCTCCTGCCCACCGAACCCTCTCCTGTCTACTGAACCCATCTCCCGCCCACCGAACCCATCTCCTGCCCACCGTACCCATCTCCCGTCCACTGAACCCATCTCCTGCCCACCGAACCCATCTCCTGCCCACCGAACCCATCTCCTGTCCACCGAACTCATCTCCCGCCCACCGAACCCATCTCCCGCCCACCGAACCCAACTCCCGCCCACCGAACCCATCTCCTGCCCACCGAACCCATCTCCTGTCCACCGAACGCATCTCCCGCCCACCGAACCCATCTCCTGCCCACCGAAACCATCTCCCGTCCACCGAACCCATCTCCCGTCCATTGAACCCATCTCCCACCCACCAAACCCATCTCCCGTCCACCGAACCCATCTCCCACCCACCGAACCCATCTCCCGTCCACCAAACCCATCTCCTGCCCACTGAACCCATCTCCTGCCCACCGAACGCATCTCCCGTCCACCAAACCCATCTCCTGCCCACCGAACCCATCTCCCGCCCACTGAACCCATCTCCCACCCACCGAACCCATCTCCCGTCCACCAAACCCATCTCCTGCCCACTGAACCCATCTCCTGCCCACCGAACGCATCTCCCGTCCACCGAACCCATCTCCTGCCCACCGAACCCATCTCCCGCCCACTGAACCCATCTCCCACCCACCGAACCCATCTCCCATCCACCTAAGCCATCTCCCGCCCACCGAACCCATCTACCGTCCACCGAACCCATCTCCCGTCCACCAAACCCATCTCCTGCCCACTGAACCCATCTCCAGCCCACTGAACCCATCTCCCGTCCACCGAACCCATCTCCCATCTACCTAACCCATCTCCTGCCCACCAAACCCATCTCCCGTCCACCTAAGCCAACTCCCGTCCACCTAAGCAATCTCTCGTCCACCGAACCCATCTCCCGTCCACCCAACCCATCTCCTGTCCACCGAACCCATCTCCCATCTACCTAATCCATCTCCTGCCCACCGAACCCATCACTCGTCCACCGAACCCATCTCCCGTCCACCCAACCCATCTCCTGTCCACCGAACCATCTCCCATCCACCAAACCCATCTCCCGTCCACCTAATCCACCTCCCATCCACCGAACCCATCTCCCATCCACCGAACCCATCTCCTGTCCACCGAACCCATCTCCCGTCCACCGAACCCATCTCCCGCCCACTGAACCCATCTCCCACCCACCGAACCCATCTCCCGTCCACCGAACCCATCTCCCATCCACCGAACCCATCTCCTGCCCACCGAACCCATCTCCCGTCCACCGAACCCATCTCCCGTCCACCGAACCCATCTCCCACCCACCGAACCCATCTCCTGTCCACCTAAGCCATCTCCCGTCCACCTAAGCCATCTCCCGTCCACCGAACCCATCTCCTGCCCATCGAACCCATCTCCCGTCCACCGTACCCATCTCCTGCCCACCTAACCCATCTTCCGTCCACCTAACCCATTTCCTGTCTTCCAGGACAGAAGTCCTTCCAACCTTTGTGTACTATGGATGAAAAATGTAACACCATAGTAATGAGATTTTAATATATGTAAGAACTGTGTATAAAGGGGCTCTTGTAAGAACTGTATTTCGGGATACTGTTGCCGCCTCGAACTTGTGCTGTGATTGCTGAATAAAAGAGACTATTTTCACCACTCACTGATTTCGATCATTATTTGAACACGATCCCACAAGTGTGCATGTGAGTGTGTGTGTGTGCGTGTATGCGCAAATGTGTGTCTGTGTATGTTGCTCCCCTGCTCCCCACCCTCTCTCTGATTGACTTTATGAATCCTGACATTAACCCAGCTCCATCTCACAATGTATCTCGTTACATAAAAATAATAAACCACATCAAATCCAAAATAAGGTGACCATGCATTCCCAACCTCCTGAAACTCCACACAACTCCCTCCAGTAAAATGTTTTCAGCAGTTGGATACCTCTTTGGGTGGCTCAGGGCAAACCTCATCTGGTTACGCCCCTTTAAATGCTTTGAAAATTTATTTTTATTTAAAAGCTGTATTGTAATCAATCTTCCTCCAGCGTGATCTTTCCTTGTTTTGTTGCCTGTATGATGCAGAAATCCTTCACAGATGCAGATCTATCTGCACAGGACAATGAGGGAGCGACTGCAATGCACTTTGCTGCCAGCGGAGGGCATGTTGGGACGTTGGACCGATTAATAAGGATGGGGGCAAGGATCCTGAGGGACCATTGGGGTGGGACACCCCTACATGATGCTGCTGAGAATGGACAACTGGAGGTGGTTATTAACTCACAATTATTTTAACCAGAAACATCACTGTGCATGGTCACATAACTCCTCAGTGGTTGTAAGAGATGTCTTTCGTGTGAAACTGCTTTCGTGGTCATAGCTGTTGTCCCCGGGAAAGCTGAGAAAATAAGTTATTCTCAAAGGGCTATTGGAAGCTTTAACATCGAGAAATAATCTCAATATTACACACCTCTAAAGTGGAATTTGTTTTCCAAATAGCTATACTGACAAAATTATAGGAAGGAAATCAGAAATCAATGATAGTTCAGTTATGTCTTACTTAAAGTTTTTTGTCTGTTAATATATAGATTCAATATATTTAAATTTTTAGTTAAGCAAATTATAAATTCTACCCGAGATAGTTGGTATTTTGTCCAGTATTTGGAACTGAAATGCTGGTTTTTTTTATCGTGTGGTTCCCAATCACTTGTTATTTTAGGCAACTTTCTTTTCCAGAATGGCCTGTACAGGTAAAAGGAAAGCTGGTTATTGAGATGGGTATATAAAAGGTTGTTGCACATACAGTTTTTGATGTTTGAAATGGTGTAGAAATATTGTTTGTTCAGAGTGTGAATTCTTCTTAGTATATAGTACAGAAGGGGTCCTGTGTAGTTCTGAGAGAGTGTGGCCCTCAGTTGAGGCACAGCTGACTGTAGAGAGGTTAGGTGGCAGCGCATGGCTGCGAGCGTGGGAGCAGAGGATCCAGGAGGAGAACCGTTGCTGGTGGTTTTGAATTTGTCGTCTGTACTGGTTGTCCTGTTCAGATCCAAACTGTGCTGGTCTGAATGTAGTCCGGAGTCCATGTGGGATCAGTTGGTTGGGAACGCAGTCACTGAGGAAGCCAATGTGGCTATGCTAGCGAGTCTGTTTCAGGACATGGTTGAATAGCTTCAGGGCAGAGGAGATGACTTGGGGGTTGCAGTGAGAGAGAGAGAGAGAGATACTCACTGACATCTTTGTAGAGAGGTGAGGAGAACTTCTTCAAGGTAGGCATCCTTGCAAGAGGATTTTTTTTCGAGGAGCGCTGGTTATTGAGGTGGGTATATAAAACTTTCCTGATGATGGGCTCCTGTCCGAAATGTCGGTTTTCCAGCTCGTTGGATGCTGCCTGACCTGCTGTGCTTTTCCAGCACTATTCTAATCTTGACTCTAATCTCCAGCACCTGCAGTCCTCACTTTCGCCCAGGTAAAAGGAAAGGTCACTGATGCCAATCCTGCTGCCACTACAGAAGGAATTTCTGAGTTCATCAGGATCTGTTATTTGGACATTGTCAGCTATGGAAAATGTGATGTGTTTCTTTCAAATTATTTTTATGCATGGAGGTTTCCCATTAACTTATGCGACGAAGAGGGGAAAACAGAATAGTCAGGTTTTGTGGTTCCCTGCTTTAGAATGATTTCAATGATGCCCGATTCAGCCAATGACAGAGCCTCAGTATGGTCTTAATAATACCTTAATACTGATAGATGTGGGGAAAGCGAGGAGCAACAGCCATGCATATCCTACAATGTTGTTTCTCAAAGGTTTAGAGTTGGCTTGCCAACCATATTCAGTTGGGAACGGATCCTACAAATTTCAATGGGGTTTCTCTCTTGCGTTTTTCAGTGGAGAGAGGCAGTTTTCTTGGGAATGGAAGGATAGATAGAACAGTAGAGAGTGAGACGGGTGTGCGAATGCTGAGGCCCATTTCTGAGGATGGATTGGCTACCCTGAGCCTATCAGTTGAGTCAAGAACAAAAGCTCGAAGTAAAAATAAAGTCACCGCAATCAACAAACAACATGGCTGCTGTCTCATTAGCGGGAGACGACTAGTGCTAGTTTAACCTGAGGGTCACTGTGCCTTGGGTGAGGGGTGAGGTTGAGAAAGGCGGACCGTCATGGTGGCTGGTATGGGAATTGAACCCACGCTGCATTGTGTACTAGCTGGCCAGCCAAGTGAAGAACAGGAACCTGTGAATAAGGTAGATTTGGTTGCTGCTCAGACATCATGGTGTTCCTGTATCCACTGGTCACTCTTTTTGAATTGCAGTGTTGCCAGATCCTCATCATGAATCAAGTGGACCCCACCATTCGAGATGATGATGGCTACACTGCCGCAGAGCTGGCAGATTACAATGGGAATGTGGACTGTGCCAATTACTTGAAGCAAGTTGAGATAATGGTAAGGAACATGGGGATATTTGATCAAGTGGGATTTTGTGTAGACTGTATTTCAAGTAGCCGTCAACATTGAAGCATCTGTCCTTCCTGGGCTGAAACTATTGGAGCTAATTCCTATCCTAATGACACAGGTCAGAGTTGCACACCTTTCACTTCTTGGGGTGAGGGTTCAGAAATTGGCCACGGGTTGGTCTTCAATGAAAACCATCAGGTTTCTATTGCTGATCACTGCCCAGTGACTCTGTTGGGTTTGAAGAAAGGCAGTGGGTGCTGTGAGGACAGTGGAGTTGGTCATTGGGAAAGGATGGGAGGGACTAAGGTCAATATTGTAGCTGAAATACTTTGTGATACCATTGTTGCTTCTTGGGATTGGACAGTTGGAGCATGTGCAGTGCTCAGGGCCCTTGGCACTGCTGACATTTATGTCTTTTGAAAAACTCAAGTGAAGTGTTGCAGATGCATTACAACCGCAAGGTGCACTTATATAGCACCTTTAAAACATCTCAAGTCACATAGCCAGACCCCAGTATCAGAAAAACCTTGACACTAAGCCACACAAATGCAGGATTCTAAAAGGGGACACTGTGCATTTAGAATGCAGATGGTTAGTGTAAAGCAGATAACTAGTTACATTGAAAAGTCCTCAGACTTTATCATGTCTCTTTCATAGAGTTGTGCACCTTAAACATCACTAAGGTACCACCTGACAACAACAGAGTGATCAGGAGACTGGTCAAAAAGATAGGCTTTATGGAGAACCATAAAATAAGGACAAAGAATTGGAGCAATGGTTAGGATTACAGATGAAACACTCAATCTTCAGATCTAGTCAATTGAAGGCATGGCCACCTGTGACGTAGCAGAAGGAGAGGGAGATGCACAAGAGACCAGGATTGAAGGATCGCAGAGTTCTTGGACAATCAAAGGCATTTATAAGTTCATAAGTTCGAAAGTTCATAGCATATATGAGCAGAATTAGGCCATTTGGCCCATCTAGTCTCCGCTGTCATTCGATCATGGCTGATATGCTCCTCAGCCCCATTTTCCTGCCTTTTCTCCATATCCCTTCAACCCATTACCAATTAAAAATCTGTCTAACTCCTCCTTAGATTTACTCACTGTCCCAGCATCCACCACACTTTGGGGTAGGGAATTCCACAGATTCACAACCCTCTGGGAGAAATAGTTTCTCCTCAAGTCTGTTTTAAAATTGCTGCCCTTTATCCTTAGAGAATGACCTCTCATCCTAGAATGCCTCGCAAGAGGAAGCATCCTTTTATCATATTGAATACTGCAATTTGATCTGCCCTCATTCTTCTAAATTCCAGAGAGTATAGACCTAAATTGTTCAATCTCCCTTCATACAGCAATCCCCTCATTTCTGGGATCAATCTAGTGAAGCTCCTCTGACCTTAAGGAAATAATAGGAGAAAAGATGAGATAAAGCACAAGGTAACGAGTGAGGGGAAAAGATGGGCTGTCACTTCACAAATTAGCATTTTACATGAGCATTTTATGGTTGGGAACAAGAATGGCCGGTCCAGGATATCAGATTCTGAATAAATTTGCATGGCAGAAGCATACTTTAGCCCAGACTAATAGAGATGTAGTTGCATGGTGACCTCTCTCCAAATAAACATACTCCAATTAATTAATCATGGAAGGAAACAGATGAGGTTTTAACAGTGACAAGCCATGGAAGAACAACCACATTTCATTTTCCTCTTACAATATTCACAGCTCAGGGGAATATCGTGTTCAATCAGCATTGTTCAGGGTCTCGACTACACGCCATTCTTTGGTCTGTGTTCTCCTTGTTAGTATTTGATCAACAACACCTTTGGTAAATATGTTTCCCGTTGGCGTGTTGAGCAGGAAGATTATTGTCATCTTCCATTTTATTTATTGGCCAGTTGGCCTGCTGATGGCAGGAAGAAAAGGCCCAGGCTTCCTCTGGGATTATGCTGCCTCCCTTTCCTAACTGGTGGGATGGGAAAATATATTGGGCGGGAACCCATTCCACTGGCTCCCTGACTCCTGCCTCCACTTCCAGGATTTCCTGGTATAAATAACACCGTGTGCTAAGTATCTGTGGCTGAAGACAGGTAGCTATAGTGTGCATAGGAAGAGGAGGCCATTCAATACATCAATCCTTGTTTTGCCATTGAGTTTGATCACATATTTAAACTCCATCTACTGGCCTGGGGTCCCATATTCCCCAACATCTTTACCTCATAAAAAACCAGGAATCCTAGTTTGTACTCTGTCGATTGATTTTCAGCACCAACAGCTTTTTGGAAGACAATTATAAATTCCCGCTAGATTTTGTAAAGAAGAATTGCTTCTGATGCCCCCTTGTAAAGCCAGAGTCCTGAATTCTCCTACCAAAACAAATAGTTTATTCATCAATTTTATTCAATTCTTGAATAATTGTGAACGATTCAGTGAGATTACCGTTCACTCTTCTTTATTCTGAGGTACACCAACCTAGTCCGCAGCTGACAAATTATTAATATCTTTACAATTCCTTACTGGAGGCTGAATTTATTTCTTTTGCCTTGTTAGTCGAAGATCCAGTAATTTAGCTATTTCAATGCTCGAAACCTAAGACTAATGACTAGAATTTGCTACCTTCCAAGTTTCTTGTCTCATAGCCTCTGACACGCTTTTATAACCACAGTATTTATATGGCTAGTCCAATTCAGTTCCTGGTCAGTGCAAGTCCCCAAAATGTTGATAATGGGATATTCAGTGATGGTCATGCCATCAAAAACAGTTTGGAAGTAGAACTGAGTCTGCTTCTGGAGCAGTGCTGCTGGTGAGAGAGGTCATAGCCAGGGGCAATGATGGCATTTCCTGGAATGTTAAGTGCAACGTCCGATTACATGCTTATGAGACTGTCAGTGTAATAACTCAGGAAGCCCGGCTGGAAAGGAACGACATTTACTGTTGGACATCAAAACAGAGCCATTACTTGTGCTATTCATAGGCTAGGCCCAACCCAGGACATACAATTTTGCAGGCCCATCCCTGTATCTACTTAATAAAGGGCTCAGATGATGAGTTCCAAGCGGGTAAGCCATTGCCTGTTACCCAAGGAACTCATACTCAGTGAACTACACAAGGAGATTAGTTAGTGACTCCCCATGGATCTTGTAGGAGTGATCACATTCCTCCACCACCCAGTCCAAGAATTCCCCCTCGCTCCTGTTATTTTGGGACCCTTAAAGGTAACTCCTGGGTTCCCTGGAGAATCATCACCAAAGTTCCTTACGTGGACCATATGTCCCCCTAATGATTTTTGAGTTGTAGGAAAAACTCCAACTTTGATGTTCCTTGGAGTCATAGCCCCTTTTTATGGCTTTTCACCTTCTCTTGGATGAGGAGTAATCCATTCCTGTCAACTCTGAACCTGAGGTACTTTGCTTCACTTACCTAGAATCCACATTTTGTAGCTGGATGCCAGCTTCAGACAAACAGCATAAGACCTCTTCCACACTCTCCACATGTTCCTTTGCAGCGACTCCTGTCATGCAGACAAGCTGCCACTCTGGGCGTCGCTAGGAGAATATTCATTACCATTGAAAGATAGCACAGGCCAAAGACACCCCAAAGCACAAGTGAGTGTACTCACACAGTCCTTTGTGAGTATTTATAGTGACATATTCCCTGGATGCCCCGTCAAACTTCAGTTGGTGGTAGGCATGGCTGGCTCATATTCAGTTTAGAAAATATTCGACCCCCAGACACCTTTGCATGCAAGTCTTCTATGCGTGGCGTAGGATATCTGTCTAAGATCTGCTGACCGTCAATTTATAATCCCCACAGAGACTGTCTGAGTTGTCAGGCTTTACAACTGAAACTACTGGCGCAATCCACTCAGCAAATTGTACTGAGCATAAAATGCCAAGTTTATCCTGACGTTTCAATTCAGCCTATACTTTGGCACATCAGACCATGGGCCTATCATGGGTCTCTTGCCCTACAGAGATCTTATTTCCTGGAGGCTTTTATCCTCCCGAGGCCCTCTTGTAACACTTTGGGATACTTCCCAATGATGTCATATGGATCGCCAGAAGCCATTTGAAAGACCTGTTACCAATCTAGGTGGAGTTTATATAGTCAGTCTCTTTCCAAAGGATTGGGGCCTGGCCCTTGCACTATCATTAAAGACAGTCAGAATGGTGAAATTGAGTGATATTAAACAATATTGGGACAGGCAGGGAATTAATATTAGAGGAGGCGGCTCAAATACAAAGTTAACACTAGCACGCAGACAATGACTAACCTTCTGCAATCTCTATCATTCTATGATAACTGCTGAGATTATTGCTCAGGCTTGGGAGATAATGGTTAGGTGCAAAGTGCTGGCCAGTTCTGAAGAAGGGTCACTGAACCTGAAATATTGACTGTGCTTTCTCTCCTCAGATGCTGCTAGATCTGCTGCGTTTCTCCAAAAATTTTTGTTTTTGTTTCAGATTTCCAGCACCTGCAGTTCTTTGTGTTTTGACTGGCCTGAATTGTATAGGATTCTGTATTAAATGAAGTCAGAGTCTTGAGGGAGATGTGGTGGGAAGAATTCATCTTAAATATGTATAGTCTACATAATCCATGATGTAAGATCATATGACAACAGTCCACCAAGTGATGGTTCGATGTGAAGTCGTGTGTCCAGTCTTGTTCTGTATATCCTGGTAGACAATGTTTAATGAAAGGCAAAGTGTACTGACAGCCTAGCCTCGTCTATCAATTCTAACCAACCAAAACTCAAACCCATAAAACAATAACAGATGTTTGCAATACCTCATGAAGTAATCCAGGCATGGTGAGATGTTAATCTCTGTCATCAAGATCAGTTCTTTAATTCAGGGTGATATAGAGAAAATAAAATGCTACGAAGAAAGGTTTTGTTTACAAATGTGTGATCGTTGTGAATCAAAGAATCTATCTATTGTACAGCGTGCTATCATGCTGGCTATCCACTTACCCTTCAGTCATTCCATGTTCCATGATCTGTGTTTTCAATTGCTGTAAGATCACCAGGTTCAGTTTTCAGGCCCGAGGGCAGTTCAGTTCAATAGATCTTTGCTTTATTGTCCTTGTCAGGAAGGGAATCGGTGGTGTAAAATTGTTTGAGTTGGTTCAATATCAATGACACCTGACACAAAGAGTTAGCTGGACACTTACTCACCGCCTTTGTGTGAAAAAGAGCCAGGGTAACACAGTCCTAGTGACAAGAGACAATGAGGAAAGATATTAGCTCACACAAAGTGAAGGGGTGCAGGCATGCAAGCAGATACTAAGGCACATGGGAACCGTACAGTAAACAGATAGAACAAATCATTCCTTTACCTGCTATGACTGAGATAGAAAAGCTGTGTAGCCCCAGACTAAGTGAACCCCCTTCAGTCCAGGATGTCCCATTGGATCTGACACTGAGCTGAAAGGAAAGTTAAAGGTGAATTGTAGCTGCTATGTTTTTTTTTAAATTGATTGTGTCTGTCTTGTGCTTCAATGTGTGGCCCAGGCAATTCTCTGTTGAATCGCAGAAAATGTACAGGACAAATACCTACATTACAAATGGAGCTCAGTGGGAAGGCTAGTGGGAAGAGAAAATCAGCTCTATGCTGTGACCTATGCTGCAACATGTTTAAGTCTAGATGTTAATTGGTGTCAGAGTAAGGTACTGCCTCCACACTTGATGGCTGAGAGATTGAGCCAAGACCCTGTCTGACCTCTCAGGTAGACGATAAACATCCTGTGACATAATTCAAAGATGAGCACGAGTATTCTCTCCAGTGTTCTGCCCAATATTTATCCCTCGATCAACATCACTAAAAACAGAATAGACACAGCCAAATGACATCTTTATCCTTAAAGGCAGCAACTACAGTACTTTGTATCTTTGGGGCAGGGCCAATAACTGCAGGCATCCTCTCTCTCCCCTTTTTTACCTGTCCTCCTGCTCACTTACAACCTCGCTAGCTCACAGTTAATATTGGAGTCTGAATGCTGGCCAAATTTTTTTTATTATTATTGAATCCCTACAGTGTGGAAACAGTCCCTTTATTCCATAGAAAGAAAACGTTGTAATTATATTGCACGTCCCACAACCTCAAACCAATGAAGTACTTTTGAAGTAGTCACTGTCGTAACGTAGGAACGCAGGAGTTAAATTGCAGACAGAAGGATCCCACAATGGGTGATGTGCAATGACCAGATTTTAATGTTGTTTATAGAATAGATGTTAGCATTTGGGGTAAACTTGCCTTTTCTTTGAAATAGTGCCAGTGGTTCTTTTGCAACCCTCTAAAAGGACTGAGGGGCTGACATCTCATCTACAAGATGGAAGCTCCAACAATACAGCACTCCCACAATACTGTGCTGGTGTGTCAGCCTTGTTTGCTGATGACAGCCCTCCATTCCTGATGAAGGGCTTTTGTCGATTTTCCTGCTCCTCAGATGCTGCTTGACCTGCTGTGCTTTTCTAGCACCACTCTGATCTCTACTCTGGTTTCCAGCATTTGCAGTCCTCACTTTTGCCCAGCCTTGTTTACTGTCCTGGATTGGAAATGGACCCTTATGGCCTTTTGACTCAGAGGGTGAGTGAACTGTCTCTGACCAATGCTGGTAGCTAGAGAGGCTACTGTTTCAACTCAATTGAAGAGGTGGTTTGCCTTTATGCATCTGTTCCTTGTGGGCAATTGAATGTTTTTGGATACAATCTGCATTGAAGGAAGTGGCAGAATATACCACAGTTTTCATGGCAAATATTATTGCACTCCTTTAAGCTCTGTATTTACTGAATAGCTACACAAGCAAACAGGATGTAACAAGCAGATCACATTCCTCATTAAACATGGAATACCTATAGGATTACAGTGCTCAGACAGAGTGACCACAGAAACAATCACTGCCAGTTGCTGGATTCAATCCTTTTAACCACTGCATTGAGACTATTTCATTGTAAATAACTGGAATTAAAGATTGGATTTTCCATTGATCCGCCACTGTTTCATTTTCTGTTTGAAAGGAGGAGAAATGGCAGGCTTTGCATCATGCCAATTTGGAACTAGTGAACTGGAGACACAGGGGAATGACAGGCTGGAGTGATACCAAATGTGCAAGCACTGCAGCTGCCTTGACCTGCTTTCCCTGATCCTGTGCTGACGTCCTTTGTGAATTGCTCAGTGCCTTTATGAACTGGGTCCCCCTTGAGTGTGAATGGGCCGCCGCACGGTAAAGTGACACATGGAAAAATCAGCTAAAACAACATGACTGGAACTTGATTAGTAATTTATGCAGGCAGGTTCAAATCGCTTGGATTCTCGGAACGAGGCGCATGCAGTCCTGGTTAGTGCCGTATATGAAAGTTAAAGGCATCCAAAAGTCGCTTCATGACTGAATCATTTACCATTGGAAAGTTCTGCATTTGATGCCCGCTTGAACCCCGAGTGAACTCTTGTAAGCTGGACCGTGAGTGCAGGACTCCAACACTCCAAGGCTTCATTCTAAAAGGTGGCCCTTGCTACACTGTGTAGATAACTGTGCTCATGAAGACAGCATTGGGGTCAGTTGGCATGAAAGCATCTCGCCAGTCCCCACAGTAAGGTGGAAAACCCCAGCCACTGCACACAGGAGTGAAAATATTTATTCCAGTCTTGCATATAACCCACAGGAATCTCAGGCCCATTTTTCAGGTACAACAATATTTGTGTGTTGCTGTCACTGTAGCCGGCTAGCCCAAAGAGTTCTCTCAGGAAAATGCTTGAACAAATTTGACATAGTCGTATAAGGAGACATTGGGACATGTACACAACATCTTGGACGAAGAGAAGTTTCATGAAATATTTTGAATGAGAGTTCACAAGGCAAAGAGGTTTAAGAGAAGCTAAAGGTTGAATCGCCAAGAGTAGAGAAATTCATATCTGGGTGATGCAAGAGGTGTGAACTGGAGGAGAGCGATGTGGGCTGGAGGAGCTTACAAGCAAAAGAAGGGCTGAGACTGTGGAGAGATCTGTAAACAAGGATCAGAATTTAAAAACTGAAACATTGCCAATGTACTTCAGCAAGGTCTGGGGTGTTGAGTGACTGGAACTGCTCTCCAAAAGGCTTTATTTATATTCCCTCTTTCACAACCTCAAGAGATCTCAAATCAGTGTAGTCCTAATTAATTTCTTTCGAAATGTGATCACAAATGCTATATAGGAAACATGAGAATCAATCTACATACAACAGAGGTTTGCTGACCAAATTAAGTTTTTAGAGACATTTTAGATCCAGGGTAGACAAGGATCAGATCGCGAGAACCGTCCTGTTCTTTTATAACTAGTGCCATGGGATCCTCAAGCTGAGAGTGAAGATAAGTCCTAAAATTAACATCTCACCTGAAAGTGCAACACCACCTGAAAGCTGGACAGGTCTGTCTGCCTGGATAATATGTTCAAATTTCTGCTGTAGGGTTGGAGCCCACCTCTATATGACTGAACTACAACAACAATAACTATTTATAAATAGCACTGAATGTAATGGCCTGTCACAAAGTGTTGCGCAAGGGTGTTACAATCACAATTGGACACTGAGCCACATAGGAAGAGATTGGGATATATGGCAAAGACTTAGTCAAGGATGTATGCTTCAGATTTGTTTTCAGGAGGCAAATAAGGTGGAGAGGCTTCAAGGTGGAATTCCACAAGAATCAGCCAATAGTGAACAGAACGCATGACTGCTGTTGGTGTAGACACCCAGATCTTCCCGTCTCCAGAGGGTTAAAACCAGACCAAACTGCACTATGGAACTCCTCAGAATTCCTGATGCAATGACTCCATTGGAATTGTCTGGGAATTTAAACCTCTGACAGGAAATTTCCCAGTTCCCCAGAACATTGTGCTAATGTCCTGGGTTATTCCATGCTGAATTGCACACCTTGCCCCCTCCAACACCCACTCTGCTCCCCCCCCCCCCCCCCCCCCCCCCCCCCCCCCCCCCCCCCCCCCCATCTAATTGGTCTCTGACCTGACAACCCTTCCTGATTCAACCTGTAACCCACCTACCCACTCATCCACTTACCACTTCACCCAGGTAAGGTCCTGGTGTTGTTTCTTGGCTCTGCCTCCAGATTACAATGTCATGGGTACAGCAGGATCCTACAGCACCAGACCCTGGTTATTGGGCCCTGATATACCTCTATTCCAGGCCCGACCTCACCCATTTGCCATCCTCCCTACTTCTCCCCTTTATCTCATTCATCCAATCCACTTAACTCCCCAGCTTTCCCACTGAGCCAGTCTCCATTACCTATCTTCACACTGGACATTTAAACATAACAGACAGCAGCTACAACTGTAAAAAACGGAATATGCTGATTCTCTCTACATCTCTCTGTGCTGAGGAGGTTTTTATGCATTGTGGTTTGGAAGTTTGGACCATTCAATTTGGGGATAAACAAGAGACCAGAATTGGAGAGGTGCAGAAGTATCAGATATTGGAAAGCGAACTGGGATTGCTGGATTGAATTTGATTGTTTTTGCTGATTAATATCTATCTTCCATGAAGTTAGCGGCTTCGGCCATGTTCTGTGATACCATACTGTAAGAGAGTTTTAAAATCCAATATGGACAATTGTGATCTGATTGGTCAGGCCTTCATATCACTGCCATTTCTAGAGAAGGCTGTGGCAGGAGCACTTGCAATGTTGGGTTTGTATTTGGGTTGTTTTTTAATTTAACCTATTTTTCTAATCAACTGGTCCAGAGATGTTATTACACACCTCTAGTGGGACTTGAACCCAGGCCAACCAGGTTCATGGAGTGGGAACACTACCACAGTGTTGCAAGAGAGCCACATGGGCAGAATGTTGCTTTTATGGATATTTCTGATCAACCTGTTATGACCCACATCTGGAGCCGATGGACCTTGAACCCTGGCCTCCTGGCCTAGGGGTCAGGATGCTACCAGTGTGCTACAAGAGTCCCTGTATTGTTTTTGGTTGTTTGGTCACGTAGATGGGAGTCAATCGGCACCTGGCTTGATTATTGGGGGGTAACAGGGACCATCACTTAAGTGGGAAGCAATCTAGTTTATTTAAAATCCCTTGCATTGTCTCAGAGTGACACAAGAGAAGAGGAGAGCAGTGATGCAGAGCAGGGAGATGGCAGCCCAGCACAATAGCTTTAATAAATTGCTCCTAACTGACTTACGGTTGATGATCTAATTCGTCACTTGAACCGACCTTAAATAATTGAGTGACTACTAATTGCAGCTTCATAAACTAGCATTGCAACCCTCATAGCTGAGATGACTCCAAAACACAGGGGATGTGGGAATGCAAACAGCCGCTGTAGCATATGGAGTAATACACCAAGAGGTTGCTCACTTAGAAAGCATTCAGCTTTTATTCAGTCAGTTTAACATTTCATATCAGCGAGTCGAACGATGCTGACTTCATCCGAGAGTTCAACAGTTGTCAAAGTAAGGGCCTTAAATGGTGCACAGCTGAAGAACGTGAGTATTGCAACTGAAATTGGGTCAGACTGTTGGCAGCTCTGTGGCAGGGATGTACATCAGTGCCACCTCAGGTAATGTGGGCAACCTGTCTGCAAATCCTGGGAGCCTTCCCTCTAACTGCCATCAGGGACAAGTACATGGTGAGAAGATTCACACCAGTGAATGGTTGGTTCCAGAAATAATCTATCACATGCTCGTTCATCTGCTTTGTAGATGAGAACCAAGTGGGTGATGAGCACTGTCTACCTGACAAGCATTGTGTGGTTCAGGAATACTGTGAACAGGCAAGTCTATAATATTGGCTCGGCCAGCACTAATTGACCATCCCTAATATTGCTATTGAGAAAATCCTGGGGAGCTGCTTTCTTGAGTCACTACAGTCCATTGGGTAGACACAACCAAGAAGGGATTTCCATCCTTTTGAACCAGCGATAGAGAAGAAATGAGGCAGAGTTCCAACTCAGGATAGTGAGTGACTTGAACTTACAGTTGGTAGTGCTCCGATGTATCTGCTGCCTTTGCCCTTCATGGTACTAGAGATTAGAGTATTTTTCCAGATGATCATCTCTGATACAGGTAGAGGTGACAAATACATCAAATATGTGAAATTAAGGATTTTTTGAGGTTGTTCTGAAACCCTTTGTCTTGGGTAAATCAAGTAACCAGTGGTTGAGGGTACACCTCTGTAGGGTGTCTTCAAAAGAGACAATGTTCTTAGAAAACAAGAGTCACTGCATGATAGCAATATGTACAACCACTGTTAGCTGGGCCTTATTACTGGGACTTTAGGAAGCTGGTACAGACACATCAGTTCCCTCCAAAAGCTAGAGTAGATCTCTTTAACTCCACCTAAGACTGTATGTGACAGAAGTGGACAGAGACCTCTAAAACAATTACCTGATACAACAGAGCTTGTGGATTTGGAAGGTGCTGTCAAAGTTGGATATGGTGAGTTCCTGCATTGTATCTTTTTGATAGTACACACTGCTGCCACAGGGGTGATCAAAGGGGAGGTGGCAATCAAATGGACCTCTTTGCCCTCGTATCAAGCTTCTTGAGTGCTATTGGAGCTGCATTCATGATATAAGAGAGTATTCCATTACACTCCTGATTTCTGTCTTGTCGACATTGGTCCAGCTTTGGGGAATCAGGAGGGGAGTTACTTGTTGCAGGATTCCTTGCTTCTAACCAGTCTTACAACCACAGTATTTGTGTGGCTAATCCAATTCAGTTGCTGGTCAATGGTAGCCCCCATGATGTTGATTGTGGAGTATTCCGTGATGGTAACACCATTGATGTCAAAGGAAGATGATTAGATTCTCTTTGGTTCGAGATGGTCATGGCTTGATACTTGCCTGCTGCAAATGTTACTTGCCACTTGCCTAAATCTGAATATTGTTCAGCTGTTGTTGCATTTAGACATGGAGTCTTTCCGTATCAGTGAATGGTGCTGAATTCTGTACAGTCATCAGCAAACATCCCCACTTGTAACCTTATTATGGAGGGAACATCATTGATGAAGCAACTGCAGTTGGTTGAGCCTAGGGCACTAACCTGAGGAATGCATACAGAGATGTCCTGGATCTAAAATGTTAACTTCCAATAACCCCAACCATAGATATTTTATTAAAATTATATTTTTGCGAAAGGGTGACTCTCGTCTTTCATTGTTATTATTCAATTACATGTAATTCTTTTAACAATGTACTCAAAATGTATTTCCATATGGACCATAAAATGAAGTTGAATTGGAGTTTCCTTTATGCTAATTATTACTTCAAACATCAGAGGATTTTCACCCAAGATCCATTCACTTCAGGCCCCTCAAACCTGCTCTACCATTCTGTGTAATAATTAATGATCTTTCACTTGAACTTTACTTTCTTGCCCTCTCCTCCATCACTTGATTTACTGAGAGACCAAAGAAAATTCTCAATCTCAGCCTTACAGCGATTAATGATGGAACATCTGCAATCCTCTGAGTTAGACAAACCCCAAAGGAATTCCTTCTCTCAGAGGGGTAGAAAATTGGTGGAATTCTTAACACAGAGAGCTGTTGAGGTTGGGTCATTCAGTAAAGTCAAGGCTGATTTTTAATCAGAAAGGGAATCACAGGTGAGAAAAAACAAGAAAGTGGTGTTGAGGATTATCAGGTCAGCCATGTTCTGATTGAAAGGTGGAGCAGGCTCGATGGGATTATGTCTGTTCCTATATCTTATGGTCAAAGATTCAAATGTTTAATCTCCTTTCTAATGCAACTACAATAAAATGTAAAGTGTTGGTGGTGTACACGGGTGACGTGATCACGTGGAGAAAGCATTTCATTGTACCATCTATTGATAACACAGTTATAGATGGAGGCCCCTGGTCAAACAAAGGAGCTCTGATCACAAACACAACTTGCCTGCCCAAACCCATTGCCATTAATCTAAGACTTTAAAACACAAAGATGATACCAGTGTGACTCAAAATTAAATTTCACTTGGAATTATTTCAACAATGCATTGTTTTCAGTTTATTCATATGTGTGTCAGCATTATTTGTTGAGAAAGCTGAGTCAGGGAACTAAATGTATTGGTTCTCCTCATGGTTAACACATATTAATTGTTATAGGGGAGCTAGGCATATTTCCTTAATCGTGGGAGAAATAATGTCATGCTTTTTGTTCATATTTTATTGGATGTCCATGCTAGTGGCCAGTTTGTTTGTAGCTTCAGCTAGCCTTTCCTTCTGTCCAAGGTAAAGGACATAGTCTGACATTATGAGAAAGTGTGGACTGCAGATGCTGAAGATCAGAGTCAAAGAGTGTGGTGCTGGAAAAGCACAGCCTGTCAGGCAGCATCCGAGAAGCAGGAGAGTTGACATTTCGAGCATAAGCTCTTCATTAGGAATGGGGAATGGCCCAAGTGGGCTGAGAGATAAATGGGAGGGGTCTGGGTCTGGGGGAAAGGTAGCCAGGAATGTGATAGGTAAATGAAGGTGAGGGTGAAGGTGATAGATCGGAGAGGAGGGTGGAGTGGATAGGTGGGAAGGAAGGTGGACAGGTAGGACAGTTCAAGAGGGCGGTGCCGAGTTGGAGGGTTGGATCGTGGATGAGATGGGGGAGGGGAAATGGGGAAACTGGTGAATCCACAATTTCAGCCTGTGGATTGCGATGTTGGCTTCATCTCAACATTGCAATCCACAAGCTGAAAATCAAGGTTTCTCATCATGTCTAATTTAAAAAAGAATAACTTATTACTAATGAATACTAATTGTTAATTACTCACAATTCCCACCACGGGCTCCATAACATCACCCCTTCCCCCAGGTACCCCAAGTTTAATTGAAATCTACAATAAAAAGTTAGTGTCGTGCCTAGTACAGGTATGTCCTATTATGAATTTTTATTCAACACGTAAAAATTAGATACAGCAAGCCATTAAAATAGCTGCCACAAATCATGTGACTTTTGATTATGGTCTATACTCTAGTGATTGTCTAATTAAAAATAGACATCAGCAAGGGCACCTCCCAGCTATCTGGTGAAATCCAGATGCATCATTATTTAAGGATGGATCAACACTTAAAGACAGTAGAGCTTCCAGACTACCTGTTTCCATATTTCATACCGGCCAAAAGGAAAGGTCAAAATGTAATGATACTAGCAACTTCCCACTGCTTCGTGAAGGTTTCTCCCATCCAAAATAGATAATGTGCGCCATAGACACGTTAACCTAGTAGTCATGTGATCAAAACAGTTTTGGGGACAGTACCCTATCTCCATAGCACCGAATAGACTTGTCAGAGTCTTCAGTCATCACCCAGTCAGAGAACCAGACACTGAAACAAGCTGTAAGTCATCAAGCAGCCAGAGTATGTAAACTATTCCCGTTTGAAACTTTACTAGAAAGGGAACCTCCAAGGTACTTCATGATACGAATCCTCCTACTTTGCTTTACACATCGTCATTTGAACTTTAAAGCATTCAATCTATTCAAGAAACCATTGGGCTGCCACATGGGAGACTGGAGTTGAGAGTGTGTTGCTGGAAAAGCACAGCAAGTCAGGCAGCATCCGAGGAGCAGGAAAATCGGCGTTTCGGGCTGGAGCCCTTCATCAGAAATGAGGCTGGAGGTCATTTATCAAAGATTGAAGTTACTGAAAGTGAATTGTCATTAGTCGATAGATGTAAAGCTGGAAGAACACGGCAGGTCAGTCAGCATCCGAGGATCAGGAAAGTCAATGTTTCGGGCTGAAACCTTTTGTCCCCGCATGGCATAGAGCGTGGAGCTCAGAATCCTCAGGGAGAATTGCACTGTCATTATCTGTATCCCATCTTTGTGGGTGTAAGTGTGTGTGAGACTGAGTATGTGACAGTACACTGATTTGATGTAAATGAGTGAGCGTGGGTGTACATAAACACACACATACACGCACATATATGTTTGTGGGGTGAATTTGTACTTGCAGTGTTACATTGTACTTTGCTCAAAAACTGCATGAATCAATGTAAGACTCTGTTAACTCACATTTTAGATTAGAATCAGTCTGAACATTATGGCACAGACAGGGAACATAGGGGTGCTAACACCTTCAACATCGCAACATCTTATCTGCGCTGACACCAATTGTTACAGTTAACCTGAGAATTTAACTTTTAAACAAAAGTTTTGTGATTTACTTATGAAAGAAGTGAAACTAACATGATCATTCTAACAGATGAGAGACTTAACAAACAATCAAGGTATTTTTCAATGAATAATTGCAGTTACATCACACTGTAAACTTTTGCTACAAATTCTGTGTCTTACAATTGCGTACTTCACAGCCATCTGATGAAAGAACAGCACTCTGAAAGCTAGTGCTTCCAATTAAATCTGGACCATAATCTGGTGTTGTGTGATTTTTAACTTTGTACATTCCATTTAGAGTGGCAAAGTGGCTCAGTGGTTAGCACTGCTGTCTTTAACAGTTGTATGAGCAATGATGACCATGAAACGACAGCAAGTGTACCCTAATATTGATTGGGTAAGGAAGTCTGTCAGACTAACCAAGTCTCCAAGTTCACAACAATATAGTTGACTCTTGACTGTCCTGCAACTTAGCCTAGCAAGCCTCTCAGCTGTAATCAAGAGGGAACGCACTGTCTAAAATGGTGATAGAACTAATTAGATGAACACGTGATACACTACAGCGTACATGGCTGGATTGGAATAGGTGGATGTTTAATGAACAGCAAGACCATGATGGGCCAAAGGGCCTCTTTCCATACTTTAAAACCTCTGATTTGAAGGCAGCTCACAACCATCTTCTCAAAGGCAATTAGGGATTGGCAATGCAATAGGTCTTGCCAGAAGGTGTCCACTTCATATGCATAAATAAAAACTTCACTAAAGCAATACATTGGGTGCCAGAAACAAAGTCAGCGGTACGTCCAAAGGCTGTGAAGAAGGTAAAATCATATACAGGAGAAAGGGGGGAAAGAGAGAAGAATATCTTTGGCTTCAATGAAGCACCTTTTTCAATGTTATGAGCACATTAAAAATGGCTGTCATGGTTGTGTACCACCCTCCTGTACTGGTTAATATTGCTGTTAATTACTATTAGATTTTTAGCTGATGGTTTGGCTGCAGGTTAATGTTGAGCTCTGGCTTCTCCTTCAATTCCAGCCAGTACCAGATGACCCTCCAGCTTCTGTTCAGAGACACGAATCGTTCCGGAAAACAAAGAGCATTGTGAGGCAGCAGAGCGACAGTGACTACTACAGATCCATCAACGAGGGCCGCAGGGAGTCACGTGACTTTCAGAAAGGAATGGAGAATGGCAAGGTAGGAAGGGGGCTTCCAGCTGGATCTTTAAAAGGTCAACTCTGTAACCAGACTTCCACAGTGTCCTCATGATAGATGGTCAGGAGTATTCAGGAATGTAGAGGAGATGTTAAAATCAGAGCAACCATGACCATATTGAATGGTGGATCAGTATTGAAGACTATTCATGTTTCTTGTTCATATGTTTATATTTACTGACCTCTTCTAATCAGGAGATACCTTGTGTTGATTGCGTTCCCTGGGCTTAGACAAAGCGGGTTTAAGTTCAAGTCTGTGAGGGTGCAGGGGGCAGACAAGTCAGTATGCATGTGTATATGTGTCTGTACAATGTGTCTGTGTGTACGTATGTGTGAGTATCTGTATATGTGTGTCTGTATATGTGTGTCTGTGTGTATGTGTACATGTGTGTGTGTCTGTATCTGTATATATGTCTGTTTGTCTGTATATATGTGTCTGTGTGTATGTGTATGTGTATCTGTATATATGTGTGTGTGTGTGTGTGTGTAAATGCAGTCAGCATTCATTGCCAATTTAATGTTTTCAAACTGTTTATAGTAGCCAGTGCTGTCATTGAATGAACTTAATGGATGGATTCGTTCACACAGAGATTTACAGATAGTCTTGTCGCTTACAGATCTTGTCCTGTCAAGGGTTGTGCTGTCATAACAAGTGTACTGTCTCATTCTGCATCTGATTTCATTTCAGAATACAATTCTGGTGAAACCCACTCAAATATCTCCACAGCAGCTGCCAGCAGCCCCACCACTATCACCCCTTAAACCAGCAGCCCCTGAGTTACCAAGGCAGAACCATCCAAACCCAAGTGGTGAGTAGGATCAGTGCTCAACTCCCTTTGTCTCTGTCTGACTCAGATTCTTCCTCTGCTCAGCTAAGGGAAAGGGAAAGATAATGTCGCCGTAGTCCCAGAGGACCATGGTGTTGCTCTCTTTTTGGAGAGAGATAACTGGTGATGGTTTAACCTGCGGGTCACCGTGCCTCAGGCTAGAGATAAGGTTGAGTAAGCAGAACCTTCATGGTGACTTCAGCTGAGTGCGTGAATTGAACTGCACTGTTGGTGTCACTGCATCACAAAACAACTGGGCAGCTAACTGAGCGCACACTAAGCTGCAATGCAACGCACTGTCGGTCTCAGTTAGCCTGCCATTATCACTCACCATTGAATGCTTGTAGCTTCCTTGCCTGAGTCTAAGCTGAATACACTTGCAGATGTAAAACAGATTTGACTTGTCCTGCCCTATGACTTAAAGAAGGATTAAGCTTGAGATTGTCAGTTTGGCACACATGTCACCAGGCTGCTATCAACACAGCCAACCCACTCTCACCAACATATGATCCCCATCAACAGCTTTTCTTTCTCCCTGGCATACTATCATCCATCTCTTTATCCTGTTGTTCTCTCTCTTTCTCAGAGCCACACCTCCCCCTATCCAGTCACTTCTCTCCTGCCTCCCCACCCACCCCAACCAAACACCACCCATCTGTCTTCAACATTCATGCCACCTTGTCCAAGCTACCATCAGTTCTGAAGAAGGGTCACTGTACTCGAAACGTAAACCCTGCCATCTTTCCATAGTCTAGGGCCAGACCGGCTGAGTTTCTCCAGTAATTTCTGTTGTTGTTTCAGGTTTCCAGCATCCATAGTTATTTGTTTTTATTTAATTCATTGGATCAAGTTGTGGCAAAATCCACTTGCGAATGCCACTGACAGCTAACAACAAATGGGAGAGCTCTGGTGCATTGGTACATAATTTGAAAACAAAACCTCTGTATCCTTTGTTTTGCCATGGGTAGTCCATGTCTTTGAATTCCTCCTGTGATTACCTTTGGTGTGAGGTGTTCTGTGGTCAGACTGATGTGAAGCTGCCCACAGTGAGGCTAATGGCAGCTCTCCTAGAACCAGGCTGATGTGAGGCCTCCTGAACCCAGCCTAAGCTGCAACTACTTGTGGCCAGGCTAATGGGAGGCCTCATGAGTCGCCAGGTTGAGACTGTGTTCCTACTTCAGCTCCAGACCTCTTCTGTTTTCTCTCTCTGCAGGTGGGAAGTCATTCGACACAGGATATCTCAAAGAAAACAATTATGCAGCCCTCATTGCGGAGCTCAAGTCAGGCAAGACACTAAAGTCTACAGGTTTTGGTGGGACTGTGGCTCAGACAGTAAGTCATTTAAAGAAAGATTCTTTCAACTTCTGCAAAACCGTGATATACTACAATATATGCACAGAGGCTCATACACACACAAAGACCCACACAGACAAATACACACACACACCCGCGCAAGCACAGACTAAGTACTGCAGCACATGTACATTAAGTTGTGAGTGAATGTATGCGAGCCTGTAGTTGATGTCTTGCAAAGTTATTTCACTTGTTCCAGACTGACCAAAGGAACAAATGCTTAGGAATTAGCTGGAGGGAGAACTGCACTTTTTTTAATCTTACGAAAACTGCAGAAAGCTGCAACACAAAGGGACTTGGGGGCACTTGTGCACGAAGCACAGAAAGCTAGCACACAGGAGCAGCAGGTAATCAGGAAGGTGAATGGAATGGTAGCCCTTATTTCAAGGGGGTTGCAGTATAAGAGGAAGGAAGCCTTACGCAACTGTACAAGCTGCTGGTGAGACCACATCTGGAGCACTGTGAGCAATTTTAATTCCTTCATTTAAGAAAAGATATCATTTCATTGAGGCATGCAAGAGAAGGTTTACGATGATGATCCCTTGTATGAAGGGATTGTCTTATGAGCAAAGGTTAAACAAGTTGGGACTCTACTCACTGGAACTTAGAAGAATGAGAGGTCATCTTTTGAAACATATAAGATTCTTAAAAGGCTTGACACGCTAAGAACTGAGAGGATGTTTTTCCTCATGGGAGAGCCTAGGATCAGAGGGCATAGTCTCAGAATAAAGCGGCACCAATTTATAGAGCCATAGAGTCATACTTCATAGATACAGATCCTTCGGTCCAACTCGTCCATGGTGACCAAGTTTTCCACAAGTAGTCCCATTTGCCTGCGATTGGCCATATCCTTCACTGTTTTCCTATTCATGTGCCTTTCCAAATGTTGTAACTGTACCTGCATCTACCACTTCCTCTGGGCGTTCATTCCAGACACCAAACTCCCTTTGTATGAAAAGGTTGTCCCTCAGGTCCCCTTTAAATCTTTCTCCTCTCACATTAAAAATATGCCTCCTAGTTTTGAACTCAACCCCCTCCCCAAGGGAAAACACCTTTGCTATTCAGCTTATCTATGCCCCTCATGATTTTATAAACCCCTATAAGGTCACCCCTCAATCTCCTAAGCTCCAGTGAAAAATACCCCAGCTATCCAATGTATCCACATAGCTCAACCCCTCCATTGCCAGCAACGGCCTGGTGCATCTTTTCTGAACCCTCTCCAATTTAATAATATCCTTCCTCTGGCAAGGTGACCAAAACTGTACATAGGACTCCAAAGGTGGCCTCACCAACATCCTGTACAACCTCAGCGTGACATCCCAACTCCTATATTTAATCGTCTGAACATTGAAAGCAAGTGTGCTAAACACCTCCTTGACCATCCTGTCTGCCTGTGATGCAATTTTCAATACATTTTATACCTGAACCCCTAGGTCAACCCCTAGACAACACTATGCAGGACACTACCTTTAAGTGTATTAGTCCTGCCCTTGTCTGTTTTAACAAAATACAATACTTCAACATTTATCAAAATTGAACTCTATCTGCCACTCATCAGTCCATTGATCCAATTGATCAAGGTTCCTTTATAAGCTCAGAGAACCTTCTTCACTGTTGACTATACCACGAATTTTGGTGCCATCCACAAACTGACTAACCATGCCTCCTACATTCCCATACAAATCGTTTATATCAATTACAAGCGAAAGTGGACCCACCACTGCTGGTCACAGGTTTCCAGTCCAAAAACAACCCTCCACCTCCACCCTCTGTCTCCATCCGTCAAGCCAATTTTGTATCCAATTGGCCAGCTCACACTGAATCCCATGTGATATAACATGTGGAACCTTGTCATTGGCTCACTAAAGTCCATGTTGAAAACATCTACCGCTCTGCCCTCAATCATTTTGTTTATATCTTCAAAAAACTCAATCAAGTTTGTGAGACATAATTTCCCATGCAGAAAGCCATGCTGACTACTCCAATCAGTCCTTGCCTCTCCAAATATATGTAAATCCTGTCTCTCAGAATCCCCTCCAACAACTTATCCACCTCCTATGTCAAACTCACAGGTCTATGAGTTTAAGACTGAGGTGACGAGGAATTTTTCTCTCAAGAGTGTTGAGAGTCTTTGGAATTCCTTGCCATGGAGAGAAGGTTGGCTGCAGAGACCTTGTGTCTACTTAAGGCCGAGATTCTTGATCAGTAGGGGAATCAAGGGTTGGGGGAAAATGCAGGAAAATGGATATGAGGAATGTTGGGTAAGCAATAATTCTATTGAATGGTGGAGAAGGCTAATGGGATTGAACAGCCTACTCCTGTTCCTATTTCTTATGGTCTTACGAGACTGACATTTCAGCAGTTGCAGAAGAGATGGCAAAGGAGGAGACTAGAGGGGAGCAACTGGGGAGAAATGCCAGTGAGGCTGGATGATACAAGCGTACCTATGGCCAAAATATCATGTAGGCCAGTTGTCTTTTTTTCCCTTTTCATTATCACCTGATTTGATTTTAATCCTGCTCATTCTTCAGTGGTCCAGCTTTTAACCTCATTCTCCTTTTTTTCACTCTTGCTGGTTGAATATTTACTCAAAAAAAGAGGGTCTACAATTTAACATGTGTGTGAAGTTTCATAGTTAATCCATTGTGTGCTGTGCTTTGGGGAATTGTAAGAGATGGAATAAGGTGCTACATAAATGCAATTGTTCCTTATAGTGTAGTGCTTCTCATATGACAGAAGGTGAGAAGAAAGGCCAGAATTACTGAGTGATGGAAATCAATCTAATCCCCCTCTTTCTCTCTCCCCCAGTCCTAAACTTCTTAAAGCATTTTGTTGTACCCTCCTCTTTCACAGAGCCAAAGTCAAACATCCGAAGAGCAGTCAAAAGAGAACAGAATTGTGTCACTCCCTGTGGATGAGGTCACCACGACCGATGTTGATTTGCTGGTGCCCACTCATGATGAGAGGGGAGATCCCATCCCGGAGTGGAAACGTCAAGTGATGGTGCGAAAACTACAGGCACGACTCAAGGATGAAGAAAGGCAACGGAAGATGGTAAGGGGAAGGCTTGACTGAGGAGCGTGGTGTGTCTGTGTGTGTGTGAGACTGCCATTTCAATCTGAATGAAATACTCAGTGAAAAAGACTGAACCTCTGTGAACTGGCGAAACTAATCCAAGTAAATTGTTTTTCTGTGGTGAGCGGCTCAAACCACAGGAACAAATATTTTCCACAAGGAACCCTATCATCTAAAAGCTGATCGAGCTGTGAAATAAGTTACATAGGAAGGACAATCAAACAGTCAATGAAAATCGTCAAAAAGCAACTATTGGGTTAGATGGGTTAGGGCTGAGGGAATAGAGAAAGAGTGGGTAGGTGTAGTTGGTCTTTATAAATGGAAATGGCTTGTTGTTGGGCATTGCTTTATTTTGAAGTTCTGCTGCCCAATGTGTATTTTATCAAATGTTTATCATTCCATACTTAAAGGTAAGATCTCAGACAATGCAGCCTGACCTTTATGAACAGAATAATCAAGCAGTGTGGGTATCATTCAGGGGCATCATGCCTGTGTCAGATTCCTCACTACAATGATATTATGCAAGACATACACTTGCATCACAGTTGCTAAAGTAGTTGACAAAAGATTTCCCAATAAACCTTCCTTGATTTCAAAGGGAGGCTATCTGCATTCCAAAAGAATGCTGGAATCATCGCTATGAACAAGCATACTGGAAATTTGGTGCTTTTCTCCTATTTTTCAGTTGAGCCCCTCAAACAGCAATGTGCCAAAGATCAATGAAAACCTAGGGGCAAAGGTTCTGCATAAAGCTCAGCTGACTTGATATCAAGAGTAGAGTGGGATTAAGGAGAGAGTAGACGGTGGGTCCATGGGGGAATAGAGACAGGAAGTGGGGATAATACAACAGTCGGCCTGAATAGTCCCAAGGGAAAATGTCTGTGGGGGTAATCATGCAGTGAATGGAGGCACAGTAAAAGTGACAAGTCAGTAGGACAGCAGGATAGTGGGAAGACAAAGGCTTGAAAGTACGGCTGAGGTGACATAAGTAATGGTTGACAATGAGATGGAACCTGCTGAAGACCACAACTTTCCTGCAGCTCCCTGGAAAATGCTGCCTGCAATTGTTAGTTTCTTTTTAAAGGTATTCTTTCCTGGGGATATGGGCATCAATGGCAAGGCCAGCATTCATTATGCTGCCCCCAATTGCAGAGGTAAAAACAATGTTGAACTTAGTGGCTCACCACTGTTTCAAAGGGCAGTTGAACAGTCAACCGCAATGTTGTGGACTTAGAGTCACACACAGGCAGGTACTGGGTAACGAGGGCAGATTTCCTTCCCTGAATAACATTAGGGTTTTACAACTTTCAATGACAGTTTCACAGCGATTGCCATTGAGACTAGCTTTCAATCGAATTGAATTGAATCGGTGGAATTTGATCTTGTCTCCCAGGGCATGGACCCCCACCCCATATTACTTGTTCCATGACATTACCACTCAGATACCATGTCCCTTCCCAGCAGCTCCATTCTGTATCTTGACAACTACAGTACAATGCTGAAAGGAAAGAGGAAAAATAAAAGACATGATGGGACTGTAAGAGTGCTGAGGAGAAACAGGAAGAAAAGAAAGAGAGAAATGAAAACAAAAAAAGTATCAGAGAAAATCATCATCATAAAAACAACAGAAATGCATTGGAAGGTGATCACATTCTCAAACTTACCATCCACTGATCACTAAATTCATTTGATAGTCAGGGCCTGTAATAAGTTCTGTTAGTTAAACAAAATCTCAGATTTAATGTATATTTTCTGAATTTTTTCTGCATATACTATTAAAGCTTATTTCGTTTTCAGAGCCAGTGATGATCAATGAGTGCCTAATATTTGTTTATTAGCTGTGGGCAATATTTGATAGTGCATGGATACTTAAACGTTTAGGCTTGAGTTTGCGGATGTGCTGGCTTAAATGTGCACGGCCTGTGTGAGAACTTCAGATTGTCCCATGCTCCACACACCTTAGCAGGACCACCAGTGATGATGACAGCTCTTTGGGTCATAGAGACTTAAAACTCACACATGAAAGTTAATGATAGTTGCCTTTTCCCTACGATGGGGGATTTCAAAACTAGGGGGTACATTTTAAAGATGACAGGAGAGAGATTTAAAAATTTAGGAAATATTTTACACAGAGCAGTTCGCATGGGGGATGAACTTCCTGAGGAAGTGGTGGATGTGGGTACAATTACAATGTTTAAAAGAGGTTTAGATAAGTACATGAATAAGAAGGGTTTTAAAGGATGTGGGCTGGGAGCAAACAGGTGAGACGAGTTTAGTTTGGGCTTAGTTTTGGGTTTTGCACTTAGGAATGGAATATTAGCCCTGGCAGGGTGCTTCTTGCTGAAATTACTGGGGAAGCTATGTTAAACCTGTCTCAAACCGGTCTCAATTGATTAGACTTCAATTACAGTACCATGTACTGTTCTGGTTGTCATAAAAAGATCAAGAGGATCTGGGGAGTGTGCAGAGATGATTGACAACCATGAGAGCAGCAATGTGTAGGTATACATATAGAGTCATAGTCATAGAGATGTACAGCATGGAAACAGACCCTTCGGTCCAACTCGTCCATGCCGACCTGATATCCCAACCCAATCTAGTCCCACCTGCCAGCACCTGGCCATATCCCTCCAAACCCTTCCAATCATGCACCTATCCAAATGCCTCTTAAATGTTGCAATTGTACCAGCCTCCACCATTTCCTCTGGCAGCTCATTCCATACATGTACCTGTGTGAAAACGTTGCCCCTTAGGTCTCTTTTATGTCTTTCCCCTCTCACCCTAAACCTATGCCCTCTAGTTCTGGACTTCCCAATCCCAGAGAAAAGACTTTGTCTATTTATCCTATTCATGCCCCTCATAATTTTGTAAACCTCTATAAGGTCACCCCTCAGCCTCTGATGCTCCAGGGAAAACAGCCCCAGCCTATTCAACCTCTCCCTATAGCTCAAATCCTCTAAACCTAGCAACATCCTTGTAAATCTTTTCTGAACCCTTTCAAGTTTCACAAAATCTTTCCAATAGGAAGGAGACCAGAATTGCACGCAATATTCCAACAGTGGCCTAACCAATGTCCTGTATAGCCGCAACATGACCTCCCAACTCCTGTACTCAATACTCTGACCAATAAAGGAAAGCATACCAAACGCCTTCTTCACTATCCTATCTACCTGCGACTCCACTTTCAAGGAGCTATGAACCTGCACTCCAAGGTCTCTTTGTTCAGCAACACTCCCGAGGACCTTACCATTAAATGTATAAGTCCTGCTAAGATTTGCTTTCCCAAAATGCAGCACCTTGCATTTACCTGAATTAAACTCCATCTCCCGCTTCTCAGCCCATTGGTCCATCTGATCCTGTTGTAATCTGAGGTAACCTTCTTCGCTGGCCACTACACCTCCAATTTTGGTGTCATCTGCAAACTTACTAACTGTACCTCTTATGCTCGCATCCAAATCATTTATGTAAATGACAAAAAGTAGAGGACCCAGCACTGATCTTTGTGGCACTCCACTGGTCACAGGCCTCCAGTCTGAAAAACAACCCTTCACCACCACTGTCTGTCTTCTACCTTTGAGCCAGTTCTGTATCCAAATGGCTAGTTCTCCCTGTATTCCATGAGATCTAACCTTGCTAATCAGTCTCCAATGGGGAACCTTGTCGAACACCTTACTGAAGCCTGTATAGATCACATCTACCGCTCTGCCCTCATCAATCCTCTTTGTTACTTCTTCAAAAAACTCAATCAAGTTTGTAAGACATGATTTCCCACGCACAAAGCCATGTTGACATTCCCTAATCAGTCCTTGCCTTTTCAAATACATGTACATCCTGTCCCTCAGGATTCCTTCCAACAACTTGCCCAGCACCGATGTCAGGGTCACTGGTCTATAGTTCCCTGGCTTGTCCTTACCACCCTCCTTAAACAGTGGCACCATGTTAGCCAACCTCTAGTCTTCCGGCACCTCACCTGTGACTATCGATGATGCAAATATCTCAGCAAGAGGCCCAGCAATCACTTCTCTAGCTTTCCACAGAGTTCTAGGGTACACCTTTATGTGTTTCAAGACATCCAGCACTTCCTCCTCTGTAATATGGACATTTTTCAAGGTGTCACCATCTATTTCCCTACATTCTATATCTTCCATTTCCTTTTCCAAAGTAAATATTGATGCAAAATAAATGTTTAGTATCTCCCCCATTTTCTGTGGCTCCACACAAAGGCAGCCTTTCTGAGAGGAGCCCTATTCTCTCCCTAGTTACCCTTTTGTCCTTAATGTATTTGTAAAAACCCTTTCGATTCTCCTTAATTCTATTTGCCAAAGCTATCTCATGTCCCCTTTTTGCCCTCCTGAATTCCCTCTTAAGTATACTCCTACTTCCTTTATACTTTTCTAAGGATTCACTCGATCTATCTTGTCTATACCTGACAAATGCTTCCTTTTTTTTAACCAAACCCTCAATTTCTTTAGTCATCCAGCATTCCCTATACCTACCAGCCTTTCCTTTCATTCTGACAGGAATATACTTTCTCTAGATTCTCGTTATCTTATTTCTGAACGCTTCCCATTTTCCAGCCATCCCTTTACCTGTGAACATCTGTGCCCAATCAGCTTTTGAAAGTTCTTGCCTAATACCATCAAAATGGCCTTTCTCCAATTTAGAACTTCAACTTTTAGATCTGGTCTATCCTTTTCCATCACTATTTTCAATCTAATAGAATTATGGTCACTGGCCCCAAAGTGCTCCCCCACTGACACCTCAGTCACCTGCCCTGCCTTATTTCCCAAGAATAGGTCAAGTTTTGCACCTTCTCAAGTAGGTACATCCACATACTAAATCAGAAAAATTTCTTGTACGCACTTAACAAATTCCTCTCCATCTAAACCCTTAACACTATGGCAGTCCCAGTCTATGTTTGGAAAGTTACCATAACCACCCTATTATTCTTACAGATAACTGAGATCTCCTCACAAGTTTGTTTCTCAATTTCCCTCTGACTATTAGGGGGTCTCTAATACAATCCCAATAAGGTGATCATCCCTTTCTTATTTCTCAGTTCCACCCAAATAACTTCCCTGGATGTATTTCCAGGGTATCGAGAAAGGATTCAGAGGTTGGATCTTTTTTCTTTTCAAATAAGAAACCTCATAGTGGTCTCAAAGATTATGCAAGGTTTTGGCTGCTCACAATCTGATCAGGGAGTGGAGAAGCTGATGGCCACTCGGCCCAACTAATGTGCTCCACCAATCCATCAATCCAATTCAATTTGATTGAAAGCTAGTCTCAATAACAATGGCCATGAAATTTTCACTGAAAGTTGTAAAGAGAGAATCTTTCCTCTTGTGGGGAATCGAGATGAGAAAACCTGAGATCAGCAGCAATCTTATCAAATGGCATAGCAGCCTTGAGGGGCCAAATGGTCTACTCGTGCTCCTAATTATTGCATTCTTGGGGGAAGATTGTAACTCAAGGCTGTTGATATAAGATAGTCATCAAGGAATCAATGGGGAATTTGCAAGTCACGCCTTTACCCAAAGAGCAGGAAGAATGTGGAACCTATTCCCACGTAGAGAGTTTGAAATGAATAGTATAGACTCATTTAAGGGGAAATAAGTCATTTGCGGGAGAAAGGAATGGGGTGACAATGGTAGATTTAGCTGAGCAAAGATGGCGGCCGACTGGAGTGGAGCGTAATCACTAGCAAGGACCCATTGAGCTGAATGGACTGTTACTGTGCCATCTTTCTTTCCACTGGCTGTCTTTTCTCCTGTTTTCATATCCAAGGGTTGAGCCATAGACTTCCCTTGGGTTGGTTCACACTGATGGACGAAGTCCTGAAGGATTTATAAGCTCAAAGATAATCTATCTGGCCAGCTCACCATCAGATCTGCCAAGGCCGATAAGTCCTGGCACAGGACTCAATCTAGAGCTTCAGGCTCAGAGGTAGGGATTCTATCACAGTACCACAATACCTTTGATATCTTAGGTAGCAATACCAAGGCTTGGAGATTTAAAGTAGAAGGGCAGGTTACACTTACTTTGTACTCTCTTTTGCTTTTGAATTTCGGTATAAATTTATTAAGGCCCTTAAAATAATGGTATGATTCAGTGGGGTAAGATTTAAATAAACTATGCCCTCCACAAAGGAATAAAGAACAAACAGACATAATCTTAAAGTTGAAGCTTGGCCATTTAGGATTGAAATTGGGAATACTTTGTCCACAAAAGGTAAGTAATGAACTGGAATTTGCTTTGTAAAGATCTGTGAATACTGCGATAGTTGCAGTTTTCGAGATTGAAATTGATAGCTTTATTGTTAGATATGGTTATCAAGGGACATGAAGCAGGGGTGGGTGAATAGAATTGAAATGTGGGTCAAATGAAATTTAAACATAAGCAAGACCAAAGTGAAGAACAGCCATATTGGGATGTGTGGTGATATGTCCTGCACACCTCTGTTGTACATAATGTAAATTCTGTATCTATAGTCAATGCTTTGTGTTTTGTACACCTGAAATATGAATTGCTGTGCATTTACAAACTTGCACATCCCATATACATAACTTTGTATTTACAAAGCTGTACATCTCATGTACATAGCTGTGTATTTACAAAGCTGCACATCCCATATACTTAACTGGGTATTTACAAAGCTGCAGTCTTTCTGTGTACTGAAAACCTGCAGTCTTGGAATATGTTGCTGTGTGTTTCTATGCATTGTGCATACCTGCTGTTAGGTTTGGATTTCCTCACATTGTGCACTTGTGTGGTTTGCCAACCTGATGTTTCATTGGGGATTTGTCTACATCATGTAGATATGCATCTCTGCACGCATGTAAAATACACAAAACACACCCAGTTACAGTGTGCATTATGCAGATCTGCAGCTGGAGTGTGTTCCTGCATGTTTTACTGACTTGGAATTTCAGTTTGAATTGAGATTGCATTTTGGTGTATTTTCTTTAACTCTTGCTTTGTATTTGTGCATCACTTTTAAGGATAAGGCTAATCTTGCAAAACAAAACATTGGATTCTACACGATACAAGAACAGGATGTATATACATTGCACTTTCAAGGGATGGTATTGGGTGGGGAGATGTCAGTATAGATACACAATCCTTTATCCAAAATCCTTGAGGCCAGTTGTTTTTCAGATTTTGGAATCTTTCGGATTTCAGAATAAGGTGACATTTTCACAGTGAAATTTAAAAAATTACCAAAGAGCAGACCCACGTGTGACTAATACGAACGCGGAGACACAATTGATGCCTTCCAGTGCTGAGCCACACTGCTACGTCACATCTAAGTGATGTGGGTCGAGTGGGTGCGGGGTTGGGTCACCTGTTCGCACAAACAACCTTGTTATGCAAAAAAAAAATCACAAAAACATCTTCGGATTTCGGAGCTTTTGGATTTCGGAATTTGGGATAAAGGATTGTGTACCTGTACTGGGAAAGAGAACTTTTCCACTTGTGCTTTCACTTTCAATGCCAAAAGTATGCAAGCTACACATGCAAAGATCAGAGGAAAAGATCTTTTCAATGCTGTCCATTTGAGCTTTTACAGAGTGAATGCAGTGTCGATTAGTTAAAGTTCCACCATATTGTTATAATTTGACCATATCTAAATTCTCAAAATAACTGAATTAGATTGACCCAAGGGTTAGAGTGTGTGAAAAGTTAAAATGAGTTTAAATAACTAAGTCTTAATCTGTTAGATTAGCTTGATCTGGCAGTTAGACTGGGGCAGAGACTAAAGTGTCTTTTTGGTTAGAATGAACCTTGACTCAGAATGGCTTGGTGTTATAGAATAACCCAGAGCATGCATTGAGTAACCCTGGGACAGTAGAGTTACTCAACAGTTAGTGACTTGGGGATGCAACAGTAAATTTGAAAGTGACAGCAAACCATCAATTAGAACATTTTTGGGTTAGAGTGACTTGGGAAAGATGGTCCAGTGTGTTCCTTAAGTTAGAATGATGAATGGGTTGAGCGCTCTGACATTTTGCAATTTTGAAAGTAAAAGTATTAACATTGAACACATCTTTTCTGGGATATGACATGAGTAAGCTGGAGAAAGTGACAATGTAAAGCTGGAAACTGTAAAAACTGAGAGAAACATGACTCGTGACCTTTAAATGTTTTTAAAAAATCCAAATTAAAATTGAAATGCCCCAGCTAGATGCAGGATATCAAGAGACTTCCTCTGTAAACTCTAATTTCATTTAAGAGTATTCAGTCACGTTTGATTTGGAAGATTGTCTTATCCTTAATCATGGATTGTGATGTTGTTTGAGGGTCCATTCAAATCTTCTTTGCTCCATCAAGCACAACGGCAATGGTTATCTACAGACGGAGATATGGAGGTACTCCCAGGAACACAACGCCATACTGGGTCCATTTGGAGAGCTTCTGACTGAGGAAGATCTTATCTACCTGGAGAAGCAGATCGAGACAGTCCAAGTCATGAAAAGGTGCCAGGGATACGAGGGGGAGTTGAATCAGTTGGCGGTGCAGCTGCGGACCATTCTCCCTGCTCCCATAGTCAACCTAACAGTCAGTATTCAGCCTTTGCGTCAGGATTCAGGCAAGGATAAACACTCATCTTTGCCCGTGTGGTGCAGCAGGATATCTGGCATTGTGAGGACTATGTCACTGCTTCTGTCAAATTTGAATGAGAAAGACTGCGCAGAGCAACACAACAGCAAGGAAATCACCAGAATGCCAAATGTGGAATTAGCAGCTATCCCCTTCTCATCCAAGCCCAACCAAACGTCCTCCCGAAACAAAGTGGAGAAAGAGATTCAGCAGTTCGGTGTCTCCGTACGCACACTCAAAGCAAACTTTGAAAAGCAATGTGTGAGCAAAGAAAAAGCTTTGGCGTGCTCTGACACACAGGGAAACCAGAAAGGTATAGGCAAAGAGGATGACAGCAATGGTGGCTCTTACTCCAAGTCTTCTGAATGTGGAGATGGGAGTCAAAGTGTAGAAGCTACTCATGATGAGGATGAATCTCTCCATGAGGTTATTACCAGGGGTCAGCAGAGTGAATCATGTGAAGAACAATTGCCTGATCCTGAGCAGTCAGGCAGGATGGAGGACAGAAGTGAGTCAAGAATCGCTTCACAGGCTAACATAGCTGAAGACAGCACTGTACATTCACCTGTGACTGAGTCGACTAGTCTGAGAAAAGAAAGAATTGTTGTATTATTCCTGGGTCACTGGAAAAAGTCAACTTACGCCATGTCTTTGGGAACGAAAGTCAGAAACCTGCATAAAGTTGCCAGTGTTGAAGATAGCAGTGAACTACCAGATAATGGCAAGATGGCTGAAACAGGGGAGAGTAAACAAACACCAGAGTTGGAAAGACAACTGGAGCCCCAATCTAAACAATCCATACAAAATGGAAAATTTAGGCACCTGTTCCTACAGCAAAGGACTATCACCAAACTCATTAGTAATTGGAGAAATATCATATCCCATGTTCCATCCAGACAGATTAGAAGACTGAACAGGCAAAGGATCACCTATTCCCCTGAACAGTTTCTCCCACGTGTCAATGGCGTTCCTGTTGATCACAACAGCCTGACCCTTGATCTTTTTATGCTGGGGTACTTTCACATCCTCGAGCTAGACCTGCCCCCAGATGAAAGGAAAATGAGGCATCTTCTGTGTTTCGAGGTGTTTGACCACTTGGGGAAGTTCAGTTGGGACTTGGTCCGTGCGTTCCACAAGGCTGTCATTGAGGAGATTGATGCTGGCAAAAGGGAATGGAAAGATGGGTTTGACGACATTAAGCAGAGGTTCTTCAGCAACCCTGAAAACATGGTGGCTGCAATGAACACGCCCTCACAGCCCAAGACAGCTGTAAGAGCAGTGCCTAAAGTTGTCGTGCAAAGTGCCACACCTGAAGAGGATGAAATGTCCATAGGGCAAGGCTATTCTTCTGACCTTGGAGGTTTCAGCAATGATGAGATTTGCAAGTACATTGACAGAAGCTTTACTTTCTGGAAGGACAAGGAAGCTGAAATTTTTGATTTTGAGAAGTAGCTTCAGGATTACTGTCCATCTGATGATGTGGTTCGATTTCCTACAGCTCATGGGAGAATAGTTGGGTTAGTTCTCTGGCCCAAATGGACTTAGGTTTCATAAATTGAGCCTTTGTGACCAAGATAAAAAGGGGACACGTTTTTTGGTGCTAGTATAGTCTGTTACTGACTGCATTATATTGAGTCTTGACTAGTGTCCCCTTAACTACAATGGAAGTGTTAACAAACCCCAACTAATCAGCAGAATCCTGTGATCCACTCTTCGTAATGAACAGAAACCATTTCTCTCCTCTCCATAATGACTCTTCCATACAATAACCTTGAATCTTACGTGCACTCTATCCATGTATCTAGCTAAAATAATTGTGTAATTCCTGATGATAGACATCCAGTTGCTCAAGACATCCACGAGTATGGTTTATTTTTGTAAGAATGGGCCAATTAAACTAAACACCAATGGAATAGCATGTAATACCAAAACTATTCTTTTTTACAAATGTTAGTGGTCCAAAAGATTTAGTGCACTAAGTAGAATGACCTGTTAATACAGCGCTACCAAACTCATAAATCACAATATAACCTGCCTTCCTTCACTGCAAGCTTGGTGCAATAAGATGCATTATTATTATAATGTAACCTATCATGGAAACCAAGCAATCACATACTTAGTTCTGGCTTCACCCGTTAAAATATATATGTAATACAATATAAATGCATTGGTCCCTTAGTGTATTGAGTTAATAGATTACTTTGGTTTAATACTGTTCAAGGCCTGAAATAATATTACTCTAGATTAAGCACAACACCAGACATGTATCTCGGATTCCAGCTATGAAAAGAATCCATGTTGCTACATACGAAAGAGATATGCATCTATATTGCATCTTACCACCTCATTCAGAAGCATATTATACTCGGGAATTTTTTTTTGCAGTGCAGTAAGTATAATTTTGGCAAACGTTGCAGATGATTTGCACACAGCAAGATACTATAAAAATAAATGGAATTAATGTCTAGTTAATCCATTTAGTTTCCTCAAATAATTCCACACGAATATTGTTTAGGACAGCAGGTAAATCTCTTCATTGACAGACTGTATCTCTGATTAGTGTGTTATTGGAAACCTTTAACTAAAACAAGGCTTGAAGCATAATCTTCCTACTTGGGTGGGAATGATGCCAATTGAACCAAAGTTGAGCTAACACTTTTTCTTATAAATAATGGTAGCTTCAAAATCATCAGCAAAATGAATGACCATTCATATGCCACCACTGGTAGAAGTTGAACAACTTTAACTTTATACCAGAAAAAAACTAATTTAGTTGAAGCTCTAAATATAGTCATGCCTAAAGTGCATCGAACACAGAAACCCTCCTTCACTTTTCTAAGTCATTCAACTCCACTTGGTACATAGGGTCATAGAGTCATAGAGATATACAGCATGGAAACAGACCCTTCGGTCCAACCCGTCCATGCCAACCAGATATCCCAACCCAATCTAGTCCCACCTGCCAGCATCCGGCCCATATCCCTCCAAACCCTTCCTATTCATATACCCATCCAAATGCCTCTTAAATGTTGCAATTGTACCAGCCTCCACCACATCCTCTGGCAGTTCATTCCATACGTGTACCACCCTCTGCGTGAAAAAGTTGCCCCGAGGTCTCTTTTATATCTTTCCCCTCTCACCCTAAACCTATGTCCTATATTTCTGGACTCCCCGACCCCAGGGAAAAGACTTTGTCTATTTATCCTATCCATGCCCCTCATAATTTTGTAAACCTCTATAAGGTCATCCCTCAGCCTCCGACGCTCCAGGGAAAACAGCCCCAGCCTGTTCAGCCTCTCCCTGTAGCTCAAATCCACCAACCCTGGCAACATCCCTGTAAATCTTTTCTGAACCCTTTCAAGTTTCACAACAACTTTCCGATAGGAAGGAGACCAGAATTGCATGCAATATTCCAACAGTGGCCTAACCAATGTCCTGTACAGCCGCAACATGACCTCCCAACTCCTGTACTCAACACTCTGACCAATAAAGGAAAGCATACCAAACGCCTTCTTCACTATCCTACCTACCTGTGACTCCACTTTCAAGGAGCTATGAACCTGCACTCCAAGGTCTCTTTGTTCAGCAACACTCCTTGGGACCTTACCATTAAGTGTATAAGTCCTGCTCAATACTACAATTAATAAGTAAGAGAAAAAGTATTAATTGAGAAAAAAAATCAAAATAAATTTCAACTTATTTGATTAGAAGGTGGAGTAACCTTTTGATTTGTTTGTCTGTGGTTCACTACCTCTGCATGTATGAGTTTGCCTAGACACAGATAAGAAGAGAGAAGGATCTGAAAGAACTTTTATTAACTAGCACCTTTTTGACCCAAACACATTCTGAAGAACTCTACAGCCAGTAAAGTACTTCTGAAGGACAGTCACTGTTGCAATATAGGAAATGCAGTTGTAAATGTCAACTCTCCAATCAGAGGGATCCCTAACTACCACTGAGAGAAATGACCAGATGATCTCTTATTGGGGCATTAATTCAGACCACTAATGGACCAGGCCATTTACTGATTCAAAGTTATGTAGGCACGTCCTGTTTCATGGCAATTATCAGGAATATTGTCCACTTTATTCAATAATTTAACCTGACAACACAAGCATTCTAAAACGTTATTGCCTTTTAGGGTCATTATGAAGAGGTTGGATTGGTTCCAGGAAAGATTTTGCTGAGGCAGTGGTGTCAGTTCATGCAAAATGCGGATCTTCTTGTTTTGTGTGTCAGTTTTTGATTGCTGAATAATTAAAAATTAGTAAATGATTCTAAAATACTTCTCATGATTTGAATGAAAAGTTGTTGCTTGTGAATGGAATTTATCAGCTCTTACAGTGGTATGGTTTGAAATTCAGCCGGGGTACAGCATGTGTTTGAGGTCGGTTGACCCTTGGTTAACTTGGTAGCCATCAAAAATGTGTAACAAACTGAGTAATATTACAATCTGTGGCCCATTAAAAGCTTTCATTGCATAACCAAGCCTTGAATGTACCAAAACATCATGAACTCTCTGGTTTTAGGACATTTGCATGTGTCCTTCATAGGAGAGAGCGAGGGAGGGCTCATTTGGTTTCTGACAAATAAAAACCCTACCAAGGTGAAGTTCTGCGGGAGGTTGGAGACTCTTAAACAAGGGGCTACATCTTTGACCGCGGCAGTAATCAGATGACCAAGATTAATAATCTATGCAATTTAATTTTTGTGATTCTTCTACCTATCCAACACTCCTGCCACGTCTGCAATGACCAAGATGTTGATGGTAAGAATTTTCCATGTTGTGAGAATCTGATTTAACTTCAAGGGTTCTTAAGTCTGTCAAATCATATGGTTAGAGCGTCAGATTAATTTGTGACAATTCAGGAACATTAAGTAAAAATTCATAAAGCAAGCAAGCTTTACTGGCTGCGACAAGTATTAGTTAACCTTGGGTGTGGAGCAGGTTACTCAGCGTGACCCTTGCTGCCTTTTCCTGTCTATGTCTTGCTGTGAGGCTGCTTTGTTCTCTGGGTTCTAATAGGATGTCTTTATATTCTTGGTGGTTATTGTGCTTTTTTAAATTCTGTGACCTGAAGCTAGGTTTTTGTCTGTGCTCTTTTTATCCTGTGTTGAATGTAAAGGTTATCACATGAATAATCCATGTCAACCCGATAATTGGTTCTGGATACACCCTCTGAGATTGGGGTCCAAGTCACACAAAGTCACACAACACCAGGTTATAGTCCAACAGGCTTATTTGGAAGCACTAGCTTTCAGAGCGCTGCTCCTTTCTCAGATTTTTCAATCATGAAAAATCTTGAGCTGCCTTCTTGAATCAATGCTTCAGTATGAAGCCCATATCATGACTCAGTAATGCAAGGTGAAAATTGCTGCAAAAGTACTTCAGCGACTGAAAATATGGCCAAGCCAATGCTTTGCTAATATGACAAAAAAAAGGATGGTTGCATCCCAGAAGAAGGCCATTCAGCCCTTTCTGACTGCACTAGCCATCCAAGGAATGATAAACCTTGTGCCACTTACCCACTTCTCCCAGTAATCCTGTATATTCTTCCTTATCAGACAATAATTCAATTGACCATTGAATGCCTTGATTGAACCTGCCTGCACTGTACTCTCAGGCAGAGAATTTCAGACGCTGACCTCTTGCTGTGGGGCAAAACTTTTCCCACGTGTTGCCATTGCTTCTTTGACCAATATCTTAAGTTGTGTAATGGTGAATTCATTGTCAAAGTATTAATCATTTCAAATTCAGCTCATTTCCACCAGATCTCTGTGAACTTGAAGGTCTGTGTTAAAAGACATAAGTACAGGGAGTCCTCATTTTAAATCTCTGCTATTAATCCATTTTATGTTTTAACCTTCTTTTTAATGTCTATATCACCTCATTTAAAGTACCATTGCTCCTTTGAACAAGTCTCATTTCCGAGTCACATCTTGCAATATTGTGCTATCTAGGTCATTGTACTTCATTGATCATCATGTGGCTTGTATCACTGCATCATCAAATGTCTCTTATTGTGCTTCTAGAGTTGGCATAATTGTGACTGTACACTGCAGTCTAAGATCATTGTTTTTTTAAACATCTCTCTCTTCATGTATTGAAATAAGCTTAATTTAAATCATTTTTCAAAATTTCTCCTCTGTATCTACAGTAATCAAGGAACTGCTGTGGTCTTTTCATTTTAGAAGACTTCTTTGCTGTATAGTACTCTATACTACTTTAGCTGAACAGCTACAATAGTGGAGGGACTTGTACTATACCCATTATGGATTGAACATTTCTTTAAAGACTTCTCTGTAAGCAAGAAGTCTGCTTTCTTTATTGAAGCTTGTCTTGTTTAGTTTTGCAAGTTATTCCAACTTGGAATGCACAGCGCTGCACGTGTATGACACAATATTTCAACACTTGCATTGGCTTTTCTGGGAAAAAATTGACCTCAGGAATCTAAGCCTGGCTTTAACATTGATTCCTGTGGGAAATCATGCTTTACTTAAGATTGTTTCATGGAAAATCGCAATTTTAAGGAACACAACCCCAACATTTAAATGAAGACATCCTGTGTGTGCACCATTAAATCTTTAGAGCTCAGGTTTCCATGCCTGTCACACAGATGCCTACCTCCTAACAGTCCAGAGATTCCAATGTTGAAACAGATATATAGTGGTCACCGCAGTTACAAAGATGAAATGATGACATGATTAAATAGTAAATATAGTGGAATATGCTTCCATTTCGATGCTAAGTCAATCGAAACAATTGAATATCAAATATAATTCTCTTTGTATGCTTTTATATGTTGGGCAGAACATCATGCTCTGTATCTCAGAAAGTATAAAGAATCATCACATTAATATCTCGATAATTCTCTCACTGCCATAAACTCCTGTCTTGTCTCATTCCCTTTTTCTTATTCTATTGCTTCTGTCAGTTTACCTGCTCTAGGTAAGCCTATTACCCTCAGTTATGTGTCAGGCAACTTTGACTTAGGAGGCAATGTAAAGTTGGAGATATTGGATCTGTGAAAATAAAATCATATGACAAAAAAAACCGAATGCTGGGAAAATGGGAGAGGAGTTGGGAAGGATCAGGAATGTAGGAGAGGAGATGGGAAGGACTGGGAATGTGAGAGAGAAGATGGGAAAGACCAGGAAAGTGAGTGAGGAGTTAGGAAGTACTGGGAATTGAAGAGAGGAGATTCACAGGATATTGGGCAAATGGCAAGGAGGAAGTTTGAAAAGATTATAAAGCCTCAGATTTGGCCTCAAATTTTGAAAATAAAGAGTTTGGAGATTACAAACAAATTATGGGTGGCACAATATCCCAGTGGTTAGTACTGCTGCCTCACAGCACCAGGGACCCATGTTTAATTCCATCCTTGGGCACCTGTCTTTGTGAAGCTTGCACATTCTCCCTGTGTCTGTGTGGGTTTCCTCTGGGTACTCCAGTTTCTTCTCACAGTCCAAAGATGTGCAGATTAGGTGAATTGGCCATGCTAAATTGCCCATAGTATCCAGGGATGTGCAAGCTAGATAGATTAATTATGGGAAATGCAGGGTTACAGGGGGTGAGCTGCTCTTCAGAGGGTCAGTGTGGACTCGATAGACCAAATAGTCTGCTTTCACACTGTGAGGATTCTATGAAATGTTCTCCTGGACCAAAGAGATCCCATAGTTTTCAGTTTGGTTGAGTCTGGGAGTCTAGTTTGTGCTGGAGCCTAGGGATCAGGCAATTCTGGATTTGGTTATGTGTATTGAGGATGACCTGATGAAGGAGCTTAAAGTGAAGGAGTCCCTGAGGTGACAGTCACCAGGATGTGATAAAATTACATTGAACTTCGAGAGGGAGAAGCTGGAATCAGATGTAATGATTTTACAATTGAAAATAGGTAGCTAGAAACACATGAGGGAGGAGCCAGCCAGAGTTGATTGTAAGCGGAGCCTAGCAGAGAAGATGCTGGAGCAGCAAAGCAATGGCAGGAGTTTCTAGGGATAACTTAGGAGGCACAGCAGAGATTCATCCCAAGGAAGAAGAAACATAGTAAGGGAGGACACGACAACTATGACTGACAAAGGAAGTCAGGAACAGCATTAAGCAAAAGAAAAAGCACATGATATGGAGAAGATTGGTGGGAAGTCAGAGGATTGGGAAGACTTTAAAAACCAAAGGTCAACTAAAAAAGCAAGAAGATGGTCGAAGGATAGCTGGCGGGGGGTAGTCGGTGGGAGAAGATGAAATATAAGGATGAGCTATGAGTAATATAAAAGAAGATTCCAATTTTTTCATTAGATATATCAATGAAACAAGAGAGGCTAGCGTAGACATTGGACTGCTGGAAAATGAGGTTGGAAATGTAGTAATGGGGAACAAAGAAATGGTGGAGGTAGTGAATAGGTACTTTGCAGCTGTAACATACCAAAACTTCAAAGGAGTCAAGGGACAAAGGTGAGTGTAATGGTCATCACTAAGAAGAAGGTATTGGGGAAGCTGAAAGATTTAGGCACAAAGGGACTTAGGAGTCTTTGTTCAAGATTCTCTTCAGGTTAATATGCTGGTTCAGGTGGCAGTTAGGAAGGCATGTGCAATGTTAGCATTCATTTCAAAGGGACTAGAATTAAAGAGCAGGAATGTACTGCTGAGGCTGTATAAGGCTCTGGAATATCATGAGCAATTGTGAGCTCTATATTTGAGGAAGGATGTACTGGCCTTGGAGGAGGTCCAGTGGAGATTTACAAAAATGATCCTGGGAATTAAGGGCTTATCATATGATGAGCAGTTGAGGGCTCTGGGTTTGTATTTAATGGAATTTAGAAGGATAGGATGATCTGATTGAAACTTACAGAATACGACGAGGCCTGGATAGAGTGGATATGGAGAAGATGTTTCCGGTATTGGGAGAGACTGGGACCTGACAGCACAGCCTCAGAGAAAAGGGACAACCCTTTAGAACCCAGATGAGGAGGAATTTCTCCATCCAGAGGGTGGTGAATCTATGGAACTCATTCCCAGAGAAGGCTGCAGAGGCCACATCATTGATTGTCTTGAATACAGAGATAGATAGGCTCTTGTTTAGTAAGGGGATCAAAGGTTATGGGGAGAAGGGAATAGGGTTGAGAAACATATCAGCCATGATCAAATGGCTCAGCAGACTCGATGGGCTGAATGGCCTAATACTGCTCCTATACCTTATGGTCTAATTAGATATACATCACAGACTGCTCAATGGTGAAATGGTTTCTTCGGTGTGGACAAAAACTTAAATCATTGATTTTATTTCATCTCCATAGCAAAAAGAAGAAACACTGCTCTTCAGTGGTCTACCTCCATGGAGACAAGAAATGATGATGCAAAAAGTGAACAGAGAGAAGTACGTATTGATAGTAGCTGAGTCAGAAGCTGCTAGTGGTGGAGCAGCATCAAAGTTCAGTTATTACAAGGAGTATCTGCAGCTTAAAACTGGGTGGAAATGCCTATCTTCACCCAAGGAATGAGTATGCCTTTTGTATCGGTAGAGGAATTTACTGGGACCTACTATTGTGACATTCATTTGTGTGAACCCATATCGACCTTCACCTAGAGGAATTTAATATTAGGATATCCTCCACCCAGATTGGCTAACATCCTTAGAATAAGTTATTGCCTCAGTGACTTAAACAGAGGGCTTATTCCTGTAGTCACTCACATTCCGATGGACCTACAGCAATGGTTCTGCCCAGTTGGTGTACATCTCATTGTTGAGGTATTTGTGTGAATGAACTTGTCAAACTAGGCCTGGGAGTGTGATGCATGGTGTTAGTAGCAGCCCCAGATGAGGTTCTTCCATTAATTACAGTTCCAAATGGGATACCCCAAATTGTTAAGCTCCTGGGTGAGGAGGGATGAATTGCTTCCCCTACTTTATACACCTACTCCTTCAATTGGTCACAACAAGGTTAATGTTTAAATAATGTCTCTTCTCCTGTGGGTACCTCTCTCCCAGATCAATGATTTTGTGTTTTAAAAGGAGTCAGTTTAACCAGGCTTTCCCAAGTCAACAAAATAGTGAGTCTATTAGTTACTAAACATGAGAAGAAACAATAACACAACACACTACACACAGCTTCGGAATAAGAAATAAATCCAAAAAAATTAAAAATTAAAGGTCAGTTTCTAATTTGTTCGTGGAGGGTAGCAAGTACAACATTGCAACTGTTACAAGGGATGTTATCTGTAGTGTTGACATTAGTAGTTGAATAGTCCATTTCTAGATTCTTGTATTTGCAGGTTGATTGAAATTCTTTTGTTCTGGTTCCTTTCAATAGTGGCTGGCAGCACTCAAAGAGAGAGTGTCTCTTTCTTTACCTGCATTGCACGTGTGTTTAATGGATTTTTCTCAAGCTGTGAACTCCAAGCACACTAGTCTGCACATTCAGGTCAACAACATACACAGACTTGTAAGCCCTGTGTTTCTTTTTGTATATCCCTAGATGGGTAGAACAAAGGCATCTCTGCAGGAGGTCGGATTCTCTTGTGAGGTGTTGGGTATCCAGCCTCTCTTTGTCTTTCTTCGTCTTTCCATTTGAAGTTGCCTTGATTTTGCACAAGTGTGATAGTTCATGGGTCCACGCAGACAGTCACTAAATTTACATCTGCAGTCCCTTTTTGGTCATAGTGTTTCTCTCTGGAAAAGGGTACATTGGAATTAACAGTTTGATATGTCCATAGTTATGCTGGGATTATGATAACCATTGGACCGTGGATCTGAGTCTGATACCTTCCAACCCTGCCATTCCTGCATGTCCTCAATGGTAGCAATGCCACTTTCTTTCCCCTCTTTATAGCCTTTTTTTTTCTGCTGTGGTACCACTGGCCATCTCCTTCAGACTTCACCCTAGTGACCATTTTACATGTTGACTGGTTAATCAACCAATGGCTATATTGCAACCAGACCCAATCTTGCCCTCATCTGGTTTACACTGATTTCTAACTGGATCCCTGGAAAGTGATCAACAGCAGGAAAACTGACAGCTTGTTGCCTCACCCTAACCCAGGAACATTAAGTGAATGCAAGCATCCTGACATGTATCAGTTAAATCACAATGAAACCAGTGACTGGAGCTAGAACTTCTGCACAATGTAACCACTTACTTTTTAAATGTGACTACCTACCTTTATCACATGACCATCTACTTTTAATATATGACTACCCACCTTTAACATGGTGTATCTTAAAGTGATCACCTACCATTAACACGTGATGGTATATTTTAATATGTGATCAGCTACCATTAACACATGATGGTATATTTAACATGTAAAAGGTAAAAACAATGACTGCAGATGCTGGAAACCAGATTTTGAATTAGTGGTGCTGGAAGAGCACAGCAGTTCAGGCAGCATCCGAGGAGCAGCAAAATCGATGTTTCGGGCAAAAGCCCTTCATCAGGAATAAAGGCAGAGAGCCTGAAGCGTGGAGAGATAAGCTAGAGGAGGGTGGGGGTGGGGAGAAAGTAGCATGGAAGAGCTTCAGGGCAGAGGAAATGACCTGGGAGTTGCAGTGGGAGAGGGACTCCTTGAGATTCTTGTAGAGAGAGGAGAAAAACTTCTTCAAGGCAGGCATCCTTGCAAGAGAATTGGCAGTAGGTAATTCAACTAGGTAAAAACAATGACTGCAGATGCTGGAAACATGTGACTATTTTAACATGTGACTACCTACCTTTAACCACATTCCTAAGTGAACAGAGGATTGCGGTCATAGATCTGTCTGTACCTTTCCACATTCAATTATTTTTTTCCTGGCGCAAGTCCCTTAAACATGTCCCACTAGACCGCACCCTTTCACTCACTTTTCTCAAAGATATTTTTAGCTAATTCCTCAACTTATTTTTAATGTGTTCTCTTATCTTTGTTCTCAACAGGAAGAAGCAAAGGTGAGTGTTGGCCCTGGAGTTGAATTCGATTTGAGTCTGTTCTTACAAGTATTCAAGCTCCCCCAGGTATATTACTGACAGGTTAATTCAGAAGAAGCACAGTGAAGGAACTGCTTCATCAAAGGCCAGTCAGTTTCACTGTGAAGGCAATGACTCAGTTATCATCAAGGCCAAGAGGGGAGGATGAAACACAATGATATATTGTCCAGAGGAGCATTACCTACCAAATACAACAATAGAATAAAAATTCTGCACCACTCCCATCATGGACAAGCAACCATGTCACTCAGTCTAACCTTCTCCTCCTTACATGTTCACTTGAGCCTCCTCTGCCTTGCCCATATACTCTTGCTTCTTTTTCATCCCATTCCAACACCCTCATCCTCACTTAAACCTCCCTCTCCACAGCCCGGTCACTTGAACAACCCTCCTCCACACACTCACTCCAACATCCCCTTCCCTGTGTACTCACTCCAACCTCACACACGCACTCCAACCTAACTCACACTTTCACACTTACCTCCCCTCCTTACCAGCATTCCCCTAATTCTTGTTTCTTTTGCACGAACTCATCAGCAATCAGGAAGCCTCAGTGATATTTCAGTGGCAAATACGCCACTGCGATAGTTTCGAACTCAATTTGCAGCTGCATGTTGCTTCAACAACAACTTACTTTTAGAAAGTACTTTTACACTCCTTGGGGTATTTCATGATGTTAATCAGAAAGAAGGAGTCATTAAGACAGGTGACCAAAAGCTGGATCAACGAAATAGACCTTAAGGGGAATTATAAAGAAAGGAGAGGTTTAGAGCTAGGAATTCAGAGACAATAGGGAGATCAGGGATCCATAAAAGGCCAGAGTTGGAGAAATACAGATTTCACAAAGGGCTTTGAAACTTAAGGATGTTATAGAGAGGGTCAAAGGGAAGGGGCGAGGCCAGAGTGAGACACTTGAATGGTCAATTTATTCAGCATAGGCAGAACATGGCAATGTTCATCTCAAACTTCTGTTGATCTGATGTCCCCACACAGGCATCTCCAGCAGATTTCAAAGAAGAATTTCTTAGAATCCCTATGATGCAGAATGCGGCCAATCAGCCCTTTGAGTCTGTACTGACCCTCCGAAGAGCATAGCCTCTACCCTAGCTGCGTAATCTCACATTTCCCATGGCTAATCCACCTGGTCTGCACATCCCTGGGCCCCATGGGCAATTTAGCATGGCCAATCCACCTAACCTGCACATCTTTAGACTGTGGGAGGAAATTGGAGCACTGGAGGAAACCCATGCAGACATGGGGAGAACATGAAAACTCCACACAGACTCCGAGGGTGGAATTGAGGCTGGGTCCCTGGCGCTTTGAGGCACTGGTGCTAACACTGAGCCAGTCTGGGAGCTCATTGCCACATTTGGCAGTGCATTTACCCGCTGAGCCACCTACCCCCAAATTTAACACCAGTTTTCCACTAGACTCTATCATGATACCCAAGGCAGGTGGAGGGAACGATTTCCCTGTGGAAGGGTTCTGTGATGGCCATCCATTTTGTCAGATTACAGTCAATGACAACGTAGTTGAAAAGTCCCCTTTGTTCCACAGGTTAGAGGAAGAGAAAAGGAAGGAGGCAGAAAACCAAGAGAAGCTTCAACAGGCTTCCATCTTCAAGCAGCTCGGATATGATGAAAACCAACTGCTACCATGGCAACGGCATGCCATCCTCATCAACCACAATGGAATAAAATTCTAGCAACAATCACCTCCTGGGAACAAAAAACAGAGACCGCAGAGAATCAATCAATCACTTCCACAGATGCATTTCATTTGGGGAAAGGTGAATCTACAGGCCCTTTCCAACTTGTGTGTCATCGTCCATCACTGATTCCTTTCAAGTGATTGTGAGAAATTGAAAGGCCAATCCAGAAGCCAGTCCTCATCTTTGCATATTCTTCTCTGTGCTTGCTTATGGCATTCTTCTCATTACCATGGCTCAGTCCACCACGCAAATCAGCCTTCCTTCTATTGACTCCATCTATACTTCTCACTGCCTTGGAAAAGCAACTAACATCATCATAGACCTCTCCCACCTTGAGTACACTCTCTTCCACCCTCTTCCATCTAGTAGAAGATATAAATGTTTGTACATTCATAGTAATAGTTTTAAGAACTGCTACCTCCCCACTGTTATCTGATTCTTGAACAAACTTCTCAAATGTTAATTCTGATCTTTCTCTCTCTCTGTCTCTGCACCTATTTTGTGGCTGTAACATTGTATTCTACACTATGTTCTATTACCCTGATGCACTTTGTAAGGTATGATCTACCTGTATAGCACTCAAAACAACACTTTTTAATTTATTTCAGTGCATGTGACAACAATAAATCAACCAATCATTAGGATAAAAATAGAAAATGCTGGAAATGTTTGGAATTCTTTTGTGGAGAGAGAATTTGCAGTAATGTTTCTGGTAAACAGCCACTCAGTGGAGCTGGAAACAGTTAAGGGATGTAACAGGGGGACGGATAGAAACTATCTGGGCAAGAAGCAGAGAGCCCTCAGATTGTCAGGTGAGGGCTGGGGAGGGGAGATTGTGTTAAACAGAAAGGATGAGATTAGGGCTGAGAAACTGCCACTTGCCATTGTAGAGAGGGTCAGATAAGACCATAAGACATAGGAGCGGAAGTAAGGCCATTCGGCCCATCGAGTCCACTCTGCCATTCAATCATGGGCATTTCAACTCCACTTACCCGCATTCTCCCTGTAGCCCTTAATTCCTTGTGACATCAAGAATTTATCAATTTCTGCCTTGAAGACATTTAGCGTCCCAGCCTCCACTGCACTCTGTGGCAATGAATGAGTCCTTGATGAGCGTAAGAAAAGATTGGATGAAGGGAGAGTGCATAGTGTTGAGACAGAAAGAAATCAGCCGGGGGAAGAACAGGGTCAACTGGTTTATCAGAGAGTAACTTGGTCTTGTTGAGACTCTTAGCCTTGTGTTGACATTCTGACACACTTACTTTCTAGTACAGGGTCTTCTTCGTATTCAATGTTATACCATACCTTTCTCACAAACATAGAATCACTGAAGGAGGCTGTTTATTTCCATGCCAGTTCTTTCAGAATGTGTCCAATGAATCCCACTCCTTTTGCAATAGCTCTGTACATTCTTTTCTCCTAAGTTTTCACAACAGCCTTTCCTGAAGGCCTTGTCTGTCTCTATGGTGATGATGGTGTCTCCTCCCACAGTGCCTTCCTAGCAGCATCCTCAAACCCGGCTTTCCTTTAACAGGGTTTCCGCACGCTCACATCCTGGCAGAGCCTAGACCTGACAATCAGCCTCCATCGCACTTGTACATCTGGCAATATTTCAAGCAAGAGCAGGGGAAGATATTCTCATTGGCCTGGTTAATATTCATCTCTCAATCAACATCAAAAAGCTGATTATCAGTCATTAGCTCTCTGTGAGAGCTTGCTGTGTGTAAATTAGTTGCTTTATTTCAGGCATTACGACTCAGATTAAATTTCAAAAATAAGAATTAGAATTCCTACAGTGTGGAAGCAGGCTCTTCGGCCCAACAAATCCACACCGACCCTCTGTAGAGTAACCCATTCAGATCCATTCCCCCTCCCTATCCTCACACTAGGATTCCCTTAGATAAAATCTTCATGCTCACATACATATGCTCACATTCATAGTGCCATGAAGCCCTCTTTTTACCAACCCTGTAAACACATGCATATTCTCAGCCCAGGCCTTCCTCTCACTCAGTCCAACAGACTGAATTTAAGTAAACAGGATATTCGTTCTCTTTCATTCTCTCTCATAACCTCTTCTCTGGTTCTGAGGGAAGCCTGAAATCTTTTTGAGGAGTGATTTACTGAAAAATTACTGTGGCCCTAAGTCAACACAACAAACTAAGGATTGCAGCAGCTGAACTGAACATAAATGAATGTTTGCTGATGAAAGTTCAGTCTAATTAATAATTATCGTATTGTAATGCTCTACTATTCATGCAAATAAATTATTTTTGTGAAAGCTGATTTTGTAGAAAATGTGTTCCATGGCAGTTGCCATTACCCTGAGTAATTCCTACTTCTTCCTATCATCAAGTCCACAAAAAGCTCCATCATTCATCCTTCAGTTGTCAAGTGACTATTTTGGTTCATCTGGAGTAAGATTTTCAATTCTGTTATGATCCCTGTGGGGAAATGGCCAATTGTACTGATTGATCCCCAAATGAAAAATAACCAACAAGATTCCACTTCCTCTGGCAGCTCATTCCATACACCACTCTCTGTGCGAAAATGTAGCCCCAGGCACCTTTTAAATCTTTTCCCTCTCACCTTAAACCCATATTCTCCCCTACCTCAGGAAAAGACCTTGGCTATTCACCTTAACTATGCCCCTCATGATTTTATAAAACTCTAAATGATTTAACCTCCAAACCTCAGCCTCCTAAGATTAATCTCAACCTCCTAAGCTCCAGGGAGAAAAGTCCCAAACTATCCAGCCTCTTCTATAACTCAAAACCTCCACACTCAGTTACATCTTAGTAAATCTGTTTTTGCACCCTTTATAGTTTAATACCATCTTTCCTATAGCAGGACAACCAGAATTGGATGTAGTACTCCAAATACTGTCTTACCAATCTCATGGGCATGACATCCCAATTCCTGTACTCAATGCACTAACCAATAAAGGCAAGCATGCCGAATGCCTTCTTCACTAACCTGTGATGCCACTTTCAAGGAACTGTGTACCTGTACTTCTACACCTCTCTGTTCACCAAAACTCCCCAGGGCCCTACCATTAGCCATGTAAGTCCTACCAGGACTAATTTTGGTAACACAAACAAAATGTAACACCTCACATTTATCTGAATTAAACTCCATCTGCCACTTCTCAGCCCACTGGGCCAGTTGATCAAGATCCCATTGTATTTTTAGATGGCCACCTTCACTGTTCACTATATCACCAATTTCAGTGTCATCTGCAAACTTACTCACCATGCCTCCCATATTCTCATCCAAGTTGTTTATATAAATAACGAACTAGCACCAATCCTTGCAGTACACTGCTGGTCACAGGCTTCCAGTCTCAACCACAAGCTTCTGCCACTACTTTCTGTCTCTTACCTTCGAGCCAATTTTGCATCCAATTAGCTAACTCTCCTTGGATCCCAGGTGATCTCACCTTGCTAACCGTGTGGAACCTTGTCAAAGGCCTTGCTAAAATCCATGCAGATAACATCTACCACTTTACCTTCATGGTCATCTCTTCAAAAACTCAATCAAAATGGTGAGACACAATTTCCCACACACAAAGCCATGCTGACGATCCTTAATCAGTCCTTGCCTTTCCAAATGCATGTAGATCCGGTCTCTCAGAATTCCCTCCAATAACTTACCTACTAATGATGTTAGGCTCACTGGTCTGTAGTTCTTAGCTTTTCTTTGCAGTCTTTCTTAAATAGTGGCACAACATGAGCCACCCTCTAGTCTTCCAGCACTACACCTGTGGTTGTTGATGATAGAAATATTTCTGCTAGGGCCCACAATTTCTTCCCTAGCTTTCCACAATGTCCTGGGATACACTTGATCAGATATCACAAATTTATCTTCCTTCAGTTTACTATCTTCTCTAGACCGAAGGAATATTTGCTTCCAATTCTGTGTTTATTCACCAAATGGATCAAGTATTTGCCAGTGACATAGCTGAAACTAATTCCATGCTATAAAACAGCTGTATATTTGATTGATGGTGTTTGCCATTTACAACAGAATCTGATAGAGCTTCTCATTTTACTGAAAACACAACTGAGAATGTATGAAACCCGCTGGGAATACGGAAGAAGCTGCACTTGTCATAGGTTACCTAGAGTCTTTGGGATGAGCACATGAGCCTGTAATAAGCAGCCTAAAGAAATACTGCTCAGCATGTAGCTAAGATAGGGATGCTAAATGCACACTGATCTATTCGGCTATTCAACAAACTTTGAATCAAGCTACTGCACATTCTCAATCTCTTTTTAAATGATAATACCCTGTACATTGCTGTTTCAAATTTAAGATATACATTTAGCAAGTAGGAGCATGTCTCTCAGCATGTAGCAAATTAAAAAATAATGCCTGCAAGATTAATTTGCTTTTGACCTGAAATGCTGATCAAACAGGCACAAAAACATAGTGTGATAAAAAATGTCAATCGTAACAAGATAGAAAAAGAGGGAGAAAGAGTACTTTACTTCAATTATGGTAAAGGTAATCCAAAACTAAAATATTTTGACCAAGTTGGGCATTCGTTACACGTAAGGTATCAATGTTAACTTGCCTAATCTAAATCTAGGCAGGGCGGAGGTTCAAGTACAAATGTAAATCTATTAAAATCTAATCATTTTCAGAGAAAGGTTCAGGGGACTGGCTCAGAGAGGATGTGAATGAAAACCTGGTCTTGTAAATGTTTGCACGATTTTGATGGTGAACATTGGTGAAATATACTCCTATGTCAATTAACCTTTCCTTTACTTCCACCATGCAAGACCTACTCATATGATGTGTTAACTTTAGAATACAAAGATGGATGTTGTCCTTTGCAAGGAAATATGTAGTCAACACTTAATGACACTAAATTGACTCCAGCCAATACCTGAGACAAAAAGGACTCTCAAAAAGATCACTTGAACACTTGCTGATTTAACTGGGCCATGATTTGCAAAACACCACACAGCAGAGGATTGAATATTATAGCAACAAGTCTGGAGAAACAATTTGAACACCAAGTTAAGTTAAATTAAGGGTACACAGAAATCGAATATCATTCAACGTTGGATAGTATTTGATGAAACCTATTCTTGACAAATTCCAGTCCCAGAAATATGTTTCTTGGTTAGAAAGAACTTTTGAAAATAAGATGCTTTAGAGCAAAAAGAGACACAGCTTCACAATTATTGCCCCATTATCATCCTTTGCTTCCTCTTAGGGTTTTCTGAACTGGAATCTTCTTGGATCCTTACTACCAGTCTTCCCAACGAGCTTCAGACAATGAGTATAAGACTAGTTATGGAATTCATGAAAGTCAAGCATTTTACATGTCCACAATGGACTCCATCATTTTAGCAATTCTAATTTGAGCTTAAACCCATAATATTTTCAGAACTCTTGGATCAATTTTCATGTCGATATCTAATGAATGACTATTTTCCTCATTAAGCCATGGTTTGTGAAAGAGGTTTCTTTATGAAGTACAGTCCACCAAGTTAAAAATGAAACTAAATTACATGGAAATAAAAGCTAATTTTGCAAATTAAAGGTATTGCTGGAGGTGGCGAGGTGGGAGGAAGGCAGGGTATTTAATTAATGGAATGGTGGAATACCCAGTTCTAGCTCCACCATGAAGTGAGTCTTTTAAATGGCCAACAGAAGATGATTTAAGGGTCTCATCTGCGGCTGGTGGGATCAACTTAGCTTCAGGTTGCTATCTGGCCTTTCCAAATCAAACAGAGTGCAGGCTGCTTGTTGGTTAGGTGGAAGAGGATGGGGTTGGAAACACTCAATCGAATGTCTGATCAAGGGCATGAACATTAGGCAGCACCACTGACAGCAACGTTTACAAAGGACCTTCAACATTCTTTCAAATATAGCACCAAGATAACAACTGAAATACTTCACAATCCAAAGATTGTGCAGAGGGAAGGACTGGAGAAGAGTTGGGTGGGGGGTGGGTGTTGGGGGGGTGTTGGGGTGGAACACAGTGATTGCAAGCCTTTCCCAGAGCACAGTCACTTTAAAGGAGCCAGCGAGATTTCTGTCAGTCAGCACATCCTTCTGTGGATACATGACCAGCAAAGAAAGATCAAAATATAGTTGATTCAAGATGTGTCACATGGAGTGAATGGTGGGTTTCTTGGTTGATTACTTCACAAAAGGCAAGAATCTGATTATTTTCCCAGCTTGACTCGAATTACTGCTGCACTGGAGTCAGGTACCAATCTACAATGGCTCAAGTCTGGGAACTCTTGTGTCTGATTGGACACAGTGATTGGACTGGAAACACCCCCTGTGGATGAATGTGTGAATGGGTGAGTACCGAGTTAAGTGCATCAGCTTCCTAAAGTCTCCGACTCTAATTTGTGGACTTTTTTTGCAGCGTTGCCCATTGGAAGGTTAACCTCCCCAAGCAACTCTCATGGTGTCAGTGTGTTGACATTTCCAATGGGTTCTGACGCACATCTTGGTTCATATTACCGGTTTCTGATGATCCAGAAATTAGAAGATTTGGCCCACTCCGACAGTCACATGGAGAGCAGCAAGAAATACACTCAATGAAGCTCCCAGCTTTTGAATCTAAAAGTACAATTCTTTTAACCTGTTTGTTTTATTTCAAAAATATTCTTTGTTCATAAAAATTATCTTTGTATACACACATAGTCACAAAATGCAGTTCGCTCCTGTGCAGTATCATATCAAGGAAACAAACAGATACTGGAGTTTGACTCTATCCAAACAAACCAAAGACCTCTCTTCACATACAAGACTATGGTTATATGCACTTGAAGCACTAGGAGGGTCTTGAACTGACCCCCATTTAACCTTAGACAGTGGTCTTTCCCCACAGTGCCTTTGGAGCAGCTATCCCAAGCTTTAGTGAGTCCCTCAGAAAGTGGTCCTGGACTTGGAACATGCCAGTCTGCAACACTTGGTTGAGGTCATCCCCTTGCTCTGGAAGACCAACAAGTCTCGGGCAGACCAAAGAATGTCTTTCACCAAGTTGATGGTCCTCCAGATGCAGTGTGATGTTTGACTCGGAATGCATCCTGGGGAACACACCGTAGAGCACAAAGTCCTGCATCACGGAGCTGCTCAGAATGAACCTTGACATTTTTCTGAAGTCAGGGAACTGAACAACATACTACTTACACCGAGCCGCTGGGTGAATGGAAGTGGAAAGGTCTTGGTCATTGCTATGCTCCACTGGCAATGTAATCACAGGAAGCAGGCCCGCCAGATACTTTCACATTATCTTTGTGTCCAAGCACTGGAAATAATCACCTGTTATGGTCCTTTGTCCTGTTACAAGGTAAGATCGTTAAGGGCTGAATTAGATTTGTTTAATATGCTAATCATATCAGGAAATGATGCAATGTCACAAGACCCTTTAATCCCATACTGGTTTCCCAACATCAACCCTCAGGAAAATTCAGCGCAGTCTAGACTCTGGTGTATATTGGTTTCTCACCATGCCCATTGTTCCAATTTAAAATTCTCAGCCTCATGTTTAATTCTCTTTCCTATTCTGTAAACTGTGCTAGCAACTCCTGCCCTAACCTGCCATCTCCCTGTGTCTCTGACTCTTTGTGAAGCCCCCAATTCCCCTTCAGCTGATTATATCTGGAGCTTCTGAGGCTTACACATCTTATTGAAGAGCTGACTTTTTGACTCAGCCTCTGATCACCCTGCCTAATTTGTCCTCATGAGTTGGTATTCCATATTTCTGATTATATGAAGTGGCGAGCAGATGCAAATTCCTAACAACCGGAACAGAAATTGCTGGAGAAACTCAGCAAGTCTGGCAGCATCTTTATTTTTATTCATTTGCAGGCTGATGGTGTCACTGACTAGGCCAGTGTTCATTGCTCATCCTGAAATGCCCTAGAGGGCAGTTAAGAGTCAACCAATTTGTTGGAGTCACATGTAGGCCAGACCAGGTAAGGATGGCAGTTTCCTTCCCTAAAGGTCATTAATGAACCAGATGGGTTTTTCCAACAACCAATTCATAGTCATCATCAGACTCTTAGTTGCAGATTTCATTTCTTTATATTGAATTCAAGTTCCATCACCTACCGAGGCAGGATTCGAACCCGGCTCCTTGTAACATTCCTGGGTTAACATCCAGTGATAATACCAGTGGCAGATCACCTTCCTTTCTTTGTGGAGAGAACACAGAATCATCGTTTTGGGTCCAGGGACCCTTCTGGACATTCCGAAAATCCCTGTTTGTTGTCCAGAACTAGTTGGTTTTCCAGGACTCCTGTGCCGCATTGACATCCAGGGATGTGTGGGGGATGTGTGGATGTGTTCAATAACAAAATTAAAGCTGACTGCCCCTGAAAATTGAGTGGAATGAATCATGGTCACCAGCATATAAGGTCAAGAGCCTCATTTGTTAAAGTGAAAGCATATTTGCTTCTATTATATGTTGAAATAAGTGGCTTGCTGGTGTTACATGATATTGTCTGACTGAAGTGTTGCTTTAAGAACAGGTGGCCGGGTGGGAGGGCAGATAGCCAGCGCAGTGCTGTGTGCCTGGAGAGGATAAATATAGCTCAACACAGCAGGAACATGACAGCCTGCGTGAAGACACAATAACCCACACTCGCCTCCTGAGCCCAGCTCCGTTCCTGTGCAAACCTTCTGTGTTACTCTGAATCAAACCTTCACTTGGTGAGGAAATCCAATTGGGTGTGTCTCTAATATTTCCAAGAAGAGCTTGGGTAAGTTTCACCTTTTGAGTTCAAGGGGAGACAAGAGCAATTGGTAAAGGTTAAATAGTCATGCTGCACTGTTTGTGTGAGAGATCTCAAAATATAACTGCTCACTCAGAGAGCAGAATATTTTGGAGGTTTTGTTAGCCGTCATTATCATTTGAGCAGATGCCGAGAGTTAACAGTAACTCAGGCCCAAGTGTTGGAGTGGTGTTTTCCCTCCTCCTGCTGATCACGATTTTGTTCCTGTTGACTCAATTTCTTCTCTGTTTAATCTGCCTTGAATCTTAATGCTTCCCTGAAACTGACTGCAGACCAACTAGTAGGGCGCAATGTGAGGCAGGGTGTACTCAGGAGATTTTGTTGCAGATTTTCTTAGACAGGACGTTGTCTGTGACAGGACACTCTCTCACAACCTGTGATAGGGTGATCTCTGTATGACAGGACTCTATGTGACAGGCTTACCCAGTTATCATTGTTGTATAAGTGACAAATTATGGAACAATGCCTTGAAACATGACCGTTTTACTGGTCACTGTGGCACCATCTGCCCTCTTGGGCATTATGTAGAGGCCTAATTTTCAGATGTGATCTCTCCCTTGGTAGTTATTTAACCGCATGAAGCATCACAACTGAGCCTGGCCTCATACAGCATGCGTTGTGAAGTGGGTCAGCTGGACACATAGCAGGGGCAGCCATTGGATCCAGAATCTGGGATCTTTGAGTTCAAATATAAGAGAAAAATTGCATTGATGTAATGCCTTTCATAACCACATTGCTTCACAGTCAGTGAAGTCTTTTTGGAGGGTTGTCTGAGAAGTGGCAGATGGAGTTTAATTCAGATAAATGCGAGGTGCTGCATTTTGGGAAAGAAAATCTTAACAGGACTTATACACTTAATGGTAAGGTCCTAGGGAGTGGTGCTGAACAAAGAGACCTTGGAGTGCAGGTTCACAGCTCCCTGAAAGTGGAGTCACAGGTAGATAGGATTGGTGAAGAAGGCGTTTGGTATGCTTTCCTTTATTGGTCAGAGTATTGAGTACAGGAATTGGGAGGTCATGTTGCAGTTGTACAGGACATTGGTTAGGGCACTGTTGGAATATTGCGTGCAATTCTGGTCTCCATCCTATCGGAAAGATTTTGTGAAACTTGAAAGGGCTCAGAAAAGATTTACAAGGACGTTGCCAGGGTTGGAGGATTTGAGCTATAGGGAGAGGCTGAACAGGCTGGGGCTGATTTCCCTGAAGCCTCAGAGGCTGAGGAGTAACCTTATAGAGATTTACAAAATTATGAGGGGCATGGATAGGGTAAATAGTCGAAAGTCCAGAACTAGAGGGCATAGGTTTAGGGTGAGAGGGGAAAGATATAAAAGAGACCTAAGGGGCAACCTTTTCACACAGAGGGTGGGACGTGTATGGAATGAGCTGCCAGAGGAAGTGGTGGAGGCTGGTACAATTGCAACATTTAAACGACGTCTGGATGGGTATATGAATAGGAAGAGTTTGGAGGGATATGGGCCGGATGCTGGCAGGTGGGGCTAGATTGGGTTGGGATATCTGGTTGGCATGGACAGGTTGACCGAAGGGTCTGTTTCCATGCTATACATCTCTATGACTCTGTGACTCTATATTGTAACAATACCACTGAAACAGTTCACAGCAAGCTCCCGGAAAACATAGATATGGTAATAAGCAGACTATCTGTTCAAACGATTGCTATCTTGGGGTATATTTTTGTTACTATGGGGCATCCCCTTGCGCTTAATCTATATGGTGCCTTACAACACTCTCCACCACCTGATTGCTAACATTGTCAATCTTGCAATTATCATTGAATCATACATTACAGGTGGGCCCACTGAGGCTGTGTTGCCAATACCGCCACTAGTCCCTCTGTGCAATCCCTCAGGCACACTGCACTAGCAGCCTGCAGTGGTGCCTCAGCAGAAACCAGCTCAACTGAGTTTGCACGTTCTCCCCGTGTCTGCGTGGCTTTCCTCCAGGTGCTCCGGTTTCCACCCACAGTCCAAAGTTGTGCAGGTCAGGTGGATTGGCCATGGGAATTGCAGGGTTACAGGGACAGGGTGAGGTTGTGGGTCTAGGTGGGATGCTTTTCAGAGTGTGACTCCATGGGCCAAATGGTCTGCTTCCACACCGTAGACTTTTTATAGTTCTATGGCGGAGACTGGGGCCTCCAAAAGTGGGGCAAGCCAATATAAGGGATATTGATAAGATAGGTGGCCAAAGATGTGCAGGTCAGGTGGATTGGCCACGGGAAACCTGGAGTTACGGGATAGGGTGGGATGCTCTTCGGAGGGTTGTTGTGAATGAGATGGGCCAAATAGTCCGCTTCTGCACTTTAGGGATTCTATGAGTCTATGAATATCCTTGGACTGTAACTGAAACATACATATCTCTGCCCCAGGATCACACCTTATCTGCAAACACCGTGTCCGTGGTCCAGTGGAGTGGGAATGGTGCGGAACGTGGATGACCTGGATTTCTGCCTGGCCTCGCACCCGCAGAGCGTGTTGGAGGGGCTGCGGGCGCTGCGCTCCAATCCCAAGCTCTCAGATGTCACCCTCCTGGTGGGCGGCCGAGAGTTCCCGTGCCACCGCAGCGTGCTGGCCCTCTGCAGCGTCTACTTCCATGCCATGTTCAGCGGGGAGTTTGTCGAGAGCATCTCAGCGAGAGTGGAGCTGAAGGAATTGGAGCCTGCTGCCGTAGAGAGCCTGATCGAATTCGCCTACACAGGCAAGTTGACCATCAACCAGCAGAACGTGGAATCCCTGACCCAGACCGCCAACCTGCTGCAGTTCAGCAGTGTCCAGAAAGTGTGCAGCCGCTATCTCCAGCACCAGATCGACCCTACCAACTGCCTGGGAATCTATGAGCTCGGTGAGCTGTATGGCTGTCCGGAGGTCATTGCCAAAGCCCGCTCCTTCCTCCTGGAAAACTTTGAGGCAGTGTCCCAAAGTGAGGAGTTCCTCCTGCTGGGCAGCGAGAGGCTGCTGGGCTACCTCGGTGCAGAGTTGCTACAGATCCAAGAGGAGCAGTCCCTGGTGCAGGCTCTCCTCCGCTGGATCCGACACGACGAGGCGCAGAGGAGTCGCCTGCTTCCCGAACTCTTCGAGCTGGTCCACCTGCCCCTGCTCTCCGTGGAATATCTGAGAGACCAGCTTCTGCCTGACAAGCTCATCCAGGAGTGCGAGCCCTGCAGGAGGCAGATAGAGGGCTTTCGCAGCAAGGTATGTGCCTCTCAGTGGTGGCTGGCTGTGATTCAACTGGGAAAACAGAAACAGCTCAGTGGGGAATGGTCAAAACATTGAATAATGGGCTATCCCAATATGTGGCTGGTTGCAAATCCATTTTCTGCCCTTCATAAATCTGAGCTCATCCAAAGTCCTGCCTGTTTGCTCATTCATACTAAGTGCCGTTAACCCCGTTATACAAAAAAACTATGTTCTAGTTGACCTGTTCAGTGATATTATTGCACTCTTCTGGAATAGGTGGGACTTAGAACCCAGTCCTCCTGGTCCAGAGGTACAGTACTATCACTACATTCATTGTTGTACATTGGCTCCCTGTTTGGCATCATTTCAATTTTTATAAATGTCACCTTTGATCCTGTATCCCTCCTTGGCCTGGTCTCTCCCTATCTCTGATAGATTCCTGAAGTTTTACAACCACCAGGGCATCCACGTATTTCCCATTCTGATCCCTTAAATTTGAAGATCCCCAATGCCCTCACTAACCCCTTCCCTCCCACCTTTGTCCTTTTTAATGCTCATTAGTCATCCGCCCTTTAATCTCCTCGTGTCACTTTGTATCAAATTTTGTTTATGTCATGTTCCCATTAAGAACCTTGGAATGTCTTCCTGTTTTTGCTGCATGAAGATAGGTTCTTGTTGGCTGGTTTGGGGTGACAAACTAAAATTTTATTGAAGAGTTCAAGTGTTCTTTTTATCAAATTGTAATGAATACCTAACAGTGAGCTATAGGCTGTGTCATCAAACTTACTCATCTGAATGGTTTATATGTGACTGGTGGATATTTGAGAATGAATTAAAGGGTAAAGTCTGGGTGGTTTATGTGTAAAGAATTGATACCTAATGTTTACTTAGAGGTCGGAATCTAATCAAGTTACTTTTACAATGATTCTCAGTCACTGGAGTTTTGTTCTGATAGGTTTTGGTGATCCCTAAATAATTCTTCCTGCAATTACATTTTATTTTGCTATATCTGGTTTTAGCAGATGAGTAACTTTTTAGATTGTTTTGGATAGATCGTGTCAGATGAGAGGGAGGAATGAACAGTTTGTGCTATTAAATTACAATAAATGTTGTGTAATGTGCTGGAAGTATCTTGAAATTATATACTTGTGCCTAGCACATGACTGGCCAGATATTTACTTGCAAAAATCATTAGACTAGCCTGCAGGGAATACAAATTCAGCCAGCAGCTAGAAGAGGCTTGCAATGACAGAACTGTGCTTCCATGTAAGTTAGAGTTTCATCCTCAATCCAATTTTGGATAGGCTATCAGAGGGCAAGAGATGAGAGATTGTGTGATTCTAGTCACAACAATCTCAAAATCTCCCCGCCCCCGTGGCCCTTCCCCAACTCCTGCTGGGACCACCTACCTGCTAGATGCAAATGACTGTGGAGGATGGCAGAGAGGGGTTGGAATATAGGTTACTGCCACATTTCTCACTTGTCTGACACTGGTTTCTTGTCCTCGGGACTATCAGGTGAACTGTGGCCTTATGGGAAGAGTTACACTCATGTCAACGGGATAGCGAGGGTGCCGTGACAGCCTGCTTCTCCTTTGATTGCTTGCCTTCATGAAGCCTCAGCCTTGGTTCCAGCCTCATCCATTAATCCTGGAAAAGCCTTTTGGAGCCTTTTTGTGGTCTTTTTGATGCTGCTTTTCATTTCTTCAAGTGGTAGAGTCCTACAATGGTCTAGAATCTGGGAACCTGGGTAAGGTCATGGCTGAATCAGGGACATGGCAGAAATAGGAAGGACCAACGCTGATTGTCAGACAGAAGTCCCACTTATCAGAATCTAATGAAATTAGATTCATCTCTGTTCATCTAACCCCTCCAATATATCTTTCTATTCCTTCCTTCCTCATAAAGTCATATTGTCACACAGCACAGAAACAGACCCTTCCATCCAACCAGTCCATGTCAGATGTAATCCCAAACTAAACAGTCCTATCTGCCTGCTCCTGGCCCATATCCCTCCAAACCTTTCCTTTTCATGTTTCTGTCCGAATGTCTTTTAAACATTGTAATTGTACCCCCATCCACCACTTCCTCAGGAAGTTCATTCCACACACGAACCACCATCTATGTAAAAAAGCTGCCTCTTATGTCTTTGTTAAATTTCCCTCCTCTCACCTTCAAAATGTGCCCCCTTGTCTTGAATACCCCATCCTAGGGAAAAGACAACTACCACTAACTCTATCTATACCTCTTATTATTTTGTAAACTTCTATCAGATCGCCTCTCAACCTCTTATGTTCTAATGAAAAAAGTCCCGGCCTATCCAGCATTTCTTTATAACACTGGGCAACTTCATGGTAAACCTCTTCTGAACCCTCTCCAGCTCGAAAATATCCTATAGTTGGACGAGCAGAACCGGACACAGTATTCCAGAAGAGACCTCATTAATGCTCTATATAACCTCAACATGTCTTCCCAACTCCTATACATAAAGGATGTGCTTATAAAAGTTTCCTTGAATGCGCCTATTGAATGTATGTCAGTCACTCCAGTCATAGTGAGTACCACATTCTAACCATTCTCTTGTTCACAGAATTCCATGTTCTATCTTATATTGATGGTACTTAGGTCAGGTCTTGCCTTCTCTACTTGTACTTTATCAAATCCTTTCATCATCATGAAGACTTTTATCAGGGCACCCCCTCACAGTTTTTGTTTCAATGGAAAAAAGCTGTATTCTCTACAATTCTGCTTGAGTGATAGAATCTCTTCACACTAGTATTCTCTTTGGAAATTTTATTTACATCTTCCTGGGTACCTCTATAATCACTTTATTTTATGGAGAGCAGAATTGTTCAGAGTATTTCAAGTTCGATCTGACCCATATTCTTTACAACTTTAACATAAGCTCCCTTTCTATTTTTCTAGAAATTATTCCCAGTGGTTTGTTTGCTCTTTTACAAGTCTTCTAAATCTGTGTTGTGACTTGTAATAATGAGTTTACCTACATCTCCAGGTCCCTTCATCCGTCTGGCACATTGAGACACCAATGTCCTCATTCATCCTACCACTACCTTACACTTAGCTATATTGAAGTCATTGCCAAGGAAGTCCATTTCTCAATTACATGTTTATTAATGTCCTTCTGTGTTTATGATGAGCACATATTTTCTAACATTAATCATTGGACATCAATGGAAGCATCAACCCTGGGTGACATTTTATTCCTGGCTCCCTGTCCTAAAGATACTAGCTACAGATTATACTGTCATGATTCTTTTCCACAACCCACTAGTGGTGAAGGTATTACTATTGCTAATCTGTTGTGAAAGTCAAAGTTTTCTCACTGATGTTTCTATAATCATTTGCACATTTGCCATGTGCTTTCAATCTGAAGCTCATTTTACCTTCTTCCAATTTTAAATAGAAGTTAAGCAGAAAGGTAATGTGCCGTTGGGAAACTGTCTAACTAAGTTACTGAGGTTAATCAGGAGAATCCCTGAGGGAATACCTGCTACCTGACTCTCGGGGAGTTTTGGTCAGTATATTAGAAACTGACTTGCAACTGCTCTGCTGGAATTCCCTTGTGTAACTCCCACCCCCTCTGCAGTATCTTTGTTAGATTGTCTTTAGAGGCCCTGCACTGTGTGAAGCCCTCCTGTCCTTTCTACTCTATTTAAAGTGCTCCTTAACACCCGCCTCTGTGACCACATTTTTTCATGGTCACATATTGCCCTCTCTGGCTCTGTGTTTTAATATATTTCTGTGAAACATCTTGTTTTTTTTTTTAAATAGTGCCATATAAATGCATATTATTGTTGTTCTGAAGAGGACTAAGAGATCAAGTATCTGGAACATAGGATCATCATGCAAGCATTGTGAAGCACATAACCGTTTCGACCTGAAATTGAGAGAATATGGTCCTCAAGTTAAAGGAAGAGAAAATTGATTACACTAAGACATAGCCTGATGGAATAAACGTTCCAGAATAACTTGATAATTACCAATTTGAAAAGCAAACAATGCGTGAGAAATCTTGTTAGTTGTGTCCAAGTAGACAGTGGAGCTTTCGGAGATTGTAGGGGATAGAAATGTCCTTAGTTGTGAATAAAATTAAATATCAGAAGAGTCTAGGGTAGAAACAAGTCTAAAAAACAATTTGATTGAGTATTATAAATAAAGAGCCAGGAATCTCTTGGAAATGATCCCTGCCTTCCAGTAAAAGTATAACAGTGTCCCACGTTTGGTGAAGTCATGGTGGAAATGTGGGAGCAACTGAAAGGATTTTACTCAGGGAAGTGTATTTGTGAGCATCAAGACCATGGTATTTTTGGAGAACAAGGATGGGAGGAGGAGAGATTGCATGTGGGAGAGAGATCCTGGACCGGAGAGGTCAGACACTAACGACAGTATCTCTATTATTTTCAACGCTCCCATCTCCCATACAGTCAGATTAGAAGTGGAATTGTTAGTATGCAAAAAAACTGCATTTGGAACTGTCTTAATTATGGCATCTAGGAGAAAATGGGTCTAATGGGAGAAGCAGGGAGGAGTGTGGATTTAGGATGGAGGGGTGGTGCAGGAAGTTAACCCTGACAGTAGATTTTCAAGACCAGTGATCTTGTTTTACTTGATCCACAAACAGTGCCTTGGAAATAATGTACCTGCTGAATTTGACTGTTTGAGACACTCAGTTGCTGGGTTGCCTGCACACCCTGGAAACTCTATACCGAAGACATTAACTTGAAAGTATCAGTGAAAGGTCTGGATTCAAGTGTCAAATATCATATACAGATTCACTCTCCAAGACAAATAGTGGAACGTCCCAATATCTGACAGAATTAAAATGGAAACAGACACACTCATTGCCTTTGAGATTAGATTTTATGATTTTAATTTGACCTTTCCTTCCCTGCCCTCCACAACTATTTCCAATTCTCTGTTAAAACTCTCCTCCCCCCATAGTGTTAGGACAGACTTAGTAAAGCTGACCTCTGATAGAGAGATGTGAAAAATGAAAAGAAAGTTATCTATTTACTTCATCACTGACAGTGTCTGGGTAATATGAAGTAGCAATTGAAATTCTAATAAATTAATAGGTTCTGTAAAGACATTTGTGGATTGTACATCTTCAGAGACTGTGCTAAAGCTTTCGTGTACTACAGTCTCACATGAAACTCAATATAACACACATCAGTCTCAGATGCCAAAATATTTATCGCCACCTGAGAAGGAATTAGAATATTGCTGCCTGAGCCAAATTCCCTCAAAAGCCTCCATTACATGATTGAGCTTATAAGAAGCAACTTCACATTGATTGCATAATCTATTATTTTGGTTGAACTCTAAGCTAGCCAGTCACCAATTAAGTGCAAGTGTTTTGTGTGATATAGTTGCATTTGAAAACCTCACAGTGTCAATGAATGAATATTTATGTTGGAGAATAGCTCTGTAGATGTCAGTGGTTCTTTGAGAACTCATTCCAAGGAGGCAGGGAAACAACTATAACATGAGAGTGTAAAAAAAAGGTTTGATCCTGTTTTCTCTTGAAGATGTATACTTTCATCATCAGTCACATTACATTATTGTGAATACAGGTTTGGCACCTTCGAAAGGACCATCCTATTATGTGTTTACAAGGTACGGTCCCTGTAGACTGCCCTATAGTTGGCCTCAAAGTACACTGTTCGCCTAAGATGTATTCAATTTGTATTACCAACTGATAGTCAGCTTAAATGGTGTTACTCTTTGTCTTCGACGGTTGTGAGTTCAAGTCACACACCAGGTCTTGAGTTTGTCAGTAGGCTAATGACTCATTGGAGATATCGTCTTTTGGATGAGCTGCCAAATTAAGGCTCAGATGGATGTAAATAGGGAGGCAATTGCCTAGTGTTATTATTACTAGGTCATTAATCCAGAGGCCTAGGTAATGTTCTGGGGACCTGGGTTCGAATCCTGTATTTACAGATAGTAGAATTAGAGTTCAATAAAAATCTGGAGCTAAAAGTCTAATAATGATCATAAAACAGTTGTTGATTGTTAGAAACAAAATACATGGCTCACCAATGTCCTTTAGGGAAGGAAACTGCCATCCTTACCTGGTCTGGCTTCGCACATGGCTCCAGACCCACAGCAATGTGGCTCACTGTTTACTGCCCTCTGGGCAATTAGGAATGGGCAATAAATATTAAAGAAAAGACCCGTGGTTCTATTTCAGGAACATGAGGGAGCTATGCTAGAGTCAACATTCCACGTGCAGCAAATACAGATTTACTGGTTATTTGTCATATTGTCATATAACACAGATTGTACTCTTGAATGATGATCTGTGCAAGTCCTTCTTACCCTTCCATATAGAAGTTGTACAGAAATTGGAGAGGACGTGGCAATCAAAGTTGAAACAAAAAAACCCTCTTTCAAAGATGACTTCACTGATGTACTTTGATATTTAAAAAGTTTCATTTGTTTCATTAATCTTTTGTGTGGGTGTGAGCCAGTAATTATTTTTTATTCTTTCATGAGGTGCAAGTGTTGCTGGCAAGGCCTGTATTTTTAACCAGCCCGAATCCTGAATAACTGAGTGGCTTGCTCGGCCTTGTCAGAGGGCAGTTTATATTGTTGTGGTATGGAGTTACAGTGTAAATTAAACCTTGGTAAGAATGGCACGTTTCCCTCCCATTAAAGAACCAGATGGGTTTTTACAACAATCAATGATAACCTCATGGTCACCATTACTAAGACTAAGTTAAATTCTACAAGCTGCAATGATGGAATTTTAATTCATATCCCTATGAAGAATGCCAAGAGTATTAGTTAGGGCTAATAGTTTGCTAGTCCAGTAACATTACTCACTAGGCCACCATCTACTCTTGAATATCCCTAATTGCCATTGAGAAGGTAGTGCCAAGTCACCTTTTCGAACTGCTGCAGTCTAAGTGGACTAAGCCCTTGGTACTCCATAACAGACCTGTCTGTTGTGCATCTCCGTGGTGATCAGCATGAGAGAGATTGTACCACAATTTTCAAATATACACAGATTTGATGATTAGTTGAGTTTTCATGTAACCAGTGGTTTGAATTTGTGGGATCAGGTAGGCTAGACTTGGGATTTCTGAGTAACTGTTCAGCAAGATATTAGGAAACTATCTTCTTTAACTAGAAATGTTCAGGAAATCTCTTGAAGAATAGTTAGCTTTTCAGAAATACCAGAAGACATGTTTTGTGAATCTTGAAAATTCAAGAATTTTGGATTCATTTGAATTAAAAGTCAATTATTTTTTTAAAAAAGGTGCATTCACAAAGTTGAATTTTTTATTACTGCATCCTGCAACAAAAAAATACATTCCAATACCTCCACTGTCTCTCTGCATGATCTATACTGTATCTATACTATTAAATCATTCTTGGCTTCTTTATTTATTGAATACATTTCAATTTTTAAAATTTGATATAAAGTTTCATGTAATCCACTTTGTGAGATTTTGGAAGAGTGGAGTAACATCTTATGAAAGTAGCAGATAGTTTTGCAACTGCATTGATGCTAACCTGAGTGTACTGTTCATGTGCCTGGGTACATTCCTCGAAGCTTGTTTCTCGATGTAAGGATAAACAATGTTGCAGAGCTCAGTAACTGGGGTTCAGCCATTAGAGTAATTCAAAATATGACAACAAAAAAAAACACCTAGAAGTAAAAAAGACCATCAAACTTTGAGTGAGCACAATTGTCTTTGTTTATAATCCCTGGCTTTTCTTGTGTTCTGCTGTTAGACTGAAAAAGAGGGATCTGCTTGGCAAAGACATGACCCTGGCCTCAAAAAGCTGCAGGAGGTCCTGGTGGTGGTTGGAGGACGGGCAATGGATGATTTTGATGATGAAGATGAAGATAACCAGATGCTGTCACAAAATTGTGCTTTTTACAACATCAGGATGAGTGAGTTACACTTTGAGCTTGAATTGTGTGGTGTATGCTAGGCAATGGGCTTCTGTAGTGCGGTGTGTTTGTGACTGTGACTGCTTTAGTCTGTTAGATATAGGAATTATGGTGAATGATGCTGGATTCAAATAATGGGACCAGTTAATGTATTGTGTGCTTGGCGTTGGGACTAAGTTGTGTTTTAGACACTGGGATGTCACTTTTTATGATGCAATATTTTAGATATTGATGAGGGCGTTGTTTTCCAGCTATTCATAGAATCTCACAGAAGCATATAAAATCCTGATAGGACTGGACAGGCTAGAGGTGGGACAAATGTTCCTGATGTTGGGGAAGTCAAGAACTGGGGATCACAGTCTGAGAATAAGGGGTAAGGCATTCAGGACTGAGATGAGGAAGAACGTCTTTATTCAGAGAGTTGTGGACCTGTGGAATTCTCTTCCACAGGAAGCTGTTGGGGCCAGTTCATTAAATACATTCAGTAAGGTGTTCCACAAGGTTTCTCATGGTAAACTGGTCAGCAAGAGTAGATCACATGGAATATAGGGGGAATTAGCCATTTGGATTCAGAAATCATGGGGAAAGTCAAGAAATAACTGACTTTTAATTCAAAGCCTTCTACCTGGCTTGAAGATAGAAAACAGAGAGTGTTGGTAGAGGGTTGATTGTCAGACTGGAGGCCTGTGCCAAAAGGATTGGTGCTGGGTTCACTGATGTTCATCATTTATATAAATGACTTGGATGTGAACAAAGGAGGAAGGGTTAGTAGGTTTGTAGATGACACCAAAATTGGAGGTGTAGTGGACAGCGAAGAAGGTTACCTCAGAATGGAACGGGATCTTGATCAGATAGGCCAATGGGCCGAGAAGTGGCTGATGGAGATTTATTTGGATAAATGTGAGGCGCTGTATTTTGGAAAGGCAAGTCAGAGCAGGACTTATACACTTAATGATATAGTCCTGGGTAGTGTTGCTGAACAAAGAGACCTTGGAGTGCAGGTTCATCGTTCCTTGAAAGTGGAGTCTTGGTAGGTAGGACAGTAAAGAAAGCATTTGGTAGGCTTGCCTTTACTTGTTAGAGCACTGAGCATAGGAGTTGGGAGGTCATGTTGCGGCTGGATAGGATATTGGTTAGGCCACTTTTGGAATACTGTGTTCAATTCTGGTCTCCCTGCTATAGGAAGGGTGTTGTGAAACTTGAAAGAGTTCAGAAAACATTTACAAGGATGTTGCCAGTTTGGCAGGTTTAAGCTATGGAGCTGATTAGGCTGGGGCTATTTTCCCTGGAGTGTCAGAGGCTGAAGTGTGACCCTTATAGAAGTTCATAAAATGATGAGGGACTTGCAGCTACCGGTGGGGTGAAATAAACTACCATTCTTCAAGCTTGACTGAAGAGAAAAAAAACAGCTCCTTCCCTTTCATGGATCCAATGGCTTCTCCTTCAAACCCTCTTACCCTAAGCAACAGTGTAAAAACAAATCAAAATGAGTTCTGGTAACTTGCTTTTAAAAGTTCAGCAACTTCTTCCATTGTCTTTGGTTTAAAACAGTGCTTTATCCGTTTTAGTCCACAATTCAAAATAAAACGAAAGATGCATGGTCTTGACATTATTTTCTATTGAAGGACAAATTCAATTTCACTTTGGAAAGTTACTACTAAATCTGCTTCCATCGTTCTTTCAGTAAAATGCATTCCAGATAAACAACTCACCGTGTAAAAAGATTGCTCCTCACTAGAAGCCCAAACCAGGTATCAGGTTTTAAGTGAAATGTCAACTGATGGTTGTGTCAGCTTGCTAAATGTAGAAGTGTTTCCTTATAACTAAGAAGTGGCTCATCAAACCTTGTTATTCACAGGCAAACCTCGAATATGTCGAACAGTAAATCTGAGCTCCTGACTCAGAGAAATTCTTTGAAACAGTTTTGAGAAACCCATTGAGGGAACACTTCCAAAAGTGTCCCAAGACAAGACAGCAGGGCATTAGGATTCCAAACAAGTAACCAGGAAATAGTGCTCATGTTTCAGGTTGCAGCTTTTCTGGGCAGTTAGGAAAGGAACCTGTGATCTGACTAAGAGGAAAGCACTCAAGGATCTGAGTCTTCAAATTCCCAACTGCCCAGAGCTGCTCATTGTGCCACCTCTTCCATTCAATTTTCAAACAGTTTCTCAACTGCTCCAGGAGATATAATGTAGAATTTTTTTTAAAACGGCCAAATGATTGTTCATTGATACCACTCTGATGGAAGGAATGTGCTGATAATTAATCACCACCAGTCCGTAAACTATACCATTATCGTAAATGCTTTGATTTAATCACCAAATGGTCAAATTGGTTTCCTTTTAATAATGTTATCCAGAATTAGTCATTCACCACGTTTCTTTAACAAACTCAAAATTAACTTATTTATGAAAAACAAAAATATATTCTTTACAGAAGTAGACAAACTGGTTGACAGCACTGAAGAAAGCACCCTATCTGGATGCAGTATGGTATGGTTTAGCAATTGCTCTTCCCAAGACTGAAATAAACTACAGAGAGTTGTGAACAGAGCCTAGTTCATCACTCAAACCAGCCATGCATCCATTGACTTCATCTATATTTCCCTTGCATTGGGAAAGCAACAAACATAATCAAAAACGCCTTCCACGCCAATTATATTCTCTTCCACTCTGCTTCTGGGCAGAAGATATAAAAGTTTGTATACATATATGATCAGATTCAGAGAAGTGTTTTCTGGGAAAGGCTAATACAACAAGGGAATACACAATAAATAAGATATTGAAACGCTAGAGCAGCTGGAGATACTTAGGAGTGTATGTGCACAGATTACTGAACATAGCTGGACAATGTAGACCAAGTGATCAAGCAAACCTACGGGGTACGTAACTACATTGCCTAAGGCACAGATCACAGGATTTTAGACTTAGATATAGATTTAGGTTTTATGGTCAGGTGTACTCAAGTCTAGGGGTACAGGAGTCAGTGAAAAATGTACAATGTCGCTATTCCTGGCACCATCTTAAGCACAAAGGTACCAAGGTACAAAATCTTAAGGGCTGAAAATGTGTTGCTGGAAAAGCACAGCAGGTCAGGCAGCATCCAAGGAACAAGAGAATCGATGTTTCAGGCATAAGCCCTTCTTCAGGAACCTGAAGAACCTGAAGAAGGGCTTATGCCTGAAACGTCGATTCTCCTGCTCCTTGGCTGCTGCCTGACCTGCTGCGCTTTTCCAGCAACACATTTTCAGCTCCAGCATCTGCAGTCCTCACTTTCTCCACAAAATCTTAAGGAACAAAAATAGAAGGTAAAAGGAATAAGTTAAAAAGGTCATCACTACAATTCTTTTTAGTATAAAGTAGAAAAAGACATAAAGCTAGAAGTTAAACATTATAGTCCTTTCCTCAGCCACAGGCCTGCAGTCCCTCCACACTGGGTTATCCCCATAAGGGCACGGTCTCACCCCGCTGGGCATACTCTCACCTGCACTGGGCATGATCTCACCTGGACTGGGCATGGTCTCACCTGCACTGGGCAGGCTCTCACACACGCTGGGCATGGTCTCACCCGCACTGGGCATGCTCTTACCAGCATTGGGTATGCTCTCCCCCGCATTGGACACACTCTCCCCCTTGCTGGGTACATTCTCACCCGCAGTGGGCACACTCTCACCTGGACTGGGCACAATCTCACCTGCAGTGGGCATCGTCTCACCCAGACCTGGCACACTCTCACCTGGACTTGGCACACTCTCATCTGGGCTGGGCACACTCTCATCCACAGTGAGCATCGTCTCACCCATGCTGGGCAAAGTCCTACCTGGGCTTGCCAGGCACTACACTGCCGACTGCCAGTTTGCTGGGAGGTTAAGCTGGAATGATATAAACACCAGGCTAGCCCATAACTGTGAAACCATTTGCAGCTACCGTACTATAGGAAGGATATGATTCCATGAGAGAGAGTACAGAAGAAATTCATGAGGATGTTGCCTGGACTAGATTAGATTCTCTACAGTGTGGAAACAGGCCCTTCGGCCCAACAAGTCCACACCACCCCTCCAAAGAGAAACCCACCCAAACCCATTCCCCTACCCCATATTTACCCCTGACTAACACACCTAACACTGAGGGCAATTTAGCATGGCCAATTCACCTGATCTGCACATCTTTGGACTGTGGGAGGAAACCAGAGCACCCAGAGGAAACCACAGGGAGAATGTGCAAACTCCACACAGACAGGCGGGAATCGAACCCAGGACCCTGGTGCTGTGAGGCAGCAGTGCTAACCACTGAGCCACCGTGCCGCCCCACTAGAGACCCTCAGTTATGATAAAAGACTGGAATAGGTGAGAGTTGCTTTCTTTGGAAGAGAGAGGGTTCAGCGGAGACCTAATTAAGTGTAAAACATTGTGAGGGCTCTCTGTGATAGGACAACCTTCTTCCTCTTGATTGAGGAATTCATAACCAAGGGCCTTAGATATAGTGACAGAGGTTGAGGTGGGATTTGAGGCAGAACCTTTTAACCCAGCAGGTAGAAAGGATCTGGAACTCTGCCTGAACAGATGCTAGAGGCAGATGCTTTCATACCATCAAAAATAAAGTACTTGGATAAGGACTTGAAGTGCCATAACCTAAAAAGCTATAGGACAAGAGCTGAAAAGTGGAATCAGGTCAGATTGCTGTTCGTACATAAAAAAAACCAAACTGCTTCTTTCCGTGCTCTGGTCTGATTAACGTGCAGGGATGTGAGTGAAGAATCTCCTGCAGCCTCCTGGTTGTGAGGATGGTGATGCTGATAACCCGGTACCTTGTGCCCACAGAGCGCTGGTCTGTCCTTCCTGACTTCCCGGATCACTACAAATGGGGATTCTCCGTCACAGCCTTGAACAATGACATCTACGTTACTGGTGAGATATCTGTCTAAAGAAATGCTCGGGGAAACTTGGGAAAGAAAGAAATAATTTGCACTTGTATATCACCACTTACATCCACAGGATGCCCCGCATTGTTTCACAGCAAATAAGTTACCTTTAAGTGAGGCCACTGCAGCAGCCAGTTAATGCCAGATGGACCCACAAACATCAATTGGATGAATAATTAATAATTTATTTTTTGGTGATATCAGTTAAAAGGTGCTTTGGATATTGGTGGTACTTCTGAGTGAACAAATAGCACCATACAAACCTGAAAGGAACACATCCCAGCGTGATGTCAGAATGCTAAGAAACATTTACAGATTTCAAGAGGGGAGTTTGTAACATCAAATGGTGGGAGGGTACTCCAGTAGGAAAAATGGCCCAGTATTCACTGAGTTGGAAATACGGTTGTGATTACCCTTTGGATTTCTGGGCAAACTCTCAGGAAATGAAACGTGGCCCTGACCCTAATATTAAATCTGAGCTTTACCATGATAGGAATATTTGATCTGTTCTGTGGAGCATCCACTTACTGTAAAGGATTGGTTTGTTGCTTTATCTGCTGTCTTATGAGATAGAAGGAGCTGGATGTTCAATTCTGAGAATATTGGATAAGTAATTCTTGCCAATGTAGGCAGATCAGGGCATGAACTGGGGATCTCAGGGAGACAAAGTGCAAGAGTCTCTGGGTGACTGGAAGCTGTGAAGTATGAATCATTTAAAAGGGAAAGATTTGGGCCCATACACACAGCCTGATATGGGTCCTGTGTTATCCTATCAGTAAACAGAACTGAGCAGGATGTGGAAACAGTGGGAATCTCAGATAGGTTAATGGTTGGATCTTCCAATTGGCTTCTTGAAATTTGTGATGGGATCATCATCGTTAGGTTATCAATCTCTGTCTTAGGTACCTTCTCTCCCAGGGAATATATGGAATACTGTCAATAAAAGGCTAATGTTTTTAAAAAACATTGTTGAAATGTTTGTCACAATTACTTGGTAAATATTCAGCTATTGTCTTTCCAGGAGGTTCCAGAGGCAGCAAGACTGACACATGGTCAACAACCCAAGCTTGGAAATTTCATTCCAAAGAAGGCAGCTGGAAACCCATTGCTCCAATGTTGAAGTCCAGAACCAACCACGCCACAGCAGCTTTAAATGGAGAACTCTATGCTGTTGGAGGTAGCAGGCCAGCGATTGCATCTAGTGTAACGTTATGGGATAAAGTGAACACTCAAATGAAACATTGCGAACACAGTGTTTTATTTCATATTGATGTACTCATTAGGGCATCCCAGAACATAAATAAATTTCCAAGTCTATTTCTTCTGGTAGTGAAATGCTGATGTACAAGTTCAGAAAGGCATAGGAAATAGCAGCAGGAGGAGGTCATTCAGACCATTGAGCCATTCAGTAAGAGCATGGCTGATCTGGTTATGGCCTTAACTCCACTTTCCCTTCCATTGCCCCCCCCCCATCTCATGTTTACCCTTGGCTGTCTTGACTCCCTGTCTAGCTCAGCCTTGAATGTGACATTGAATAGTCAGTGACCCAGCCTCTGCTGGTTGCTGGAGAAGAAAATTCCAAGCACTAATGTCCTTCTGAAAGAAGGAATTCCTCCTCACCTCCAAGTTAAGTGGGAGACTCCTTATTTTAAAACTGTTCTAGATTTCCCTCAAATGCGAAATGGTCAAGTGATAGTATCCCCTTCAGAAATCCTTTACAACCTTGAGCCTAGGTTGGCCACTCAAGCTTTTTCCGCTACCTATAATAACTCAAACTGACAGAATTGAAGAAATATTTTTGACTTTCTAGGGGTTGTGTAACTGTGAGAGGTTAGGCATGATCAAGCTCCATGTTCACAAACAGTTGGAAGTACTCTGCACTATGTGGGAGTAGTTCAGTGTACATTGTAAAAAGTGGTTCTGGGAAACAAGAGGAAGAATAAGGCAGAAGGTGAGGATGGTTGATCATTTCCCAGTTGATAGAAAGAGGGCGACAGAGGACAGACACCAGAGAACACTTCAGGATTCTGGGTGTTGTTATGGACCAGCCAAACCCCCTCGATGGGGGCATTGTTTGATGGCTTTTGCGGGCGGACAGGGAGGCGGTGTTAGACAGGGTCGGGGGCGGGCGGTGTTGGATGGGATTGGGGGTTAGGTGGGGGCAGACGTGGGGGGGCACGGTTTTGGACAGGGTTGGGGGCGGACGGTGTCTGCCAGGGTTGGGGGTCATTGTTGGATGGGGTTGAGGGTGGTGGTGTTGGACGGGGTTGGGAGTCAGGTGGGGGCAGTGTTGGATGGGGTTGGGGGGTGGGCAGGAGGGCGGTGTTGGATGAGGTTGGAGGGGGTGGGTGGGTGTTGTTGGATGGGACTGGGGGCGGGCAGGGGGGAAGTATTGAATGGGGTCGGGGGTGGGCAGGAGGGCAGTATTGGACGGGGTTGGGGGCGGGCATGGGGCAGTATTGGACAGGATTGGGGCGGGCATGGGGCAGTATTGGACGGGGTTGGGGCGGGCAGGGGGCGGTATTGGACTGGGTTGGGGGTGGGCATAGGGCGGTATTGAATGGGGTTGGGGCAGGCAAGGGGCGGTATTGGTTGGGGTTGGGGCGGGCAGGGGGCTGGTATTGGATGGGGTTGGGGGCGGGTAGGGGTCGGTATTGGATGGGGTTGGGGTGGGCATGGGGGTGGTATTGGATGGGGTTGTGGGTGGGCAGGGGGTGGTATTGGACGGGGTTGGGGGGCAGGGGATGGTGATGGACAGGATTGGGGAACGGTTGGTGGGCGTTGTTGGTTGGGGTTGGGGGCGGGCGTGGGGGACCAGTGTTGGATGGGGTGGGGGGTTGCGGGGTGGTGTTTGATGGGGTTGGGGGGCAGTGTTGGACGGGATTGGTGTATGGTTGGGGGGCCAGTGTTGGAGGGGCAGTGTTGGACAAGGTTGGTGGGGGGGCGAGTGGGGGTCAATGTTGAACACAATTGGCAGGGTGAGTGGGGGTATGATGTTGGATGGGATTGGGGGGGGCGGGTGGGGGGGGGATGATGTTGGACGGGATTGGGGGGTAGATGGGGGTGTTGGGGGGAGAGGGGGCTACTGCCTCATCTCCTGAATGGGGAGCGGACTTACCAGAAAGCTCTGAGCCCCAGAGGAGAGACATTGAATCAATTAACCGAATAATCAATTATTCGCACGAAATAGTGCCCACCCATCTCGTTCAGATAATCCAGGTTCCTCTGTAAATACCATAGGTGGAATCAGGGCATGAATCCTGTTGTAACGTCTGGTACTTTCTGAATTGCAGGTACGACACTAGATGTGGTGGAAGTGGAACGATATGACCCGTACAATGATAGCTGGGCCCTGATTGACCCCATGGTGAAGTATGTCACTAACTTCACTGTCACAGGCTGCATGGGAAAACTCTATGTGATTGGTTCATGCGCAGCCAAGTACAATGTTCTCACCCTGCAGTGTTATAATCCTGTCACAGGTAGGTGCTATTCAAGACTCCGGAAAGAAAGGACAACTGTAAATGTGCAATGTTGATTTGATTGTTTTCAATTGATATTCCTTTAAATGACATGCAGCTCCTTGTAATCTTACATATCCTATCAGCATAGTAGTGTACTTCATCATTTCATTGCCTTTTCCCATTCCCATTCTATTCTCTTTGTTATTCCCTTCCTTGCTTTATTCCCCACTCTTCTTCTTGCTGTAGAACAGACCTTGGATGAGGAATCAATTGGAAGAAGTGATTAATATTGCCTTGTCTCTCTTAGAAACCAAGAAGCAGAGAGGCGGGGTCCATTCAGGAATCATCATTGCCCCACATTGTTCAAGTGTCTGATACACAACATGAAACACTGAAGATTGGGACAGTAAATCGCACACAAATATGCTGGGAAACAGGGATTTATTCTAAAGTTACGGTTTTCAATTTAGGGCAAAGTTTCATCAAGCATGTTAGGAATCTGTTGTCACACAACACACCCAAGACACCCACAATACTGATAGTGCAGCAACTCTGATCATAAAGCAAGCTGTAAAATTAGTTACAACTCAACCCTATTCTCTTGTTCAGAACCCAACATCAGATTGTCTGATAACAAAGGTGTGTTGCTATTCTGCTCCTATAAATTCCTCAGATGTATGTCTTTCAGTTGCTAAAATATTGAGTTATCACCTAAACTGACAGCAATAGTTTCAACTTCCTCAGAAATATCAGACGTTACCTTGGACACAGCAAACCATCAACACGGAGTAATTAATCTGAAACATCTCCATGTTGCCAAGAGAATCACAACTTGCTTCCCTTCCTTCCAAGAAAATGTTCTTTCTATCACAATATTTCAAACTTATACAGTTAAAGTGATCAGGATTTCTCTACAGATCCCCCTTCACATTTTTGCTTTGTCTCTGCAGATAACTGGAGTGTTGTTGCCTCTCCATTCATTCCCAAGTACCTCTCGGCTCCCCGGTGTGTCGCTGTAGATGCTATGGTTTATTTAATCGGAGACAACACGAAGAAAGTCTATGCATACGATTCCGAGGCCAACATGTGGCAGAAGGTAGGAATGGAGGGAGGAGCTGGGGCTGATGTTACTTTTAATTACCACACTGCACTGTCTCTTTCGCTTAGCGGTGACTCAATGTTAACTCGTAACATCAATCATAAGTGTTGATAACGCAGAGGAAGGTTTTCCCAGGTCTTTAAAACGATGAACCAATACAAACCCATGTTCTCTCCTCATGGCCATTCAGCGTCAGTAATTCACCAGCTCTTCCTTTGAAATGTAGGATTGTTTCTTGTGAATCACTCCACGTACTAAACATTTCCAAATTGAACAACTGACCTTGTGAAGAAACTCTTAATCTCTTTCAGTGATGATTGTAACTTGATTAGGGAGAAAGGTGGGATGAGATTTTATTGATCTTGCTGGAAATTCCAATCACCTAGAGGAAATTAAGATTAGATTAGATTACTTTAGATTACTTACAGTGTGGAAACAGGCCCTTCGGCCCAACAAGTCCACACCGACCCTCCGAAGAGCAACCCACCCAGACCCATTTCCCTACATTTACCCCTTCACCTAACACTACAGGCAATTTAGCATGGCCAGTTCACCTGACCTGCACATTTTTGGACTGTGGGAGGAAACCGGAGCACCTGGAGGAAACCCACATAGATGCGGGGAGAACGTGCAAACTCCACACCGACAGTTGCCTGAGGCGGGAATTGAACCCAGGTCTCTGGTGCTGTGAGGCAGCAGTGCTAACCACTGTGTCACCGCGCTGCCCATGTACTGTTTTTATTTATTCGTGGGACATGGGTGTCACTAGCTGGGCCAGCATTTATTGCCTGTCCCTAGTTGCCCTTGAGAAAGTGGTGGTGAGTCACCTTCTTGAACTGCCGCAGTCCATGTGCTATAGGTAGACCCAGAATGCCCTGAACGAGGCAATTCCAAGATTTTGATCCAGCAACAGTGAAGGAATGGCATTACGTTTCCAAGTTAGGATGATGAGTGATTTGGGGATGTAGTGTTCCAATGTATCTGCTGCCCTTGTCCTGCTATATGGAAGATTCTGTCTAAGGAGACTTGTTCGATGTCTGCAGTACATCTTGTAGATAGTACACACTGCTACTACTGAGCATCATTGTGAAGGACATGGATGTTTGTGGTGCCAATTAAGTGCTTGTCAAGCTTCTTGAGTTTTGCTGGAGCTGCAGCCATCCAGGCAAATGGGGAGTATCCCATCAGATTCCTGATCTGTGCCTTGTAGATGGTGGACAGGCTGTGGGGAGTCAGGAGGTGATTTACTCACCTCAAACCTGCTGTATGGACCACTGTATCAAAGATTTACCTGTCTTTTATGATTTACTCATGTAAGTATGAAGAAAGTAACTATTCCCCTGCCCATCTTACATAAATATCATCACCAGCCTATGGATGTTCACCTATTCCCACCTCACCACTCTGCACCTGCCACTCCCTTTATCCATAGCTCGCCATACACCCATCCCCAGTCCTGAAGAAGGGTTACATTTGAAATGTTGACTTCTCCATCTTCTGATGCTGCCTGGCTTGCTGTGTTCTTCCAGCCTCCTGCTTGTCTATCTATGGGCATTTTTGACAAAAGCCAAATGGTACCCACATGAGGGCAAACTGCTATGGAATATTGCAGCAAGATTCCATCACTGATGATGCACTCTAGCCATAAACATTTTACTGAACACATTGCTCCCTTATCGGTACCTTTTGCGTTTAGTGGCTCAGTCACAATAACATGTACATTTTTTTTCAAGCATCTTCAGTGTCCTAAAACATTCCGAAGTGTACAAGTGAGTGTAATCTGAAAGATCTTGGCACCAAACCACCAAAGATATTAGCATAAGAGAATATTCAAACAAGACACATTCCTCTCCATTTATCTTTCATGGGGTATGGGCACCATTGGCCCACCCCTAATCACCCTTTCAGTGAGTCATTTGCTCAGGTTGTTCTAACAGTTAGTCAAGGGCCAACTGTGTGGCTAAGCGTCTGGAGAGACTTGTAGGCCCATTAGGTAAGAAGGGCAAATTTCCTTCCTTAAAGGGCATTAGTGAACCAGGTATGTTTTTACGACATGTCGTGGTGATTTCATACCCCTGAGGCGAGCTTTTCAATTCCAGATTTTATCAGTTGAATTTAAATTCTACAGGCTGCTGTTGTTGTTGAATTTGAGCCTGTGTCCCCTGAGTATGAGCTTGGGCCTCTGTTCTAGTGACAGTACCGCTACACCACTATCCCCCCTGTAATGGAGAAATTGTTCCAAGCAACCACTGTGAGCTAAGAACCCTCACTGGAGATGTTTTTGATTAGTGCTGGCAGGTTCTTCACCAACGGCATGGATGTTTTTGCTGTGACATCTAATGTTAACCTGCTTCCTCCAAACTTTTACTGCAGCAGTTTGAACTTAACTTGCTTGCAAATTATTACAAGAGATTCACCTTGCCCCACTTGTACATTCAGCATTAAGCAATCCTTGCTACTATGCTCTTGATCTCCACTTTCAAAACAGGACCAAGTTTTATTTGTTGGTAAAAGGGTTTGCAATGGCCAAAACCATTTTCAGGACATGTTCTCCAATAAATCAAGAGCTGAGATTTGACAGTTGGCAAAGTTTCTTTTTATAATTTGCTTTTGGGATGAGTGCATCACCGAAACATCAACATTAATTGCCCTTGAGAGGTTGGTGGTCAGCTGCCTTCTTTAATCACTGCAGTCTATGTGGTGTAGGGCTGCTCACAGTGCTGTTCATGGGGGGCTCCCAGGATTTTAACCCAACAACAGTGAAGGAATGGGATTTAGTTGAAGTTAGGATGGCATGTGGCTAGGAAGGGATCTTGCAAGTGGTTGTGTTCCCACGTATCTCTTGGCCTGGATCCTTCTAAGTTGCATTTTCTTTGACAATGTACCAAAACGTAAGTGCTCCACAGCCAAAATATATACTCATGGGTCGTCTTTGTAATCTGATTGCATGAATAATGCTCTTTAATGATGGAGAATCACACCACTGCTGATAAGCTCGTGAAGTTGGTAAAATAATCCTGGTACACCATGATTCAACCTCATGGATGGATGTCAGGGATCTCATTCTTTGAACTGGCATCCCATCATTCATTTTACTGCAACTGATATCCCATGATTCATTGTACTGATGTCCCATAATCCAATGGGTTTGACATGTCATGATGTATAATTGTCCTGCTGTCCTCTTTCAGGTCCAGTTGCTCCATAAGCTCCATGAGAATGGCGGCATGGTGGTTGTTGCTGGTAAGATTTATGTTACTGGCGGTCACTGGAAGGGGATGGAAGGAGACTACAGTGTGGAATTAGAGGTGTACGATTGTGCCAAGGACATGTGGACTGTCGAGGGCTCCCTGCCGCGTCCCTGGCTTTATCACGGGTCTTGTTCCATTTTTGTTGACACATCAAGATGGACTGAAGTATTTCCGGACATCAACACCTAGAGAAACCCACTTGTAACTCTTCTTTGTCCATGCACCCAACTGAGGAGACTGCCTGCACAACACAGCACAGCTCACACAATGACCAGTTAGTGGAAAAAAGGGGAATATAACCCGCCGTCCAAAATGGGCTGCACTTGCTCTTTATTAGCAGCTTCACCTCCGATAGTCTGAGAGGTTTGTTTTCTAGAAAGCCTCCCCTGGAGGCCAGGTATTCAATGAAGCAAATGGACTGCGTTGCAGGATCAAGCTCAAAACTCAAAATGTCTGGCATCCAACATGATCAAGCTTATTCACAAGTTGTACTTATTGGATTGGGTGTCAGCATTCAGTTATGGCATGTGAAAGAAATCAATTATTCAATATAAGTGGTCCGTTGGCAACCCACAAACAATGATGTAATCTGACAATGGGCTCCAGACCAGGCTCTCGACATTTATTTTGAGCTGTCATTCAGTGACATCACACCTCTTCAGATCAGATTAGTGCAGATGACATCAAAAATACTCATTACCACAATCACCTTAACCTTGAAGAGTGAAGCTGAGCAAATAATTGGTAGCAATATTCTTTTTGATAATATGCACATTATGTTATTTTATCTGCAGTAATATAACCTTATCCGCTTAGTGCCAACACGTGAAACTGTAAGGACCCTCCCAGTCACTTTAACAGCTGTTCTAGTTCAAGGATCTACCTAGAAATGGAAATGACCTTCAAAGCCCATCATAAAATAATGGAAAACAAAACAGTGGGTGAACATTGCGTGGAGTGGTGAGCTTTGCCTCCAGTATAGTATCTTAATCTGATGTGGCCAGGTTTATATTATCCCTCATACCATATTGAGCAGGTATTGAAGGATCCAATAAATATAGATTATTACAGCTGGCTATTATATGCAAACTCTACATTCACAGATGTGGAAGTGCCAGTGTTAGACTGGGATGGAGAAAATCAGAAGTCACAGGACACCAGGTTATAGTCCAACAGATTTTTAAAAATCATAAGCTTCACCTGACGAAGGAGCAGTGCTCCGAAAGCTTGTGATTTCAAATAAAGTTGTTGGACTATAACCTGGTATTGTGTGACTTCCGACTATATTCACAGATGCCTCAGTGTCTAGATTAGTAATAAGTGATAGAAACAGCATGTTTCCATTAGCTATTATATAGAATTATTGAATTCACAGATGTACCTGAGCAACTATTAAGTTGAGCAACAAGCTTTTATTAATATGTCATGCTTTGTGATCTTAGTTAAGACTGAGTATGCAATCTTTATACTCTTAGATCACAAGTGATGATACCATGACCGTGTCTCTTAAAGGTATTCTGACATACTGACCATGAAATACAGCACAACATTAAGGGGGTACAACCCAACAGAGTAATGTCTTTCCAAGGGGAGAGTGAAATAGGGTCATTGAGTCATAAGCATACCCTTTGGTCCATACTGACCAGACATCCCAATCTGACCAAGTGCCATTTGTCAGCATTTGGCCCATATTCAATTCATATACTCATCCAGATGTCTTTTAAATGTTATAATTGTACCAACATCCTCCACTTACTCTGGCAGGTCGTTCCATAAACATACCACCTTCTGTATGAAAATATTGCCCCTTAAGTCCCTTTTAATTTTTTTCCCCCCTCACCTTAAACCTATACCCTCTAGTTTTGGACTCCCCTACCTTGGGAAAAAAGACCTTGGGTTTTCACCATACACATGTCTCTCATGATATTACAAACCTCAATAAGGTCAAAACTGCTTACCCACATTTAATTAAGGTTAAGATTAAAGAAAGAAAACTTTATTCTGGCCCTCAAAGCATTACTGTTCTCTCCATTTATGTTAGCAACATCAAGCTGTTACCCTTTATTTTAAATTGATCTTCATTTTTGTTGCCATCGTTACGAGATATTGACAAGTATCACCATCTCCTGGTCAAACTCGGAATCACACGAACTAAAAAAAAAGTCTCAATGTTTTGATAAGGCGCAACACTGTGGATACAATATTCAGCTCAACAATTGCAGACTGTTAGACATGGAATCACAGAATAGCTACAGAACAAAAAGAGATTGTTTGGCCTATTATGCCTGTGCTTGCTTTCTCCAAGACCAACTCACTGAGTGCTACTCTCCTGCCTTTCATACAGCTGTGCAGATGGTTCCTCTTCAGATTACAATCCAGTGGTCCCATATTGGACATAAACCATTGGAATGCTCTGCCCCAGAGGGCAGTGGAGGCCCACTCTCTGGATTCATTTAAGAAAGAGTTGGATAGAGCTCTCAAAGATAGTGGAATCAAGGGTTATGGAGATAAGGCATGAACCGGATACTGATTAGGAATGATCAGCCATGATTATATTGAATGGCGGTGCAGGCTCGAAGGGCTGAATGGCCTACTCCTGCACCTATTGTCTATTGTCTATTGATAATGATGTTGCTGCTCTCGCTACACCTGGCCCGTATTTGGTTTCTTTAGTTGTCCTTTTGCCATCTTCTTCTGCCTGGCAGCATCTTTTTTTCTCTAATTTAATCTCCCTGCTTTTCCACTTGTTGGGGAACTTCCTCTTTTATTCTTTCCTCCCCTTCATCCTTTCTCTGTATATTCTTAAAATCAGCTTGCTTTCTAACAGGAAGTTCTTAACCCGAAACATTAACTCAGTTTCTTTCTTCACTGATGCTGAGTGTCGCATATGGGTCTGACAGAGTTAATATTGAAGCACGCTGTAAGCATTACCCACACTGATGAAGTCATGTAGGTTCTGCCATCTGGTTGACCTCAAAGTCGGTAACTATGTCTACCATATCAATTTAACCTGTAACAAGTGGCTAAGATGCAATAATGTATCTCTTCAGGAAGTGGTTTCTCTCTATCATGCTAGATTATGCAGGCCTTTAGCTTCCTGCACCATAATGGTAGCAATAACCTTCAATACGACTAGCATCTGATATAGTGTGGAGAGACAGCTCTGCCCTCATAAAACTGAGTGTTTCCAACATTGTTTCTATTTCAAATTGCTAGCAATGAATGTACTTTGCGTTTAGATAATGGATCTAAAAATATTCCATTATTGGAATGGGGAAGATTAACTGGACGATATATGCACTTTTCCTGTTTTTCTTCCTGTATCTGTGATTGTAGTCGCTCTCCGTGTCCCAGATTTCCCTGATCTCTTTTTTTCCCCAATGCTTTTTCATCTTAATTCCCAAGCAATCAATCACCATTGATACCCATTGCCAGGGATCTTTCAGAACAATGAACACTAACCCCTGGTCAGGATATAAATCTCCTGTGAAGTGCAGCTCCATCTCAGGTACCTCAGGTTCACAGGTTTCAGGATAGGTCCGGTCATCCTTCACATAAGGCAAGCAACTGAAATGAAACCCCAACAGGACAGAAGCAACTTGAAGGAAATGTATTGATGCCCTGATACACTGAACAGCACCTCCTCAGCACAGAATAAAAGCAGATAATTTGAGGAATGAACGCAGGCCTGGTGACATTTGTGGAGAGAAAATGGCAAAGTAAACATTTCAGGTGGATGTCCTCCCAATCAAAACTGGGAAAAAGTCAGATTATAAATAAATATTGAGGTAGGAGGATAGAGAGTGGGCAAATGAATGGAAAGGACTTAGGCGGGAGAACAGAAATATGAAAAGATGAGGAGATGGTAATGGATAGAAATAAACAATGCATTCAGAGGAGGTGTAAATGGTTACGGATAATAGAAGGGCAGAGGGGAGTTTAGGAAATTTGACCAAGGGGACAAAACTAGATTGATCTGATCAAGGCATGGTTTTGAAGCATTGGTCTAGACAATTTGTTACAACTGGAAAGACTGACTTTACATAATATAAATTAAATGTAAGCAGATGTTTTAAGGTATGTGATTTTCTGCTCTTTTGTTTCAAACCTTGAGCTATGTAGAATTGAATAAATTAGTGAATCAAAATCTTGCTTAACTTTCTGCAGTAAGTAAGAATGTCTGTTGAATATATTGATGAAATCTCTGCAACATTGAAATGACTCCGTCATACTGGAATAGTTGGGGCCTCAGTTTCCTCCCTCACATGTCCCTCATCAGCCCTTGCCTTCATCCTTCTTCCTCAATTTTCACTTCGGAATCCTTCCAAGTGGCAGAATTGCAAAGAGCTCCCATACTCTTGTCATTTCACATGGGAAAAGAGATGGTTAATCTACTAGCGTGAGAGCCCAGAACCCATTTGAAGCTCAGTCGTTAAGGGTTTACAGAACCTCTGGCAGCTGTCCATCAGTTGAAGAATTTGGTTGCAAGTTAGTAAGGAGCATGTGGCAATCCTATTGCATGGTCCCTTTTGAATTGATGATTGATAGGAGATGCCTGTGCCTCTGACTGGATTGGGGCTGATTGCAGATGGTTGTCCAGCATGTCCTTTCCTGCCAAATTAAATTCCACAGAAAGTTTTTTTTCTCATGAGGATATTACTCTGTGAGTTTGTGACTCTAACTGTGGGACTTCTCATTCCTCAGACATGGAACATGCTCAATTCCAAGGTCAGAGGAAAGGAAATAAGTGGGTGGGAACAGATTGCGCCGGGTCTTTTCCACAACAGCACTGGTTGAGGACTTCTAGAACTATCCGCGGTACAGGGCTTGTGGATGCATTCAGGTAGGGGTTAATTCCTGGGCTTTCTACCACAGTTTTCTCAGTCAGGAAGGGCATCTGAAGACACCCAGTGTGAGGGCTTACACCAGGATCCACATGGATTCTAATGATTTCAAAGGCAAATTCAGTTCTGGAACTGTCAACCTTCTCAAGCTGGAGAAGCTTGGTACTGGAAACCCAGAGGCTTTTCACAGGCCTTCAGTTAGGCTCCTGTTTCCACCCTCCAGCCCCAGCACATGGTCCTTCCAATGATTAAATTTGTTCCAAGATGGTTAATTGACCTGAAATGGGAAACTTTGATCGGACTCCACCCCTCATCCATCTGGAACACCAAAGGGAAAAAATCGACCCTTGTGATACTGAGAAGTCTTGCAGGATTCTATAAAACCAAGGGGCCTGACTCTCATACTCACTGCCTGACTGCCGTGTGTGGCAGCAGCATATGGGATATATCACACATCCAAGGAAGTGGAAAAGTCAGGGTACGGGAGGAGCCATTGAAAGAGAGGAAAGAGATGACTGCACGACCACAAAGAAAAGCTGTTTGTAGAAGAGGCTTGGAAATTAGGTGCGACAGGATAGGGACTGCTCACACCTTCAAATAAGACATTCAAATCTACCCAGCGTGGTTAGGTTTGTATAGTTTATTAGATCACTGAAAAGTCCCTTCAACATAAGGAGCATCTTTAATATGAGTTCATACCTTTAAGACAAACAGTTTTTCACTTTTTTGATCAAGGTATTTCGAGTAGAAACAGAGTTTCACAGCATGGACAAAAATCATTGGATTATCGGGCTTGTTGACCGTCTGAAATAACTATCGCCCTTTTTCCCTGCCTCTGTCCATTGCTTAATTTTACTTATCCTTTTATAATCCTTGTGTGATTCTCTTCTAAGTGACGATATAAGATAAAGTGATCTTGATGGGGAATTTAAGTGAGGACCATAATACCATAAGACATAAGAGCAGAAATTAGGCCATTCAGCCCATCGAGTCGGTTCCATTCAGTCATGGCTGATACGTTTCTCAACCCCATTCTCCCGCTTTTTTCCTGCAACCGTCAATCCCCTTGATACTCAAGAACCTGTCTATCTCAGTCTTAAATATACTCAATGACCTGGCCTCCACAGCCTTCTGTGGCAATGGGTTCCATAGATTCCCCACTCTCTGGCTGAAAAAGTTTCTCCTTAGTTCTAAAAGGTCTTCCCTTTACTCTAAGGCTGTGCCCTCGGGTCCTAGTCTCTCCTGCCATTGGAAACATCTTCCCAAAATCCACTCTGTCCAGGCCATTCAGTGTTCTGTAAGTTTCAATGAGAATCCCCCTCATCCTTCTAAACTCCAACAAGTATAAACCTAGAGTCCTCAAACGTTCCTCATATGTTGAGCTTTTCATTCCTGGGACCATTCTTGTGAACCTCCTCTGAACACACTCCAGGGCCAGAACATCCTTCCTAAAATATGGAGCCCAAAACTGTGCACACTACTCCAAATGTGGTCTGACCAGAGCCTTATAGAGTCTCAGAGGTACATCCCTGCTTTTATATTCAAGTCCTCTTCCCTGCCCCTCCTTTTCTGCAGTGTGCCATCCAGCACAATCTTTCATGAGGTGGCCAATTAAGAGGTTGCCTCCATGTTTGTTGTCAATTAGTCGGGTGGCTATTTGAGGCAGGAGGCCTATTCAGAGGGCCCATACCATTGGATGGTTGACACCCCATTAGTAAAGGTGAACACGGCTGAGACAGATAGGGGAGCAAGCCATCTCCTCAATGTGGAGGCACGCTGGAATGCTTGCAGAAAACTTTAGAATAAAGGAGGGACAGAGATCAGGAGGGGCAAGGTGATTGGAGGGATTTAAGAACAAGAATGAGACTTTTAAAATCGAGTCACTGTTTATCCAGTCCACAGTGCAGGCTAGTAAGCACTGAAGTGATGGGCAGAACAAATAAAAGTTAGGCCACAGGCAACAGAGTTTCGAATGACCCCAGGTTTACAAAGGATGGAATGTGGGAAAGCAGCCAGAGATTTGGGGCTAACAAGAGTGTTGGTGAGGATTTTGACAGTACAAGAGCTCAGGCAGAGATTGAGTGGGATGATATTGCACAGCTGGAATCCTGATGGTGCAACTAATGAAATCGACAGTGAGGGAGCAGAGTTTGTGATGAAAGCCAAAGGCAATGGCTTCAATCTTCCTGATATTTAGGTGGAAGGATTGTCTGCTCTTCCAGCTGATGTCTGACTGGCAGTCTGGCAATTTCAAGACAATAGAGGAATCAAGTGTTGTTGCTGAGGTCAGTCTGCAGTGTTCCACATGTTCCCTTCCATCAGGGAATATGTGGAAGCTGATGTGTCCTGAGATAATGCCATCAAGGGGTAGCATGTTGATAAGAAATCAGAGAGAGTTAGGGGTAAATCCACGGAGGAGAGATATTGGTGAGGCAAGTGGTAAAGCAGACATTAATGGTGATGAAGTGGCTACAATTAGTAAGAATGGAATCAGATGAAAGCAATCCCAACCAATTGGACAAGGATGGTGTGGTCAACTGTGTCAAAGGCTCCAGTCATGGCAAGAATGATAAGGAGGTGTCATTTCTCTTTGCCACAGTCACATAGGATGTCATTGTGGTCACGATAGGAACTGTTGTGGTCTGAGGTCGAGGGCAGAGTTTCTTTGGAGACATTCAAACAGGGAGTTCTGAATAGGGAGGCAACAAATTGGAAAGAAAAGTGAAGTTGGAGATGGAACAGTGCAAAGATAGAGAGGTCAAGGGTTGCTTTCTTAAGGAATGAGGGGACAATGGAAGATTTGAAGGTGAAAGGGACAGAACCCAAGAAGGAAGAGGAACATTAATGATACCACAAGGAGCAGGAGGGAAAGCTGGACAGTCAGTAGATTAATGGGATCAGAGTCTTGGGAGGTGGGTGTGGGTCTACTGGATATTAAGTTCAGGGAGGGCACAAGGAGAGTAAGGAGGGGAACTAGTGAAAAATACAAATCAGAGCTAGGGAAGGAAAAACCTTACCTGTGGTCTAACCAGCTGGACTAGGAGACAGAGTGAAAGGGTGAAAACAGCTACTGGGATAACCTCAATTTGCTGACAACTATTAATGAGCTCTTGGTACTTCTTTTTGGAATGGGGTTTAAGAAGACCTTTACAAGTAGAGATATGAAACCAGGGGTTATTTTTGCATTCTAGGGTGAGCGAGCAATTTGGGGAAACAATAGCAGTACCTGATCAGACTTTGTGTGTGATTCAGCCAGATCCGGCTAAACCAGTTGTCTCCCATATCCTTCAAAATCAGTGTCCCTTGGATTTACAGAAGCAAGATGAAGGCTGAGTCAGGGAAGGTGGCAAGCTGAGAGAGCATAACGGTCTCCACGGAAACGGGGGTATCAAAGGTGGCGGTGAGTGTCCAGTTGAGCAGATTGCTAGTTGCAGAAATGTTGTGATGAATGGAAAAAGCCAGACAGTTAGGATTTTGAGAATGCAGTTGTCAGTAAATTGGCGGAGGGATTTCTCCAGGGGCAGACATGGGAGGAAGTAGTGTTTGGGCAAAAACAAGATGTGGCTGGAGAGGAAAACAAGGAAGTAATCAAAAATAGCCTTACCTGTAATCGTTAGTGGTTACGAGGTCATAAGGGATGGTTTTGGGAGAGTGAGATTGAGGGAAGGTTGTTGGGGGAGGTGGGGAATTGCTGCATTAAGGGTGGTGGGTGGGTGGCAGTGAACTGAGGGAATAGATAGCATGATGAATTGATATGAATCTTGGTATCACCTAAGGTGAGATATTCCTTAATAGAGGCTATGGGAGGAGCACAGTGTTAACAGTTCGCAGAGTGTTTGGGTGTTACAAGATCTGAACAGTTTGTATTCTTACTCTCATTATTAGGAAGGTGTAAATACATTAAGTTCGATAATGGCTGCCTGCAGTTAAGCATTTGTCGGTCTTACACAGTGTAATATAGAATATACACTTCTGTCGCAACACTACAGCTTTCTTACAGAAACTCAGCACCCACGGACCAGTTGAACCGGGAACATTCCTCATCATAATGGATGTTTCAGCACACTACACCAGCATCCACCACAATGATGTCATCGTGGCAACAGCTTCAGTACTCAACACCAACAACCGCCAATCTCCCAGCACCGTCCTACAACTCATCTGCTTTATCCTCAATTCACCTTTGATAACCAGTTCTTCATCCAGACACACAGAACAGCCATGGAGACCAAATCTGCACCCCAATATGCCAACATTTTCATGCACAAGACTTCTTTGCTGCACAGGACCTCCAACCAGCACTCTCCACCAGATATATTGACAACATTTTCTTCCTCTGGACACATGGTGAGGTGTCACTGAAACAACTACACAGTAATATTAACAAGTTGTGGTTCTGTTCGCTGAGCTGGGAATTTGTGTTGCAGACGTTTCGTTCCCTGTCTAGGTGACATCCTCAGTGCTTAGGAGTCTCCTGTGAAGCGCTTCTGTGATGTTTCCTCCGGCATTTATAGTGGTTTGTATCTGCCGCTTCCGGTTGTCAGTTCCAGCTGTCCGCTGCAGTGGCCGGTATATAGAGACCACTCGGACTCATAACAGCACACAAACCAACAGCCACTCTCAGACAACAACTCACCAGAATGAAGGACCCGATACCCAGCATGAGCAAAACCAATGTAGTGTACAAAATCCCATGCAAGGACTGTACAAAACATTATATAGGACAAACAGGAAGACAGCTAACGATCCGCATCCATGAACACCAACTAGCCATGAAACGACATGACCAGCTATCATTAGTAGCCACACACTCAGATGACAAGCAACATGAGTTCAACTGGGACAACACTACTATTATAGGACAAGCCAAACAGAGAACAGCCAGGGAATTCCTAGAGGCATGGCACTCATCCACAGATTCAATCAATTAGCACATCGACCTGGACCCAATATACCGACCACTGCAGTGGACAGCTGGAACTGACAACCGGAAGCGGCAGATTCAAACCACTACAAATGCCGGAGGAAAGATCACAGAAGCGCTTCACAGGAGGCTCCCAAGCACTGAGGATGTCACCTAGACAGGGGACGAAACGTCTGCAACACAAATTCCCAGCTCGGCAAACAGAACCACGAGTATCTGAGCTATAAATCTTCTCCCAAAATATTAACAAGTTTCAGCCCGCTATCAAACTCAGAATCTGTCTCATTCTTGGACACATGCATCTCCATCAAGGACTAATACCTCAGTACCTCATTCTACCACAAACGCACAGATAATCTCATGATGCTAAACTTCTCCAGCTTCCACCCTAAACATATTAAACCAGCCACCCTCCATGGACAAGTCCTATGCATACACAGAATCTATCCAGATGAGGAGGAACATGATGGACACCTGAAGGTGCTGAAGGATGCCCTCATTAGATCAGGGTGCAATGCTCAAATAATCAATTGCCAGTTCCAATGTGCCACAGTGAGAAACCGTAATGACCCCCTCAGAAGACAGACATAGGATGCAACCGATAGGTTACCCTTTGTTGTCCCAGTGCACCCCAGGAGCGGAGAAACTACGCCATGTTCTTCGCAGCCTGCAACATATTATCAATGAGGATGAGCACCTCGCCAAGACCTTCCCTACGCCTCCAATTCTCACCTTGACACATCTGCCAAACCTTAAACAGACCATTGTTCGCAGCAAACTGCCCAACATACAGGACGACATTGACCACAACACTGTACAACTCTGCCAACATGGATACCACCATTACATGTGGGGACACGCAGGTACTCATGTGATTTAGCCAACTCGGTTATCTATCTCATACATTGCAGGCAAGGATGCCCCGAGGCATAGTACATTGACAAGACCAAGCAGACACCATGACAACGGATGAATGGACACCTTGCAACAACCGTCAGACAGGAGTGTTCCCTCCCAGTCAGTGAACACTTCAGCAGTCCAGGACATTCAACCTCGGACCTTTGGGTGACCCTCCTCCAAGGTGGACTTCGGGATGCGCAACAATGCAGAGTGGCCGAACAGAGGCTGATAGCCAAGTTTGGTACCCATTAGGATGGCCTCAACAGGGACCTTGGGTTCATGTCACACTACAGGTGCCTGCACTACACTACACACACACATACAAACACACACTCATGCAGACACTATCTCATACACACACACATACACGCACATACCCTCCTACAGGCTTATACTCTATCACACTCAGGCAAGCACTCTAACAAGCATGCACACACGCAAATACACACTCTCTCACACACACACTCACACGCACACACTCACATGCACACACACACACTCTCTCTCATGCTAGCACACAAGTAAGTCTACAGGGTGAATTTGCATTTGCAGAATTGTATTTGCATAGTCATTCTAAATTGCTCAAAAAGCACACAATCTGCAGGCAATCAATGCAGGTAGTCAATCCATCTAACATTTTATAAATTCCTACTTTGATAATAGAACAGTCTGACTCAAGATTGGGATACAGACAGACTCTAACCTCACACCTTTAATGCATTGTCTGAGCTGAGATGTCAGCTTTTTTTTACAAAACCTTAAGTGATCTCAAGAATATGACTTAAAAGTAGTTCTGGGACTTATATATTAATGAACTGACACCTGCAACCTATTCTAAAAGATGGAAGACTTAACAGCAATCTAAGTTTGTTCAACATATATTTTCAGTTGCATGACACTGTGATCTTTTGCTATAAATTCTGTGTCTTATGATGCTCCTCCACAGCTACCAGATGATGGAGGTCTGGCAGCATCCAAGGAGCAGGTAAGTCATCAGGCCTTTGCCCGAAACATCGATTTTCCTGCTCCTTGGATGCTACCTGACCTGCACCATTCTAATCTTGACTCTAACCTCCAGCATCTGCAGTACCCACTTCTGCCTACCTGATGAAGGAGCAGTGTTCTGAAAGCTAGTGTTTCCAAATAAACATGTTGGGACTATAACTTGGTGTTGTGTGATTTTTAATATGGAATAGAAAGATGACAACAAGGTGAGGATAGAATTTTCTTTCACATTTTATTTATGAAATTAAGGACTGAAGAACAATGGAAGTCCAAAGGTTGATGTTGAGGAAGTTTGAGTGATTTAAGTCATTGTTGCACGTACTCTTGTGTTCAGCTGCATCAACAAAGTTGAACAGCAGAACTGAAGTCATATTTGAGAACAGTAGAGGAATTCACTCGTAACAAAAATGATTAGTATAATTGTAAATGAGGTGAACAAAATAAAATAAACAAAAAACACAAATAAAATTGAAAGCAAATGAAATAAATGATGCAAGTAAAATGAAGCAAATGTATTTCTCACGGTGTTGGGATTAGATGTTTCTGAAGTGGTGGCTAACCAATTTGCCCACAAGACCCCAATATTATGGACTATTCTGAAATTATTGCGATCCTGGACTCATTATGGGATGACTGAGAATAAAATTGCACTGAGAGTCACATTGTATTAATGGAATTATCGTCAAGTGAGATCGTCGCAGGTTATGTTCTCCAATTAAAGATACACTCTCGGCACTTTGGGTGTGTCATGATCTTAGAAATCAACCTGAAAGGCAATTTCTGAGAGTCGTAAAGAACAATAAAATCCACGAGCGGCTTTTAAATGGAAGAGAAACTGCAAAGAGACAGCTATGGAAATGGCAGAAAGTGATAGTTGCAGTTTGAGAGGGAGTTATTTTCCTGAGGCAGCAGTGAAGATTTAGCAGGATCCAGGATTACAGCAGCAAGATTCCCAGTTGCAGAGTCAGAAGGCAAAATACTGCCATTGCTGTGGTAGCCACCAACCATTTAAGTTCTGCCTGTGAGAAAGTCAGTCATGTCCAGGTGACGTGCTGAAGCAGAGGAAACAGCAATGCTTCAGCCTGTGGTAAGGCTTCAGGTTACAGCCACACACCAAACAGAGCTTGCGGTAGATCTAAAGCTAGTTCAGGAGTCTGGAAATTCTCTGAAGCCCAAATGGCAGCTATGGAATTGGAAGCTGACATTATCAGCCAGGGAGATCAAAAGGTGTACTCAGTCAGAACAAGGGAAACAGCACTGGGAGGATAAGAATGAAAGGGTGTAAGATATAATAAGTCTGTAAGTTAGCTCACTGAGTTTGAAGGTTTGTTTTCAGACATTTTGTCACCATACTAGATAACACCATCAGTGAGAATCTCTGGTGAAACACTGGTGATATGTCTCGCCTCTCTATTTATAAGGTCTTGGTTTCTTAAGGTGCGTGATGTTATTTCCAGTCCTTGTTTTCAAGGGAAGGTAGATCGGATCTAAGTCGATGTGTTTATTGATGGAGTTGTGGTCAGAGTGCCATGCCTCTAAGAATTCTCATGTGTGTCTTTGTTTCGCCTGTGTGTGTTGTCCCAGTCAAAATGGTGCCCTTTTTTGTTTGTATGTATGGAAACCAGTGAGAGTGGGTCGTGTCTTTTGATGGCCAATTGGTGTTCATGTATTCTGGTGGCAAGTTTCCTGCTTGTGTGTCCGATGTAGTCTTTTTTACAGTTCTTGCATGGTATCTTGAAAATGATGTTAGTTTTTCTGGTGATATCTATTGGAACCTTTAGGTTCATTAGTCGCTGCTTAAGTGTGTTGGTAGGTAAGATATAATTCCTGCACCACAGTAAAGGTAAACTCTGGACAATTATAGCTCACTTTCATTACTGCTGCAGCAGTGTCTGTTATCTGCGAATAAGAATACAAGAAGCCCCCGAAAGTTAAATTCCCTTACACAAACTGATGTGAAACTGATGGTTTATTGTATTGACAATACTCCAGTGTTAGATGAAGTTAGCATGAGAGTGGAAAATGGTGATGCACCCTGTTAGTTGCGGAAGTAGCACAGTTGTAGGAGGGAACAAAGATTCCCAGATGGGAAAGAGTTGGTTTAGAACAACATGTTTAAATTGCAGCAAGTTATTTACAAGAGGGACCAGTGAGAATACGTCTGACATTGAGAAAGTGCTAAGGGAGCACAATCTTTGAGAAAAGAACATCAAATGATAAGGCTCAAGTCTATATTGAGGACAATGTACAGGTGATATTTTGTAAGTGGAAACCAGTGACTTATGCACTGTTAGAAGCAGGAAGCAAAGAGCTAAATAGATTACGAAGAATGTGGTCAAATCGAAGAAACCCATGGAAACAAGTACCTGTTGATTTCTTTGAAGTGTAAAAGAAAGAGGACCCTTTCTTGGTCGATTGCAAGAGCAAGTGGATAACCGTAGAGTCCACGCCACATTTGCAAAAATCATTGTGGTTTTGAAAAGTTGATTTGCAATTTATGAGCTGCTAGATATATTGTTGCCAGATAATTGTTCCTAATTTATGCCTGATGAATTTGAAATATTTATGATTCAGAATGGAATCAAGCACACGTTCTTATCACCACATCCCCCCAGCACTGAATGGTGCTACAGAACGAAGTTGTCTTTTCAGAACTATTTGCTAAATAATAAAACGAGGCAGCTTTTTCAAAGTTTATTTTCTATACATGGTAGAAAATTTTCTGTTTGCCTATAAAACAGCCCCGTAGCCTACAATAGGTTGCTCACCTCACAAGTTATTGTTTAACCCCACTCTTAGAACAAGCTTTGAAGCTTAAAACTGATATCAGTTTTTAAAAAAAATTAAGAGAAAAGCAAGACAAAGTGAAAATGAGTCATGAAACGTAGAGAGCTCAGTACTGATCAGAAGGCTATGAGAAGGAACCACTCAGGTTAGAAGGGGAAGGCTGGAGTTGTTGTAACGAGATTTGATATATTCAGATACATAATGAAGCTGAGAAACAGACTACATTAGTGTCATTTAGATCCTTTGCTTGAAGTTAGAAAAATTATACAACCCAATCTGCTTACACATTATTTTACTCAGTCTGTATTCTGGGAACATACATACATATATATTTTCATTTCAATGTATAAGTTGCTCTTTTAAGTGTGTAACAATAGTATGTTGTGAGATCTGAATATTATATTCTATTGTCCTCTCTGTTGGATTGATGTAAATAAAGTTAGATCGATAATTGCTGTCTGCAATCAAGCATATGTTAGTCTTGGTCAGTGCAAAACGCAACATGAAGTAAATTGGTAGGGTATTTGGTGGGCAGTAGAGAACGAGGATCTTCAATGAGAGCTCAGACGGAAGATGTTCAAAGATGCAGAAAGTGTCAAAGAAGAATAAGGGGCCAAGGTGATATGCCGGCTGACCTTTTCCAGGATTTCCTAGTTTTGTTTCAGATTACGAGAATATGTTGTTTTTTTCCTTGAATTTTGCACTCAGTGTCACTAGGTGGCAACAGCACAACACTTGTCAAACTTTGCATGGCGGTAGAGTCAGTGTGACGCTCTGACTTTAATGTCAGTCTTTATGAAGTCCTGGGTTTAAACCCCACCACAGACAATGTTTCCAGTGGGGTGAATGTAAGTTTTAATTTGAATCCTGAATGAGAAGGCTGTTGTAGTGCAGTGGTATTGTATCATGGCATCCTTGAACAGCTTGATTTTAAAAAATACCAAAAGCTTTAATATCTTGCAGTTTGCTTTCTCTGCCTCACTTCTATCCAATAGGACATAGAATCATGGAGCCATATGGTATGGAAACAGACCCTTCAATTCAGCTAGTCCATGATGACCATGTTCCCAAACAAAACAAGTCCCACCTGTCTGCAATTGGCCCACATTGCCCCAAACCTTCCCTATTCATGTACTTATCCAAATGTCTTTTAAATGTTGTAAGTGTACCTGCATCGACCACTTCCTCTGGCAGTTCATTGCACATATGAACAACTCTCTGTCTAAAAAATGTTGCCCCTCATGTCCTTTTAAAATCTTTCTCCTCTCACCTTAAAAATATAACCCCTAGTTTTGAACACCCTCACCCTCGGGGAAAAAACCCATATTATTATCTTTTTCTATGCCCCTAATGATTTTACAAACCTCTATAAGGTCAGTCCTCAACCTCCTTTGAGTGAAAAATGTCCCAGTCTTTCCAGTTTATTTTTATGTCTCAATATCTCCATTCCTGACTGTATCCTGTTAAATCTTTTCTGAACCCTTTCCACTTTATTAATGTCTTTCCCATAACAGGGTGACTACAGAAGAGGCCTCACCAATGTCCTGTATGACCTGAACGTGACGTCCCATCTCTTATACTCAAAGGTCTGAGTAATGAAGGCAAGTGTGCTAAACCCCTTCTTAACCACCTTGTCTACCTATGATGCAAATATCAAAGAATTGTGTACCTGAATCCCTAGGTCTCTCTGTTCTACAACACTACCCAGGGTCCTATCATTAATTGTACAAGTTGTGTCTTTGTTTGTTTTACCTAAATACAATACCTCACATTTATCCAAATTTAATGTAATTTGCCACTCCTCAGCCCATTGACCCAATTGATCAAGATCTCTTTGTGATCTTAGATAACCTTCTTCACTGTCCACTATACTACCAACTTTCAGTGTCATCTGCAACCTACCTAACCATGCCGCCTATATTCTCATCCAAGTCATTTACATAAATGACAAACAAAAGTGAATGCGGTTCCAATCCTTGTTGAACACTGCTGCTCACAGGCCTGCAGTCTGAAAAACAACCCTCCTCTATCACCCTCTATCTCCTACCATAAAACCAATTATGTTTCCATTTGGCAAACTCACCCTGAATCCCATGTGATCTAACTTTACTAATTAGTCTAACATGTCAAAGGCTTTACTAAAGTCCAAATAAACACCGCTTACTGCTCTGCCCTCAATCTTTTTGGTTACTTCAATAAATTAAGTTTGTGAGACACGATTTCCCACACAGAAAGCCACGCTAACTGTCCCTAATCATTCCTTGCCTCTCCAAAAGTATGTAAATCCTATCTTTCAGAATGACCTCCAAAAACTTACCCAGTACTGATGTCAGACTCACAGGTCTACAGCTCCTAGGTTTCTCCTTATTACCTTTTTTAAACAATTGCACGACATTAACCACTCTCCACTTCTTCAGCACCTCACCTGTGTTTATAGATGGTACAAATATTGCTGCTGGAGCCCTGCAATTTCCTCCCTAACTTTTCCCAACATCCTGGGATACACTTCATCAGGTCCTGGAGACTTATCCACTTTGATATTTTCTAAGGCCTCCAGCACCTCCTCTTCTGTAATGTGAACTGTTTTCAAAACAACAATATTTTCTTCCTGAGTTCTCTAGCTTCAATTTCTTTCTCAAAAATAAAACCTGATGTAAAATATTCATTTACTAACTTTTCCATCCCCTGAGGTTCAACACAAAGACAATCTCATTGATCTTAAAGGCATCTTACTCTCTCTGTGGTTGCTCTTTTACTCTTAATATATTTGTACGATCTTTTTGAATTATCCTTAACCTTATCTGCTTAGGCTATCTCCTATCCCCTCTTTGCCTTGCTGAATTCCTTCTTAAGAATGCCTACACTCTTTATACACTTCAAGAAAATCAGTTGATCCCAATTATCTATATCTAATTTATGATTCTTTTTTATTCTTGACGAGCACTTCAATACCTTTATTCATCCATTGTTCCCTAACCTTAACAGCCTAACCCTCCATACTAACAGGAACATAATGCCTCTGAACTCTTGTTATCACACTTTTGAAAGGCTCCCACTTGTCAGTTGTCCCTTTACCCACGAACATTCTACTCAAATCTGAAAGTTCTAGTTTCATACATTTAAAATTGCCTTACTTCAATTAAGAACTTTAACTTTTATGGAAGACTTATCCTTTTCCATAACTATTTTAAAACTCATAATATTATAATTTCTCATCCCACAGTGTTCCCCATTATTACCTCAGTCACTTGCCCTGCTTTATTTCCCAAGAGAAGGTCAAGTTTTGCTCCTTCTCTTGTCGGAACATTTACATACTGTTAAAGAAAATGTTCTTGAATACGCTGAACAAATTCTTCACCATCTAAACCTTTAACACTACGGCAGTTCCAGTCAATGTTTGGAAAATTAAAATCCCCAACTGTTACAACCTTATTACTCTTACATATATTTGAGACCTCTCTACATATTTGCTTCTCAATTTTGCTCTATCGGAGTGGTGGGTCTTACAGTACAGTCCCATCGAGGTGATCATCCCTTTCTTATTTCTAATTTCAACCTATATATTTTCACTGAACGATGGCTCAGAAATATCCTCTCTAATTGCAACAGTAATGTTTTCCTTAATCAAAAATGCCATTCCCTCTCCTCTTTGTCTCTCTTTCTATCCTTCCTATAGCATTTAAACCCCAGAACATCAAGCAACCAGTCATGTCCTGTAATAGCCATGACATCCCAGTCCCGTGTTCCTATACAAGCTCTGAGTTCATCAGCCTTACCTGTGAGACCTCTTACATTGAAATAAATGCAGTTTAGTTCTTCAGGGTTACTTCATTCTCCAACTTACTAATGTCTATCTTTTCTAATTAACTTGTTTTTTTCTGATTCAGAACCATCCTCACCTTTCTTCCAATTTTCACAGTTACTTAGGAACCTCCCTCCCAAAGGATTTACAGGCTCCTGAAATAAAATTACCATGTCTTCCCTTTCCAGTTCAGGTGAAACCCATCCTTTTTGAACATGTCTTTTCTACCCCAGAAGAGATCTCAGTGATCCAAGAAACTGCACATTGCACCCCACCCCCCTCAGCCACTGATTTATCTGCCCTACCATTTTATTCCTTCCCTCATTAGAACTTGGTACCATACGTAAGCCAGGGACTCCTACTTTTGATGATGCTTTTTTAACCTTCTACCTAATCTCCATGTTCACACTGCAAAGCCTTAACCCTTTCCCTAACTACATAATTCATACCAATGTGTACACCATCTTCCAGCTTCTCACTCTCCCCTTTGACAATATACTTCAAATGTTTTGAGACATCCGTAACCCTGGCATCAGGAAAGTAATGTTCTATCCTAGATTCATGCCCGCTGCCACAGAATCATCTGTCTGTGCCCATGATAGGAGAGTCCCCATAACAATTTTTAAAAAAATCTTGACTAACCTCATTTAACACAAGATTCACTGCTGGTGCCCAAGATCTGACTACCACATTTATTTCCTCTGAGACACCCTTTCAACAGTATCTAAAACAGAATATCTGTTTGAGAGAGGAATAGCTACAGGAGACTTCTCAACTACCATCTTGCTTTTCCTGACAACAAACCATCTATCTGACTGATCTTGCTGTGTAATCACTTCAATAGATCTACCAGTCATCAAACTCAGTGCCTCTTGTATGTCCTCAGTGACATTAACCTAAAATTAAGAAACTCTCAATTGCACCTTATATATAAAATAAACTGCCTTTCCTGGCCTTGGCAAGTGATACAAGAAACTCATATGGCATTGGGATAAAAAAAGCACAAAAGAGGTGAAACAGAGAATGGGACACTGAGTTCTCCGTGCCCAGAAAGATAGCCAATTAAATTGAACACTTGATCACATGGCATTACACAATATTTAATCACACGCCCATCTCAAACACCAACTTGTTGAAGATAGCAGTTTAGTTAACTTCCTGCGATCCCAAGTCAGAGGCCATCTGATTTGTGGTCAGATAGAACAGGATAGTCAAAACTTTGTTTTGCCTCTTAGTTCAACTCTACCAGTGCACAATTAGCCTCAACTACCCTTGAGTTATGGAGGTGAAATGGCAGCTTCCCAAGGACACACAAGTTAATATTTTTAAAAACTAAAACTGGCTGTCCTACTGATCACATTCTGTAACAGATTGGTTTTGCTAGGCGTAACTCAAATGCCTTTGGGACAGTGGTGATCTCTGGACTAATTTGAAAGGGGGAGCAAACCAGGAGAATATATTAGAGAGTAATACCAAGGTACACAAGGATAGGATAAGAGTGGAGAATAGGAAATTAGTAGGTGGAATTGCAGAAAGGATGAAAGAAATTGAGTCTAAACTGTATGTCTGTGAGTGCCTGGAGTATAATCAACAAGATTGGGGAGTTACAAATTTGGATTGCTGTGATGGGTGATGATGTTTTGGCTATAACAGAGACGTAGGTCAAGGAAGGAAGTGAGGACGGCAGATGCTGGAGATCAGAGTCAAGAGTATGGTGCTGGAATTGCACAGCAGGTCAGGCAGCATCCGAGGAGCTGGAGAATCGACGTTTCAGGCATAATTCGGGCATAAGGGGAAGCTCATTCCTGATGCTGCCTGACCTGCTATGCTTTTTCAGCACCACATTCTTGACATGGGTCAAGGAAGGGCAGGATTGGGTGTTCAACAGTCACAAAGTGTGCAGAAAAACTAAGAGAAACAGGAGGAATGATATTAGTATGACATCAGGAGACTATTTTAATGCTGCAGAGAAAAGATGTTTGACACAGTTCAAGAAGTTGTTGGAGGGAATCCTAAGGGACAGGATGTACATGTATTTGGAAAGGTAAGAACTGATTCGGGATAGTCAACATGGCTTTGTGCGTGGGAAATCATGCCTCACAAACTTGATTGAGTTTTTTGAGGAAGTAACAAAGAAGTTTGATGAGGGCAGAGTGGTATATGTGATCTATATGGACTTCAGTAAGGCGTTTGACAAGGTTCCCCATGGGAGACTGGTTAACAAGGTTAGATCTCATGGAATACAGGGAGAACTAGCCATTTGGATACAGAACTGGCTCAAAGGTAGAAGACAGAGGGTGGTGGTGGAGGGTTGTTTTTCAGACTGGAGGCCTGTGACCAGTGGAGTGCCACAAGGATCGATGCTGGGCCCTCTACTTTTTGTCATTTACATAAATGATTTGGATGCAAACATAAGAGGTACAGTTAGTAAGTTTGCAGATGACACCAAAATTGGAGGTGTAGTGGACAGCGAAGAGGGTTACCTCAGATTACAACAGGATCTGGACCAGATGGGCCAATGAGCTGAGAAGTGGCAGGTGGAGTTTACTTCAGATAAATGCGAGGTGCTGCATTTTGGGAAAGCAAATCTTAGCAGGACTTATACACTTCATGGTAAGGTCCTAGGGAGTGTTGCTAAACAAAGTGACCTTGGAGTGCAGGTTCATAGATCCCTGAAAGTAGAGTTTCAGGTAGATAGGATAGTGAAGAAGGCATTTGGTATGCTTTCCTTTATTGGTCAGAGTATTAAGTACAGGAGTTGGGAGGTCATGTTGCAGCTGTACAGGACATTGGTTAGGCCACTGTTGGAATATTGCGTGCAATTCTGGTTTCCTTCCTATCCGAAAAATGTTGTGAAACTTGAAAGGGTTCAGAAAATATTTACAAGGATGTTGCCAGGATTGGAAGATTTGAGCTACAGGGAGAGGCTGAACAGGCTGGGGCTGTTTTCCCTGGAGCATCGGAGACTGAGAGGTGACCTTATAAAATCATGAGGGGCATGGATTGGATAAATAGACAAAGTCTCTTCCCTGAGGTGGGGGAGTCCAGAACTAGACGGCATAGGTTTAGGGTGAGGGGGAAAGATATAAAAGAGACCTAAGGGGAACGTTTTCACGCAGAGGGTGGTACGTGTATGGAATGAGCTACCAGAGGAAATGGTGGAGGCTAGTACAATTACAGCATTTAAAAGGCATCTGGATGGGTATATGAATAGGAAGGGTTTGGAGGGATATGGGCCGGGTGCTGGCAAGTGGGACTAGATTGGGTTGGGATAACTGGTCGGCATGGATGGGTTGGACTTAAGGGTCTGTTTCCATGCTGTGTAGCTCTCTGACTCTATGACTCTATAACAGAATCAATTTGACTGAAACTACGGAATAAAAAGGATAATATTGCTTGATCTATTAACTACCAACTAATAGGAAGGGTGCAGAGGAACAAACCTCAAAGAAATTACAGAGAGGTGCAAATATCTTTGGGGATATTTTGGAAGATATTGGGAGATGGTAATTATCTGAATATTGTCCAGGATACTGGTGGTGTAACAGACAATGAAGACTTATTATTCCTGGACTGTGCTCAGGAGAATTTCCTACAGCAGCATGTGTCCAGTCCAACAAGAAAGAAGGCACCACAAGACCAGGTTCTTGGGAATGAGGTGGGCCAATTCAAGCAAGAGAAAGGGGATGAATGTTTAGGGAACAGTGATTATAATACCTTAAGAGCAAAGATCAGTACAGCACAGAAACAAGCCCTTCAGCAGACCAACACTGCACAAAGCCCCACAACACCTTTCTGAACTAAAAACCTTTGTCTTAACATTGTCCATATCCCTTTATTCCTTGTCTATCCATCTATATGTCAAGATGCCTCTAAAACATTGCTATTACATCTGCTTCTACCCTCCTCTGACAGTGCATTCCAGGCACTTACCAAAACAGCTTGCCTCTTCCATCTCCTTTAAGCCTATCCCCTTTTACCTTAAACATATGTCCCCCTAATAATTGACATTTCTACCTTCGGAAAAAGATCCTAACTTTCCATTCTATCTGTGCCTCTCATAATTTTTTAAGCTTCTGTCAGGTCAACCCCATCATACTTTGACATTCAAATGAAAACAAATCAAATTTGTCCAATCCCTCCTCATAGCTAATACCCTCCAAACCAGGCAACATCCTGGTAAATCATTTCTGTACACTTTCCAAAACCTCCACATCCTTCTGGCTACCAGAATATTTCAAATGTGGCCCAAAAGTACATTCTATACTGCTGCAAAATGACTTACCAATTTTTATACTCGCTGCCCAAACAGCCGCCTCCTATCTACATGCCCCAATTCCTGCCTAATATTGTGGTAGTTAGCCTTCCTCCAGTTTAGCACTTTCACCCAAGGACTACCCTTACCCCTATCCATGAGTAACATAAAGCTTATGGACTTATGGTCACTGGTCCCGATATGCTCCTCCACTGAAACTTCAATCACCTGGCTGGGGTCATTTCCCAATACCAGGTCTAGTATGGCCCTTTCCCGAGTTGGACTAGTTATGTATTGCTTCACAAAACTCTCTGAATTCGCCTAACAAAGTCCTCTTCCTATCTCCCCAGCCCCATCACCGTGCCCCATCCAAGCCCCTGGTGCTTAGGGAATCCCAATCAATGTATAGGAAGTTAAAATCTCCCACCACAATAACACTGTCATTGTTGCATTTTTCCATTATCTATCCACAGATCTGTCCCTCTATTTCCTGCCAGCTGTGGGAGACTGTGATATATTCCCAAATTGGTCATGTGACTCCCCCAACTCTTTCACAACCCTCTCTACCTCACCTGAAACATCTAAGTCTTGGAATATTAAACTGCCAGTCTTGTCCCTCCTGTAACCAAGTCTCTGTAATATCTCCAATATGATGGTTATTTGTAATAATATAATCTCTGTCCATCTGCCTTACCTGTCATATGTTTCACATTAAACTAAACGCACTTCAGTCCACCAGTCCTGCTGTGTTCTGTAATCTCTCCCTGTCATTTCTCCTCTTAGTCTTGCTGGCTTTAGTCTCTGACTTCTCCTTGGTCATTTCACTTGCTGACTTACTCTTCTGGTTCCCACTCCTCCTGGCCACACTTTATGCCCTCCTGAGTGGCACTAGCAAACCTTCCTGCCGGGATATTGGTGCCCCTCTGGTGTAGCTGAAACTTTTCTTGAACAGGTTCCACCTACCCTGGAAGACATCCTAACGATTCACAGACAGGAAGCCCTCCCTCCTACTTCAGCATCTTTAACTGTACAGCCTTCCCATTCCCAGGCTCACTAGCACATGGCGCAGGGAGTAATCCCAGATTCCAACACTAGAGATCTTGATTTTCAGCTTCCAACCTAACTCCCTGAATTCCCTTTGCAAAACCTTGTCACTCTTCCTGCCGATGCTGTAAATAGCAATGTGCACCATGACCTCTGGCTGCTCTTCCTCCCTTTTGAGAATGTCCTGTGCTCACTCAGACATCCTTGACCCTGGTATCAGAAGGCAACATGCCATCCTGGAGTCTCTGTTATGGCCACAGAAACGCCTATCTGTGCCCCTGACTGTACCGTCCCCTATTACTATTGCTCTACTGTACTTTGACCCTCTCTCCTGTACACGGAGCCAGCTGTGGTGCCATTGTCCTGGCTGCTGATTTCATCGCCCCCTGATAGGTCATCATCTTCCTCCCCAACAGCATCCAAAACAGTGTACTCGCTGGAGAGGGGAATGGACACAGGGAGCATCCGCACTGACTGCCTGCCCCTTCTCACAGTCACCCGTCTATCTGTCTGAACCTTGGGTGTGACCACATCTCCTGTCTATGATGCTTTCTTCCTCCTGCATGCTCCTACATGTGTCCACTCCAACCAACCCATGCAGTCCGCCTGCCATTGGGCACACGTCCTGCAGATGTAATCATCAGGAATGTTCAAATTCCCACATTCCACAGGAGAAGCATACTTGCCCACGAATCATCACTGATTGACCCTCGAACAACAACTTAATTAAAAATAAATGTCTATTAAATTAATTTACAGCTAACTAGATGGTCCCTAGTGTTAGATTCTCACTAAAGAATATTAAATACTAAATACAGTATTCTGTAACAACAATCTAGATATCACTCTAAATTCCAGCACTGTACCACTTTACCACTAGCCAATTCTAAAACCTTATGGGTATGAAAAGGTGAGTGGAATTTGAAGGTAAGAGATAAGAGCCACATGACCATTGCTTACCAGTCAGGAACCCTTATGTCGAAAGTATCTCTTTTGAGCTTGTGATGTCACAAAATGTAGCTCCCATGATACATTCTGTTTTATGGGAAAAAGTGAGGAATGCAGTTGCTGGAGATCAGAGTTGAGAGTGTGACGTTGGAAAAGCGCAGCAGGTCAAGCAGCATCTGAGCAGCAGGAGAATTGACATTTTGGCATAAGTCCTCATTCCTGATGAAGGGTGTATGCCCAAAACGTTGATCCTCCTGCTTCTCGGATGCTGCCTGACCCGCTGTTCTTTTCCAGCACCATATTCTCGATCCCGTTTATGGATCAAGATAAGGCTGCTATTCGAAACTAGATCTAAAATGCCCCATGCTTGAGCTTTTACCCATCCCAGATGCTGTCTCTTCCCTTTGGCCGGTTCCAGGTGTTGATCATGGTAAGGCTGCTACTCAAAACTAGCAGTCTTGGTGACTACACCAACTTTGCCCAGAATCCCCTTCAGTCGCTTCTCACCAGCACCCTCTGTTAGGTTTAGGATGATGGTGGGAAAGAACAAAGGACAAGCCAGAGTAGACATAATCAAATGGAGGAGAGCTGGCTTCAACGGAACAAGAGTAGGGCTTCATTGCTACTTCAGCGACAGTACCACCTCACCATGACCTCCCAAAGTGAAAGAGAGAGGGGACTTGTGTAGGGAGGAGAGAGTAAGCCAATAATGGGGAATTCTAGTATCGATGAGGATCTCTGTTTCAGGGTCCTCCAAGAATCTAATCCCTTTCTTAAGCCCCTTTGTTAGTTGGTATTCTCAATGCTTTCCTCTTCCCAGATGTTAACCCCTTTCAATTCAAAATCTTTGCGCTAACCTTCCTGAAAGTATTCTGCCTTTAAACCTCACAACTATCAATCCGTATAAGTTTCTTTTACATTCTAAAGTCTTTGGAAGCTCTTTCCAATGAATTCATGCACATTCCTCCACTCTGACTTCAGTCCTTCTCTTAGTTTTAGAAAATCCCAGTCTAAAGTGATGAGTGATATCCCTCTTCTCTCTCTCTGCCTTATATAATGTGATCAAATAGCTTTTGTTGATAGTTTTTCCCTTCATTCAAGGCTGTTTACCCATGGGTCCATTTTTACCTATTGGAAAACCTCCAAAACACCTCTATCACTTGCCTACACTGTCACTTCTGAGTACTTTGTGATCTACAGTTGGCCTCCTTCTTTAGCTCCCATATCAGCAACTCCCTCACCATTGCATCTTGCCTACTTCCCTGTTCACAGCCTTGGCATCCTGTTTGAAACTAAGCTCAGTTGTGTTTCAGATCCTGAAAATCTTCCCATTGTCTTATGCAACATTTCCTGTCTCCTAACTCAGTCACTGCACAACTGGTTTTACACCAAGTGTTTTTACCATCACTTCTAGATTTAACTGTCAGGGTTAGAAAGGCAGAGTAAACTAGAACAACACCAGAACTTATTGGGAGCAAGTGATGCTCGGTGGACTTTGTATTTAAGAGCTAGATCTTTTGCCTGTGGGAGGTTTTAGCTTCTGGACAGAGAAAGGATCCAGAAGAAAAGGTAGAAGCCAGTGTTTATGCAATCCAACTTGTGCACCAGGGTCTGCTGCAGAATTATTCTATTCCAGAATAAAATCCCACTTTGCCATTGCTGCTCAGCTGCACAAGCTCCCCATCCTCCAATGCATACTTTTTAACATCTTCTTCCTGAACAATGGAAAACTCCAGAATCTGTCATTTCCCTATTCTACCAATAACCTGCAGGCTAAGATCTTGAAGACTGAGCTCTTCTGACTCAGGCCCTTCATGCATCTTCCCCTTTCACCCCACCGTTGCAGGCAGAACATTCAACCACTTGAATGCAGCTCTTGGAAAATCCTTTGGTAAATTCCTGAACTTCAACAGATTTTTGAAGCACTTGTTTTTTATTCTCTTGTGGAATGTGGGCGTTGCTGATTGGGCCAGCATTTATTGCCCGTCCCTGGTTGCCCTTGAGAAGGTGGTGATGAACTGCTTTCTTGAATTGTTGCAGTCCATGTGCTGTGGGTAGACCAACGCTGCCCTTAGGGAGAGAAGTCTGGGATTTTGAGCAACGGAGAAGGAACGGAGATATATTTCCAAGTTAGTGGCTCGGAGCGGAACTTGCAGGAGGTGGTGTTCCCATATATCCGCTGTCCTTGTCTTTCTAGATGGAAGTGGTCACGGGTTTGGAAGGTGCGAAGGATCTGAATGAATTTCTGCAATGCATTTGTAGATAGTACACATTGCTGCTATTGAGTATTGATAGTGGAGAGAGTGGATGTTTGTGAATATGGTGCAAATCAAGTAGGCTGCTTTGTCCTGGATGGTGTCAAGCTTCTTCAGTATTTTGGAGCTGCATACAGCAAGCCAATGGGGAGGATTCTGTCACACTCCTGACTTTGCCTTGTTGATGTAAACAGTCTTTGGGAAATCAGGAGGTAAGTTATTCACTGTAGTATTCCTAGCTTCTGGCCTACTCTTGTAGCCATATTTATATGGTGAGTCCAGTTAAGTTTCTGGTCAATGATAACCCCCAGGTTGTTGATAGTGAGAGAATTCAGTGATGATAATGCCATTGAATATGAAAGGACAGTGGTTAGATTGCCTATTACTGAAGATGATCATTGCCTGGTAATTGTATGGTATGAATGTTATTTGCCACTTGTCCCCCTAAGCCTGGATATTGTCCAGATCTTGTTGCATTTGAACATGTTGCATCAGTGGAGAGTTTGTCCCGATTCCCATTGATTCCAGTTTTGCTAGGATGTCTTAATGCCACACTCAGTTGAAGGTAGCATTGATGTAAGGGGCTGTTACTCCCACTTCATCTGTGGAATTCAGCTCTTTTGTCCATGTTTGAACTAAAGCTGTAATGAGGTCAGGAGTTAAGTGGCCCTGGCAGAACTGTATCACTGAGCAGGTTATTGCTAAGCAGGTGCTGGTTGATAGCACTGTTGATGATGCCTTCCATCACTTTACTGATGATCGAGAGTAACTGATGAGGGGGTAATTAGCTGTGTTGGATTTGGCCTGCTTTTTGTGTACAGGACATACCTGGGCAATTTTCCGTACTGTTGGGTAGATACCAGTGTTGTAGCTGTACTGGAACAGGTTTGGCTAGGGGAGCGGCAAGTTCTGGAACATGAGTCTTCAGTACTACTGCTGGAATGTTTTCAGGGCCCAGAGAGTTTGAGGTATCCAGTGCCTCCAGCCATTTTTTGATATTGCATGGAGTGAATCAAATTTACTGAAGATTGGCATCTGTGATGCTGGGGACCACTCGTGAAAGCCAAGATGGATCATGCACTGAACATTTCTGGCAGAAGATTACTGTGTACGTTTCAGCCTTACCTTTTGCACTGATGTATTGGACTCTTCCATTGTTGAGGATGGAGGTATTTGTGGAGCCTCCTCCTCCAATGAATTGTTGAATTGACCTCTACCAATCATGACTGGATGTGGCAGCATTGTGGGATCATTTAGCTCTGTCTCTCTCTTGCTGCTTACGCTGTTTGGCATGAAAGTGAACTGTCTTGTAGCTTCACCAGGGTGACACCTCACTTCTAGCTATGCCTGGTGCTGCTCCTGCCATGCCCTCCTGCACTCTCCATTTAACAAGGGTTGATCCCCTGGCTTGATAGTGGTTAAGTAGGGGATATGCCGAGCCATGAGGTTGCAGATTGTATTGGAGCACAGTTCTGCTGCTGTTGATGGCCCACGGTGCCGCATGGATGCCCAGTCTTGAATTGCTAGACCTGTTCATAGTCTGTCCCAATTAGTCCCACAGAACATGGTGGAGGTTATTCTCAATGTGAAGGCAGTACTTTGTTGTCTTGTTCCTCTTCAAACAATTTATATAACTCCGAGTAGAATGTTGCAAATGAATTTGCCCAGATGTCCCACAATACCGAAGCAGTCAAATTAATATGAATGCAAGCTGGTACCGAAGTAAAACAGCCCCACTTTATTAGGAACAAAATTACAATAATCTTTAATACTGAACCTACTATCCCTAATCTTGTTTGGCCCCTTAAAGGTACAATAATCCCATGTATCTTGTAAACTTATGCTCTCTCTCTCTGGCTCTGTCTCTGGGTCTGTGGAGCTGCTCTCCTCCTCTGTCTTACGAGATGGTCAGCTGGTCTCTGCCTCTTGTCACGTTGATCTCCTTAAAGGCCTCAGATGATTCCACAAGACTGCGAGAGGCCTGCAGGTGAACCCTGTACCTTTTCAATGATTTTCTGGAACTTTCTAGAGTTCTGGTCAATCAGGGAGACACACTTAATAGTTTGAAATGAAAGTCAATCTTTTAGATGGCATGCTACCCTTAATTTCTTTGTACAGTAGGACCCGGTGCCTTTCTGTTTTGTGATTAAGTTGTTGGGGTATGTCTGTTCAGAGTATATGTTGCCTTTTCCATTATGCTAATATCATTAACACCTGGCTGCTGTGTTTGCAGAGTGTCTGGTGTGTGGGTTTTGTGATTTCAGAATTTTATTTGGCCAATGTACCCAGCATCCCTCGCTATTTGATCAAGTTAGCAATCTATATGTGTTCTAGCAGCCAGGAGGCTGTTACAACTTCGCCTCCACAGGGACTGTGCAGTAATCACTCTTACCGATATAGTCAAGGACAGATGCAAACACAGCTGGCAGATTGGTACGGATGAGGTCAAGTATGTTTTCCCCTCTTGTTGGTTCCCTCACCATCTGCTGCAGACCCAGTTTAATAGCTATGCCCTTTAGGACCCGACCAGCTCAATCAATACCGCTGCTATTGAGCTACTCTTGGTGGGGGACATCGAGATTACATTTTGCACCCTTGCCATCCTCTGTGCTTCCTCAAAGTGTTGTTCAACATGGAGGAGTACTGATTCATCAGCTGAGGGATGACATTATGTGGCATTCAGCAGGAGGTTTCCCTGCCCATCTTCAACTTTTTAAAATTCATTCATGGGATTTATGTATCCCTGGCTAGGTCAGCATTTTAATGCCTATCCTTAATTGCCCAGAGGGCAGTTAAGGGTCAACCACATTGCTGTAGGTCTGGAATCTATACAGTTCAGATCAGGTAAGAATGGCAGCTTCCTTCTCGGAAGGACTTTAATGAACCAGATTTTATTTTAACTACAATCGACGATAGTTTCATGGTCACCATTAGACTCTTAATTTTAGATTTGTTATTGAATTCCAATTTCACCATCCGCCCGGAAGGATTTGAAGCACAGTGCCTGGAACATTACTAGAGTCCCTAGATTAACATTCTAATGATAGTACCACGAGATAATTGCCTCCTGATGCCATTAGACTTCATTCCAAGAGTCAAAGTTGGGGACTCCCAGGGCAGTTCCTTGTTGACTATATATCACTGTGCTGGGTCAGTCCTGATGGTAATGATGGTGTCTGGGACACTGTAAAGTTTGTTTTGACACTAAATGAAATGGAAGATTCCAGAGAAAACTGAAGTCCACCTGATTCCTTGCTCCACTTGTATTCATTTTAGGCACGTAGTGTTGTATTATTGCCCAGATCTCAGAAGGGTAGTATACCTTTATAACAACTAGATGGCATCATGATGGGCGATGCTATATAACAGATCTCAAACTTAGTCTTTGTCATTCAGTCAACATTCATTAAATTGGAGAAACAGCCAATCAGTTTGACGGTTCAGTTAATCAGCCATTTAAACACGTATGCAATGTAATAGTAATCTCTGTAAGCATATAACCCAGATGTGCCATATTAGTCTGCGTAGTTAGTTGTGCATCGGTCTCAATAAAAATCCAACTCTCTCTGGTATGTCTCATGTGGGTTAATACTTGGAAAACCACATCATCTCACAGCGATGGCTGTCACAGCATTTGGGTACAAGTAAACTCAAAAGCTGGTGACAGTTAGTTGATACAGAAGGTTGAAAAGGAGATGACAGTATTGCAGTTGCAAACAGATTTTTTTCTTTTTATTATTCATTCTATGTCCGCATTCAGAGCTCTACTGAAGTAAGAAACCTTTCTGAATATTGTCTCTTCAAAGAAAAAGAGAGGCAACAACTGATCTGATTCAGAAAAGCAGTTTTAAAAGTACGGAAGGGCAGTTCCAATCTAAGAAAATGATCCAAGAGCAGAATATAAGCAAAAACTGAGGCAAAATTTTTGTACATTTGAAAAGGCCTCACATGTGTCCAGATGTTGGTTAAATTTGTCTTCTTAGAATCAAGGAACTAGAGAATCATATAGTTTAGATTGTATCTACTCTATATCTTGCTTCTTGAAAGTGAAAGTAAATGTGCATGTGATGTTACTTCTCTTTTTTAGTGCAAACATAACTTACAGACACAAGGCTGCTCCACTTCAAGCAGCAACCTTTATCATGGCAGCAAGGAGAGATACAAAAAGACAGCCGCCAGCATAAAATAAAAGAACCATTATGTGATAGTACAAACACTTTGCATATTTATAATTCTTAGAACATAAAGCAACATAGTAAGCAAACATCTGAACATGGACTGGGACTCTAGTGACATTCTGTCCAAATTTCAGTTATTCAAAGAAAGAATGAATCTTTGCTTCATTGATCAGTAGATAACTACTAATCAAAGACAGGTTGTCAAATTTCTAATCACTTTGGAAATAAAGGATGGACACAATGAAATCCTCTGATATTTGAGTGATTGCAAGACCCTGACAATTTTCTCCAGTTTTAAAAAGATTAGCTGAAGATCAAAGTCAACTTGAGGATTCATAGGCTGGAGCTCATATCATACCACCAACAGCAAGGTGAAAATATTGGCCAATATGCCTTGATACCGAGCAAATCTTTCATAAATGCATAGCTGGGCAAACCTAAACATTATCCTAGTGGTGTACTGCTGTGAAAAGGACATAAGTTCAAAAAAGTGATAGCAGAACAATAGGATCTCCAGGAGCTTGACTGTGCAGCAATTAATGCAGCCAGCAATAGACTCAATAAAACATCCAAATGTTATACAAGATATGGATTGTCTCACCCAACAAAACAGTGTCCTGCAATTTGTGACATGTGTAATCAATGTTCCACAGCAGGACGTTGGGCTAAAATGTGGAGAATGTCCAATCACCCGGGGAATCCAAAGTGTGATACAATGCGCCACAGTCACAGGATAGGCTGGGGCTGTTTTCCCCAGAGCGTTGGAGGCAGAGGGGTGACCTGAGAGATGTTTATAAAATCATGAGGGACATAGATAGGGTAAATAGATAAGGTCTTTTCCCTTGGATGGGAGAGTCCAAAACTAGAGGGCATAAGTTTAGGGTGAGAGGGGAAAGATATAAAAGAGACCTAAGGGGCAACTTTTTCACACAGAGGGTGTTGCGTGTGTGGAATGGGCTGCCAGAGGAAGTGATGGAGGCTGGTACAATTGCAACATTTCAAAGGCATCTGGATGGGTATGTGAATAGGAAGGGTTTGGAGAGATATGGGCCAGGTGCTGGCAGGTGGGACTAGATTAGGTCGGGATATCCGGTCAGCATGAACAAGTTGGACTGAAAGGTCTGTTTCCATGCTGTACATCTCTATGACTATTTCTATGAAGAAGAGCCAATGTCAAAAATGTTTCCAAAGTTCCTTCTTCAGCACACAAGCATGTTATTGAAGTACACATTAAAGCCTGCAGATTCCAGTCAAACAGTACATGTGGTCAATTTGACACATCACTGAAGGCCAGCAGAAAAACTGAAAATTTTACCTCCATCCAAGTGAGGTATCCCAAAAAGAATGGACAATAGTCACTCTTTGCCAAGATTGACACACTGGTGCAACTACAAATATCATTCCTTTAACAGTCTTACATGATCAAGAAAGTAGCATAATGATGCAATGATGCAATTCTTTTCTGGTAGTTCAAGTTCGAAAAAGGTGTGAAATTGGTACCTCGCCTTAGGGAATTTACTGCACAGCCTTAAAATTAGTCTGGTTCCATTTGCAGAGATGCACCACAGTCAGTTGCTGAGAACTCATTGTGATTGTTGAAGAGCTCATTCATATGGTCAGCTTGTTTCTCTCCTCACTTGATCAAAATTCATTGAGGTGTCATTGGCTAGCTCCTGCTGCATGCCCTCACATTACCTCATTCCAGGAACCATTTTCCACGTGTGCATTTCCCAAGGGCAAGTTTTAACAATGATTGTTGAAGGACTAATCAACTGTTTGTGATGGCACAGTTGGATATTACATCCCCATAAATGTACCTCCAACAGGATCAGTTAATAGCAATCGGTGATGATACCTCTCCATAACCCAGGTCACTATGGTGATTTGCTGCAGTCCTAATGCAATCCTTATTAGATTCAGTCAACTCAACACAAACTGGATCTGATGGAGTACTTTAATATTCATTCAAACTGACAGGCAACTCCAAAATAGATTCCCTGGGATATTGATAATACAGTTTAAGTGTCAAGACTAAGGTTAGGCTCAGCATGTACTTGGGAGAAAGTGAAGACTGTGGATGCTGGAGATCAGAGTTGAAAAGTGTATAGCTGGAAAGGCACAGCAGGTCAGGCAGCATCCGAGGAGTAGGAGAACTGATGTTTGGTCTTAAGCCCTTCATCAGGAATCAGCCCTTCCTGATGAAGGGCTTATGCCTGAAACATCAATTCTCCTGCTCCTCCGATGCTGCCTGACCTGCTGTGCTTTTTCAGCTCCACACTTTTCAACTCAGCATATACTTGGGAATAAGAACCTACTGCTGTGCACTCCTGGCGTTGTCAATTAAAGACACAGATAAATTACCGAATGAACTGGTCGGCAACACCAGTGTGTGAATGTAACAAACACAATGAACCATAGGGATAGAATAAAGACTATTCAGTACTTTATTATAAAGCATTTTTGATTGTAGATGAAATGGAAAAAGGACCATTTGCTACACATTTTAAAAACAAGTTACCTGACAATCATTGTAAATGCTATTTACACAGTTTCAGTTCACTTCACTGCAGTTCACGCAGTGAACGTTCAACTCCGAAGCCATCCTCCCTCTGTGGGGTAGAAGGTGTTATTGCTCTGTAATTAAAAAAGTACCTCTCACCTGAAGTTGCTAATTTCACAAGTCAGAGACCTTTGTAATTGTGAACCTGTCACCCTGTGCCTCCTGCAAACACCTGAAAATACTTTGAGAAAGAAGATCAAGAAGCAGAGTTCCAATCAGCTAAAGGATCATTTCAGCAAACTCTGTGGAGAAGGTCCACTGAACTGCCTTTCGGGTCTTTCTCTCTGCCCAGAAAAGCCATCCATATTTTGTGTGTGTTTGTGTCCGTCTGTATGTGTGAGTGGAAGGATGGTTTGTAAGTGGTTTAGAGAATTAACTGGGAGATTTATATGTCAATAGCTCATAATTTCATCTGTCGTTTGACCCTCTTCATTTGTAATTAATACTAATTGTTGTTAAGTACAGAAATCTGGGCTGTATTTTCTGTCAACCTGGGTCTAAAGGACAGGTAAGTTGGGGAAAACTGCATACTTGTAACTTTTATGACAATTGAGATTAGCAGGGTTTGATTTACAGTGTGATACCCTGGTGAGGTGTAGCAACAGTTTAATATTAATGTTCATTGAAACAAATCACTGTGGAGGCTGGAAACTGAATTACAATTAACATCAAATAGATATCAAACATCTAAAGACAAGAGGAGATAACTGGTTTGGTCGAATCTGAAGCATTGCGGAGGTGGATGGGTTAATTGAGTTTGACTGTGGATCACGCAACATAATAATATGTTGTTGTGCTTCATCTGCACAGAAGGGGAATGAGTTGTTTGGAAAATGATTTGGTTACATGACGTGCATTTAAGTCTGCTGGGTTCAAGTGCATTGGGCACATAAATGTAGACTAATTAATTGTTATGATCTTCTGTGCTAACCTGATGATTCATTCTGGAAATTCATTGTTAATACCTCCAAATTGACTGCAAGAGGGCATAGAAATTCTAACAGGATGGAGCAGACATGAGTAACTGGAAATTAATACAGAAAGTGTGAAGTGTTGCATTTAGTCGGAAGGGATAGGAAAAGTCAATATATACTTAATGGCACAATTCTACAGTGTGTTCAGGAACGGGGGGCCTTGACATGCATGTGTATGAATCTCTGAATGTGGCAGGTCACATTGAAAGTCTAGTTAACAAAACTTATGGGATATTAAGTTTCATAATTCAATTCAATTGAGCTTCGTAACCAAGGTACTGAGTACAAAAGAATTATGTTGTACATTTATAAAGATCTGATTAGGCAAAAGTAAGATTAGAGTGTCCAATTCTGGTCTTTTTAGGAAGAAGGCTTAGCTCCTTGAGGGAGTGCAAAGGAGATTCATCAGAATCTTTCCATGGATGAAGGAACTTCTTAAAGTTGGAGTTAGCCTTGGAGAAAGGGAGATGGAGAGGAGATTTTATCAAGGCATACAGAATTAAACGAGATGGACAAAGCAAAATGGTTCCCATTAGCTGCGAGGAAAAAGATGAAGGGACACAGATTTCATGTTTTGGCCAAGTGAGAATCTGGGATAAACAGCCAGAACTCACTGTGTAGGAGAGTGGTAGCAGTGGCAATTATCGATGGTTTCATATGGAAATTGGATAGACAATTCAAAAACTTTCATTCCTGATGAAGGGCTTTTGCCCGAAATGTCGATTTTGCTGCTCGTCGGATGCTGCCTGAATTGCTGTGCTCTTCCAGCACCACTGATCCAGAATTCAAAAACTTTTCAGAGCTACTGGGGAATGGGTTTGTTTGGATTATTGTACAGACAGCAGGGCTGAGCAGTATCTTTCAATGTTATAATGACATTCTGACTGTTGAAGTATCTGATTTCAATCAATAAGAAATTTTCAGAATTCTCACCAACTTTTCAACTACAAGAATCTCTCTTTCGGGGAGGGGAGGGGCTAAGAGGAGTTAGACTTCCAAGGGTTACCTATCCTGAGCTGCTCAGCTCAGCAAAGTTGGGAGCTGGTTGGTTGATTAGCAGATAATTTTAGTGATTTAGTAATTTTAGCAGCTAATGGGAACCATTTTGCTTTGTCCACTGTTTGAGCTATAGGGAGAGGCTGAATAAGCTGGGGCTATTTTCCCTGGAGCATTGGAGGCTGAGGGGTGACCATATACAGGTTTATAAAATTATGGGGGGCATGGATGGGGCGAATAGCCTAGGTCATTTGCTCAGGGTAGAGGTGTCCAAAGCTAGAGGGTGTAGGTTTAAAGTGAGAGGGGAAAGACGTAAAAGGGATCTAAGATGCAACGTTTTCATGCAGAGGGTGGTGCGTGTGTGGAATGTGCTGCCAGAGGAAGTGGTGGAGGCTGGTACAATTACAACATTTAAAAGGCATCTGGATGGGTATATGAATAGGAAGAGGTTAGAGGGATAAAGGCCAAATGCTGGCGAATGGGACTAGATTAATTTAGGATATCTGGTCGGCATTGACGAGTTGGACCCAAGCATCTGTTTTCATGCTGTAGAGCTCTATGACTCTATGACTGACAGGGGATTTTTTTTTAAGGGGACAGGCAATTCTGCAGCCATTTAACTCCAGGATAGTTAACTCCAGTGCTGGAGACAAGGATGACCCAGAGCAGCTGAAGGACATTTTTCTAGGGGGAAAGGGTGAACAGCCTGAAGTCATGATCCTCCTTGATGCTACAACACAGGGAGGAAGAGGGATGTTAATTATGATTAAACCACATGGTATTAAAGAGAAGATGATGATGGGGCTAAGGAATTGGCGGGAGGAGACCAAGTGACAGTTATCTTTTTCAGACTGGGGGAGCTGCTAGAATCCCAATGCAGTTTTCCAAGTACATGAACACACTGCAATCGTGGAGTGAATGGTTTGTTGGCATCTTGGTAAGAGTCAGCCACTACAGAATTTGTTGGGCATGGAAGGCATATTCATGACACAGACAAACAGATTGATTATCACCTGCAAATGTTTTCAACACAACTCCTACTAAAAGCAGGAAAGTTTCACGTGGTAACCACAACAGCCTCCTCACCTTAGCAAGTAACCACATATGCCTGTCTTGCCACAGACTGTATTGAATAGTTTCCTGGATGTGTTTCAGAGAGGTGTGAATTGTTTTTTTTTAAAAATCATTCATGGATTGTGGGCGTCATTGACTGGGCCGGCACTTATTAGCCATCTCTATTGCTCTCTGCCTTCTTGACTTGCTGCAGTCCGTGTGGTGGAGACATACTTAGAGGACTGTTCCAGAAGGGCATTCTGGAACTTAAGCAGCAATAGTGATGCACACACTCCCAAGTCAGGATAGGACAGTGAGTCTGGCCTTGGAGGTGAACTTACAGGTGGTGGTGGGGTGCTTATGTATTTTCTGTCGATGTACTTCTAGGTGGGAGAGGTTGTGTTTTTTTTTTAAGGTGTGGTCCAAGGACATTAACCCTGACCCTAATGCAATTTGCATATGGTAAATATAGGTGCCAGCTGACTTAGTGGTGAAGGTGTTAGCTGTGGTGCTGTTTTGTCTTGGGTAGTCAGTGTTATTGGAGCTACATTCATTCAGACAACTGGAGAGTTTTCAGTTGCACTGAAGCATAAAATCATAGAATCCCCTACAATGTGGAAGCCAGGCCATTCAGTCCATTGAGTCCACTTTGACCCTCCAAAGAGCATCCCACCTAGACCCACCTCCCTACCCTATCCCTGTAACCCTGCATTTCCCATGGCACACCCACCTAGCCTGCACATCCTTGGACACTATGGGCAATTTAGCATGGTCAATCCTCCTAACCTGCACATCTTTGGATGGGGGAAGCCAACTAGGGCAAAACATTGGGAGAATGTGCAAACTCCACATAGACAGTTACCCAAGGCTGGAATCAAATCCAGGTCTGTGGTACTGTGAAGTAGCAGTGCTAACCACTGAGTCACCCTACCACCCATTGCTAATCACTGAGCCACTGTGCCTTGCAGATAATAGACTGGCTTTGAGGACTCAGGAGGTAAGTTATTCACTGAAGAATTCCTGTATTTATGTGACTGGTTCAGTTCACTTTCTGGTCAGTGGTCACACCCAAGATGTTGATACCAGGGAAGGGAGGGGTGCATGACTAATGATAATTCTAATACCTTGTGAATGTGAAGAGGTGATGCTAATATTGGGATTTGTTAAAAATGGTTATTGCCTGACTTTTGTATTGAGCATTTGTTAATTGCTAATTCTCAGTGCAAGGCCCTGAATATTAAGCAGGTCTTGCTGCATTTGGATACAGACTGCTTCAGTATCTGAGTAGTTGTGAATATGCAATTATCAGTGAATATCCCCCACCTCTGATGTTATGATAAAGGCTACGTCCTTTGATGAAGAATCTGTAGATGGTTGAGCCTTGGACCCTACCCTGAGGAACTTCTGCAGTGATATCCTGAGACTAAGATGATTGATGCACAACCATCCTCCTTTCTGCTAAGTATGGATCCAACCAGCATATATCTTTCCCTTTTGATTCCCAATCACACCAGTTTTGCTAGAGTCCCTGTTGCCACGCTTGGAAAAATGCCATCTTGATGTCATGGACTGTCAGTCTCACTTCTCTTCAAAGTTTAGTTATTTTCTCCATGATTGGATCAAGGCTAAAATGAGATCTGAACCCAAACTGAGCTGGTTAATGTAGCACAATCCATGACAGCTTTTAACAATGTCTTGAGGATTGACAGATTATGTTATAGATTGCATTGAAGCACATTTCAACTACTATTGATGGATCACAGCACCTCATGCATGCTTTGAGTTTCTAGATCTGTTTGAAGTCTATCCATTTAGTGTAGTGATAGAACCACACAAGACAATGTAAGATATTATCACTGGGAAGGCAAGATTACATCTCCAAAAGGATTGTGTGGTGGTCACTCTCACACATACTATCTTGGACAGCTGCATCTGTGCCAGGCAGGTTGCTGAGAGGCTGAGGTCAGGTATTTTCTTCCCTTTTGTTGGTTCCCCCACGACAGGCTGCAGACTCAGTTTTGCAACAAATCTTTTAGAAATTGCTAGAAAAGCTCAGCATGTCTGGCAGCATCTGTGGAGAGAAATCAGAGTTAACATGTTGGGTTGAGTGACCCTGCCTCAGAACTTATCTTTTAGGACTGGCCAGCTTGGTTTGGCATAGCATTATAGAGCCACACGTAGTGATGAATATTGAAGTCCTCTACTCAGAGTACATTCTTTCCACTTTCAAAGCTTCTTCTAAATGCTAGTTGGAGGGTTGGGTGTTGGGGGGAGAGGGATGGGTGGGGGGAGTGAGGTTTGACTGTGGAGTCAATGGTTAATGGTCAACAAATGGTTTCTTTTCCCATATTTGACCTGATGTCATGAGACTTCATGGAGGTGTGTTATCAATGTTGAGGATTCCTATGGCAACTCCCTTGTCAGTATATACCTATGTGCTGTAACTTCTGATGAATCTGTCCTGTTCATGGGATAAAATGTATCCTAGGATGTTGATGGTGGTGCCCAGAACATTGTGTGTAAGATACGATTCTGTAAATGTGAACATCAGGCTGTTGCTTGACTAGTCCATTGGACAATTCTCCCAATTTGCCACAAGCCCTAGATATTAATAAAGAGGACTTTGCAGGCTTAGCGGGGGCTGTGTTTTATGTTTCAACTACTTTCCCTCCAACCCCACCCTCCTCCCATTTATCTCTCAGCACCCCCCTTCCCACCTCGGCCCACGAGCTTTATTCCTGATGAAAGGCTTATGCCTGAAATGTTGATTTTCCTGTTTCTTGGATGCTGCCTTTTCCAGCAGCGCACTCTCGACTTTGATCTCCAGCATCTGCAGTCTTCGCTTTCTCCCTGTGTTTTATGTTGTCCTTTCAAGTGCATGGGTCAAAGTTGGGTGGTCCTTGTGGTTTAATTCCTTTTATCTAATTTTGAAATCGATAGATACAACAAGGTGGCTTGCTAGGTCATAGTCAGAGGACATTTAAAAGTCAACCATATTGATGTGAGCCTAGAGTCATATGTGAGCAAAACTAGGAAAGTATGGTTGCTCTCCCTTCCCTAAAGGACATTTAGGGACTGGAATGAACCAGTTGGCAGGTGTTAATAACAAAGGAGTGAATAGTTTGGGAGAATTGTCAATGAGAGGAATGAGTGATTTGGAAAAATTGTCAATGAGAGGAATGAATTGTATGGTGAATGTAAGTAAAAAAGGGTTGAAAAGCTTGAGTATATTGAGAGTGGACTAGATATGTGGAGCTGTTAATGTGATTGGAGGTAAATGGTTTGTTGGGTATTGATGAGAGAGGGGTGGATAGGTAGAAAGGTAAGAGGGGAGTAGTTGAGTAGTGTGAGGGGTGTTAATGAGAGAAGTGAAGATTGGGGTGGGGGAGTGGTGTTATTAATGAGGGAGGAGTGAATATTCTGGGGGGAGGTGTCAATAAGGGTGGAATGAATGGGTAGAGGTTTGTTATCAAGGGCGGACTGAATATTCTGCTAGAGGGTTCATTATCAAGAGAGGAGTGAATAAGACTGTAAGACATAAGAGCAGAAATTAGGCCATTCAACCCATTGAGTCTGCTCTGCCATTCAATCATGGCTGATAAATTTCTTAACTCCATTTTCCTGCTTTCTCCCCATGACCCTTGATCTCATTGATACTCAAGAACCTAATCTATCTCAGTCTTAAATATACTCAATGAGCTGGCCTCCACAGCCTTCTGTGGCAGTGAATTCCACAGATTTACCACTCTCTGGCTGAAGAAGTTGTGCCTTATCTCCATTCTAAAAGGTCTTCCCTTTACTTTAAGGCTGTGCCCTCAGGTCCTAGTCTGTCCTACCAATGGAAACATCTTACCAACATCCACTCTGTCTAGGCCACTCACTATTCTGTACGTTTCAATTAGATCCCCCTCATCCTTCTAAACTTAATTGAGGATTGACCCAGAGCCCTCAAACGTTCCTCATATGTTAAGCTTTTCATTCCTGGGACCATTCTCGTGAACCTCCTCTAAACACACTCCAGGTCCAGTACATCCTTCCTGAGATATGGGGCCCAAAACTGCACACAATACTCCAAATGTTGTCTGACCAGAGCCTTATAGAGCCTCATAAGTCCATCCCTGCATTTATATTCATGTCCTCTGAAAATAAATGCTCCCATTGCATTTTCCTTTCTAATTACTGACTCAACTGCAAGTTTACCTTGAGAGAATCCTGGGCTAGGACTCCCAAGTCTCTTTGCACTTCAGACTTATGAATTTTCTCCCCATTTAGGAAACATTCCATGCCTCTATTCTTCCAGTCAAAGTACATGACCTCACACTTGCCCACACTGTAGCCCATCTACCACTTCTTTGCCCACTCTAACCTGTGCAAATCCTTCTGCAGCCTCCCCACCTCCTCAATGCTACCTGTCCCTCTACCTATCTTTGTATAATCTGCAAACATAATCAGAATGCCCTCAGTTCCTTCATTTAGATTGTTAACGTATAATGTGAAAAATTGTGGTCCCAACACTGAGCCTTGCAGAACACCACTTGTCACCGGCGGCCACCATGAGAAGGACCCTTTTATCCCCACTGTCTGCTTTCTGCCAGATAGCCAAGCTTCTATCCATGCTAGCACCTTGCCTCTAACACCATGGGCCCTTATCTGACACTCAGTAGCGTCCTGTGTGACACCATGTCAAAGGCCTTCTTGAAGTCCAGATAGATAACATCCATTGTCTCTCCTTGGTCTAACCTGCTTGTTACTTCCTCAAAGAATTCTAGCAGAATTCTCAAGTATGACCTCTCCTTGATGAAACTATGCTGACTTTTCCCTATTTTACCATACACTTCCAAGTATTCAGAAATCTCATCCTTCATGATGGATTCCAGGGTCTTACCCACGACTGAGGTTAAGCTAATCTGACTAACTTTCCATCTTTTACTTTACTCCCTTTTTAAACAGTGGGTGTCATGTTAGTCATTTTCCAGTCCTCTGGGACCCTCCCTGATTCTAGTGATTCCTGAAAGATCACCACTAACCCCTCCACTATCTCTTCAGCTATCTCCCTTAGAACGTCAGGCCATTCAGTTTTTCTAGCTCCTTCTCCTTGGTGATGACCACCATACTCAGCTCTGCCCCCTCACTCTCTTGAAGCTTTGGGATATTACTTGTGCCTTCCATCATGAAGACTGACACAAAGTGATTATTCAGTTTCTTAGCCATTTCCTTGTTCCCCACTACTATACCCACTACTCCAGAATCATTTTTCCAGCAGCCCGATGTCCATTTTTGCCCCTCTTTTGCCCTTTGTATACTTAAAGAAACTCTTACAGCCTTTCTTAATATTACTGGCTACCTTACCCTCTTATTTACTCTTATCCCGCTTTTTCTTTGTTGTCATCTGTTGATCTTTGTAAGCCTCCCAATCCTCTGCTTTCCCACTGCCCTATGCCACATTATATGCTTTCTCTTTTGCTTTTATGCTCTCCCTGACTTCCCGAGTCAGCCACAGTTGCCTCATCCTCCCTGTATTATGCTTCTTTTCCCTCGGGATGAATCTCTGCTGTGTCTCCCGAATTACTCTTAGAAATTCCTGCCATTGCTGTTCCACTGTCTTTGAGGAGAAAGTGAGGACTGCAGATGCTGGAGATCAGAGCTGAAAATGTGTTGCTGGAAAAGCGCAGCAGGTCAGGCAGCATCAGGAACAGGAGAATCGACGTTTCCCTGGATGCTGCCTGACCTGTTGCGCTTTTCCAGCAACACATTTTCAGCGCTGTTCCACTGTCTTACCCGGTAAGGTCATCTGAGGGGAGCCTATTCCAGGGGAGGGGGTTGTTATGGAGGGAGGAGTGATTGTTTAGTTTAGGGGATGTTAAAGAGGGAGGGGTGGTTTTAATGAGGGAGGAGTGAATGATGGTTTGGAGGGTGTTAATGAGGGAGGAGTGATTGTTCCGGAGGAGGGAATGTTAATAAGAGAGGAGTGAATGAGGGTTCAGGGGAGAGTAAATATGGGAAGAGTGAATGAGTATTTAGGGGAGTGTTAATGAGGGAGGAGTGAATGTTCTGGGGGAAAGATATTAATGAGGGAGCAGTGAATGAAAGGTTTGCTGGGTTTTAATGAGAGAGAAGTGAATGAGTGTTTAAGGAAGTGTTAATGATGGGGGAGTGAATGTTCCAGAGGAGGGGGATGTTCATGAGGGGGGAGTGAATGGACAGTTTGGGGTGGTGTTAATGAGTGAGGAGTGAATGAGTGTTTACAGAAGTGTTAATGAGAGAGTGAATGGATGATTTAGGGGACTGTTAATGAGGGAGGAGTGAATGAGTATTCAGGGGACTGTTAATGAAGAGGGGGTGTGAATGTTTCATGGGAGGAGGATGTTAATAAAGGGGAGTGAATGGATGGTTTGGGATGATATTAATGAGAGAGGAGTGAATGAGTGTTCAGGAGAGTGTTGATAAGGGAGGAGTGAATGAGTGTTTCTGGTAGAGTTGATGGGGGAGAGTGAATGAGTGTTCAGGGGAGAGTGAATGAGTGTTTAGGGGAGTGTTGATGAGGGGAGAGTAAAAAATGGGTGTTTAGGGGAGAGTTGATGAGAGGAGAGTGAATGAGTATTCAGGAGAGTGTTGATGAGGGGAGAGTTAATGAGTGTTTAGGGGAGTGTGGATGAGGGGAGAGTGAATGAGTGTTTAGGGGAGAGTTGATGAGGAGAGAGTGAATGAGTGTTTAGAGTTCAAAGTTTGTGAGAAGATTTGTAGCTCGGGTGCTCGTTGTTGTGGTTCTGTTGGCCGAGCTGGAAGTTTTTGTTGCAAACGTTTCGTCCCCTGTCTAGGTGACATCCTCAGTGCTTGGGAGCCTCCTGTGAAGCGCTTCTGTGGTGTTTCCTCCGGCATTTATAGTGGCCTGACTCTGCCACTTCCGGTTGTCAGTTTCAGCTGTCCGCTGTAGTGGCCGATATATTGGGTCCAGGTCAATGTGTTTGTTGATGGAGTTTGTGGATGAGTGCCATGCTTCTAGGAATTCCCTGGCTGTTCTTTGTTTGGCTTGCCCTATAATGGGTGTTTAGAGGAGTGTTGATGAGGGGAGAGTGAATGAGTGTTCAGGGGAGAGTTGATTAGGGAGAAGTGAATGAGTGTTTAGGGGAGAGTTGATGTGGAGAGAGTGAATGACGAAGGTGAAGAGCCAGAGGTGGTGGTACATGTTGGCACAAATGATGTCGGGAAGAAGAGGAGGAACATACTACAGTGGGACTTCTGAGAACTAAGAAGAATGCTGAAAATCAGGACGTCCAAGGTGGTTATCTCCGGTTTGCTTCCAGTTCCTCAGGCTGGTGAGGCCAGAAACAGGGAGATAATGGACTTGAACGTGTGGCTGGGGAACTGGTGCAGGAAGCAAGGATTTAGATTCTTGGATCACTGGGGTATGTTTTGTGGTAAGCATAAATCCTACAAGAGAGACGATTTGCACCTTAATAGGTTAGGGACCAGCATTCTGGCAGGCAGGTTTGCTACTGCAACACAGCTATGTTTAAACTAAGTAGGGGGGGGGGGGGGCGGGAAACAAACTGGATGTTTTAAGAAGGAAATTGGAGGGAAGGTTTGAACAAGGGAAGTCAAGTAAGACAACTGTATCAATGAGGCAGAAATCTCAGAAAGGGATCATGCTGTAAGGTTGAGTGAAATAGGAGTTGATGGGAAGGGTGAGGGCAGTAACAAATTAAAAATACTACATATGAATGCACGAAGCATTAGAAATAAGATGGATGAGCTTGAGGCTCTTTTGGAAATTGGCAGATACGATATTGTGGGAATAACTGAGACGTGGCTTCAAGTGGACAGGGCCTGGGAAATGAATATTCAAGGCTACACGTGGTATCATAAGGACAGACTGACGGGCAGGGGGGTTAGGGTGGACATGTTGGTAAGGGATGATAATTCAGTCCCTTGCGTGGGGGGACCGAGAATCAGGGGATGTAGAGTCAGTGTGGATAGAGCTGAGAAATACTAAGGGGAAAAAGACCCTCTTGGGAGTTATCGTTAGGCCCCCAAACAGTAGTCTGGATGTCGGATGTAAGTTAAATCAGGAGCTGAAATTGGCCTGTCGCAAAGATGTCACTACAGTTGTTATGGGGGATTTCAACATGTAGGTAGACTGGGAGAATCAGGATGGTATTGGACATCAAGAAAGAGACTTTGTGGAGTGCCTCCGAGATGGATTCTTGGAGCAGTTGGTGCTGGAGCCGACCAGGGAGAAGGCAATTCTGGATCTGGTATTGTGTAATGAACCAGAATTGGTCAGGGACCTCGAAGTGAAGGAGCCATTGGGAAGTAGTGACCATAATACAATAAGCTTCAATCTGCAATTTGAGAGGGAGAGGGTACGATCGGAAGTGACAATATTTCTGTTGAATAAAGGGAACTATGGAGCTATGAGGGAGGAGCTGGCCAAAATTCAATGGTGCCATACCTTAGCAGGGATGACAGTGGAGGAACAATGGCAGATATTTCTGGGTACAATGCAGAAGTTGCAGGATCAGTTCATTCCAAACAGGAAGAAAGATCCTAGGAGGAGGCATGGGTGGCCATGGCTGATGAGGGAAGTTAAGAAACATATAAAGTTAAAAGAGAAAAAGTATAACATAGCAAAGATAAGTGGGAAAACGGAGGGCTGGGAAGCTCTTAAAGAACAACAGAGGATTACTAAGAAGGAAATACACAGAGAAAAAATGAGGTATGAAGGTAAACTGGCCAATAATATAAAGGAGGATAGTAAAAGTTTTTTTAGGTATGTGAAAGGCAAAAAAATGGTTAAGACTAAAATTGGGCCCTTGAAGACAGAAACAGGGAAATATATTACGGGGAACAAAGAAATGGCAGAAAAATTGAATTGGTACTTCAGATCTGTGTTCACTGGGGAAGACACAAGCAATCTCCCTGAGGTAACAGTGGCTGAAGGACCTGAACTAAAGGGAATTTATATTTGCCAGGAATTGGTGTTGGAGAGACTGTTAGGTCTGAAGGTTGATAAGTTCCCGGGGCCTGATGGTCTACATCCCAGGGTACTGAAGGAGGTGGCTCGAGAAATCGTGGATGCGTTGGTGATTATTTTCCAGAGTTCGATAGATTCGGGATCAGTTCCTGCGGATTGGAGGGTGGCTAATGTTATACCACTTTTTAAGAAAGGTGGGAGAGAGAAAGCAGGAAATTATAGACCAGTTAGTCTGACCTCAGTGGTGGGAAAGATGCTGGAGTCTATTATAAAGGATGAAATTACTGCTCATCTGGAAAGTAGTAACAGGATAGGTCAGAGTCAGCATGGATTTATGAAGGGGAAATCATGCTTGACTAATTTTCTGGAATTTTTTGAGGATGTAACTCTGAAGATGGACGAGGGAGATCCAGTAGATGTAGTCTACCTGGACTTTCAGAAAGCTTTTGATAAAATCCCCCATAGGAGGTTAGTGAGCAAAATTAGGGCGCATGGTATTGGGGGCAAAGTACTAACTTGGATTGAAAGTTGATTGGGTGATAGGAAACAAAGAGTAGTGATAAACGGCTCCATTTTGGAATGGCAGGCAGTGACCAGTGGGGTATCGCAGGGATCAGTACTAGGACCGCAGCTTTTTACAATATATGTTAATGATATAGAAGATGGTATTCGTAATAACATTAGCAAATTTGCTGATGATACTAAGTTTGTGAGAAGATTTGTAGCTCGGGTGCTCATTGTTGTGGTTCTGTTCGCCAAGCTAGGAATTTGTGTTGCAGACGTTTTGTCCCCTGTCTAGGTGACATCCTCAGTGCTTGGGAGCCTCCTGTGAAGCACTCCTGTGATCTTTCCTCTGGCATTTGTAGTGGTTTGAATCTGCCGCTTCCGGTTGTCAGTTCCAGCTGTCCGTTGCAATGGTCGGTATATTGGGTCCAGGTCGATGTGCTTATTGATTGAATCTGTGGATGAGTGCCATGCCTCTAGGAATTTCCTGGCTGTTCTGTTCGGCTTGTCCTATAATAGTCGTGTTGTCCCAGTTGAATTCACGTTGCTTGTCATCTGTGTGTGTGACTACTAAGGATAGCTGGTCGTGTCGTTTCGTGGCTAATTGGTGTTCATGGATGCGGATCATTAGCTGTCTTCCTGTTTGTCCTATGTAGTGTTTTGTGCAGTCCTTGTATCGGGTCCTTTGTTCTGGTGAGTTGTTGTCTGAGAGGGAAGGACCCGATACCCAGCATGAGCAAAACCAATGTAGTGTACAAAATCCCATGCAAGGACTGCACAAAACACTACATAGGACAAACAGGAAGACAGCTAATGATCCGCATCCATGAACACCAACTAGCCACGAAACGACACGACCAGCTATCCTTAGTAGCCACACACACAGATGACAAGCAACGTGAATTCGACTGGGACAACACTACTATTATAGGACAAGCCAAACAGAACAGCCAGGGAATTCCTAGAGGCATGGCACTCATCCCCAGATTCAATCAATTAGCACATCGACCTGGACCCAATATACCGACCACTGCAGAGGACAGCTGGAACTGACAACCGGAAGCGGCAGATTCAAACCACTACAAATGCCGGAGGAAAGATCACAGAAGCGCTTCACAGGAAGCTCCCAAGCACTGAGGATGTCACCCAGACAGGGGACGAAATGTCTGCAACACAAATTCCCAGCTCGGCAAACAGAACCACAACGATGATACAAAGCTGGGTGGCAGGGTAAAATGTGAGGAGGATGTTAGGAGATTACAGGGTGACCTGGACAAGTTAGGTGAGTGGTCAGATACATGGCAGATGCAGTTTAATGTGGATAAATGTATGGTTTTCCACTTTGGTGGCAAGAACAGGAAGGTAGATTACTGCCTAAATGGAATCAATTTAGGTAAAGGGGCAGTACAAAAAGATCTGGGTGTTCTTGTACACCAGTCAATGAAGGTAAGCATGCAGGTACAGCAGGTAGTGAAGAAGGCTAATAGCATGCTGGCCTTCATAACAAGAGGGATTGAGTAGAGAAGCAAAGAGGTTCTTCTGCAGCTGTGCAGAGCCCTGGTGAGACCACACCTGGAGTACTGTGTGCAGTTCTAGCCTCTAAGTTTGAGGAAAGACATTCTGGCTATTGAGGGAGTGCAGCGTAGGTTCACGAGGTCAATTCCTGGAATGGTGGGATTACCTTACACTGAAAGACTGGAGCAACTGGGGCTTGTATACTCTTGAGTTTAGAAGACTGAGAGGGGATCTGATTAAGACATATAAGATTATTTAAGGATTGGACACTCTGGAGGCAGGAAACATGTTTCCGCTGATGGGTGAGTGCCGAACCAGAGGACACAGCTTAAAAATACGGGGTAGACCATTTAGGACAGAGATGAGGAGAAACTTCTTCACCCAGAGAGTGGTGGCTGTGTGAAATGCTCTGCCCCAGAGGGCAGTGGAAGCCCAGTCCCTGGATTAATTTACGAAAGAGTTGGATAGAGCTCTCAAGGATAGTGGAAATCAAGGGTTATGGAGATAAGGCAGGAACAGGATACTGATTAAGGATGATCAGCCATGATCATATTGAATGGTGGTGCAGGCTCGAAGGGCAGAATGGCCTACTCCAGCACCTATTGTCTATTGTCTATAAGGAGTGTTCAGGGGAGTTTGGTGAGGGAGGAGTGAATGAGTGTTTAGGGGAGTGTTGATGAGGGGAGAGTGAATGAGTATTTAGGGGAGAGTTGATAACAGAGGAGTGATTGAGTGTTTAGGGGAGAGTTCATGAGGGGAAAGTGAATGAATATTTAGGGGAGGGTTAATGAGGGAGGAGTGAGTGTGTGTTCAGGGGAGAGTTGATGTGGCAGGAGTGAGAGTGTTCAGGGAAGTGTTGAGGGGAGAGTGAATGAGTGTTCAGGGGAGAGTTACTGAGGGAGGAGTGAATGAACGTTTAGGGGAGTGTGGATGAGGGGAGAGGGAGTGAGCGCTAAGGGGAGTGTTGATGAGGGGAGGATGAATCAGTGTTTAGGGGAGAGTTGATGAGGAGAGAGTGAATGAGCGTTTAGGGGAGAGTTGCTGAGGGAGGAAAGAATGACATAACTGTTTAGGGGAGAGTTGGTGAGGGGAGAGTGAATGACTGTTTAGGCGAGAGTTGATGAGGGGATAGTGAGTGTTTAAGGGAGTGTTAACGAGAGAGGAGTGAATGAGTGTTCAGGGGAGATATGGTGAGGGAGGAGTGAATGGGTGTTCAGGGGAGAGTTGATGTGGCATGAGTGAATGAGTGTTCAGGGGAGTGTTGATGAGGGGAGAGTGAATGTGTGTTTTGGGGAATGTTGATGAGGGAAGAGTGAATGAATGTTCAGAGGAGAATTGATGTTCGAGGAGTGAATGAGCGTTCAGGGGAGAGTTGATGAGGGGAAAGTGAATGAGTGTTTAGGGGAGATTTGTGAGGGGAGAGTGAATGAGTGTTCAGGGGAGATTTGATGAGGGGAGAGTGAATGAGAGTTTAAGGGTGAGTTAATGATGGAGGAGTGAATGAGTGTTCAGGGGAGAGCTGATGGGGGAGGAATGAATGAGTGTCTAAGGGAGTGTTAATGAGGGGAGAGTGAATAAGTGTTTATGGGAGAGTTAATGAGGGAGGAGTGAATGAGTGTTTAGGGGAGAGTTGATGAGGGGAGAGTGAATGAGCGTTTAGAGGTGTGTTGCTGAGGGAGGAGAGAATGACTGTTCAGGGGAGAGTTCATGAGTGAGGAGTGAATGAGTGTTTATGGGAGAGTTACTGAGGGAGGAGTGAATGAGGGTTTCAGTGAGAGTTGATGAGGGGAGAGTGAATGAGTGTTCTGGGGACAGTTAATTAGGGAGGAGTGAATGAGTGTTTAGGGGAGTGTGGATGAGGGGAGAATGAATGAGTGTTTAGGGGAGAGTTAATGAGGGAGGAGTGAATGTGCGTTCAGGGGAGGGTTGATGCGGCAGGAGTGAATGAGCTTTCAGGGGAATGTTGACGAGGGGAGAGTGAATGAGTGTTTAGGGGAGTTTTGATGAGGGGAGAGTGAATGAGTGTTCAAGGGAGATTTCATGAGGGGAAAGTGAATGAGTGTTTAGGGGAGAGTGAATGAGTGTTTAGGGGAGATTTGTGAGGGGAGAGTGAATGAGTGTTTAGGGGAGAGATGATGAGGGAGGAGTGAACGAGTGTTTAGGAGAGTGTGGATGAGGGGAGAGTGAATGAGTGTTTAGGGGATTGTTGGTTAGGGGAGAGTGAATGAGTGAGGGGAGATTTGATGAGGAAGGAGTGAATGAGTAGTTAGGGGAGAGTTGATATGGGGTGAGTGAATGAGTGTTTTGGGTCAAGTTGATGAGGGGAGAGTGAATAAGTGTTTACGGGAGAGTTGATGAGGGGAGAGTGAATGAGTTTTCAGGGGAGAGTTGATGAGCGAGGAGTGCATGAGACTTTAGGGGAGTGTTTTTGAGGGAAGAGTGAATGAGTGTTTAGGGAGAGTTGATGAGGGAGGAGTGAATGTGCGTTCAGGTGAGGGTTGATGCGGCAGGAGTGAATGAGTGTTCACAGGAGAGTTGTTGAGGGGACTGAATGAGTGTTTACGGGAGAGGTGATGAGAGGAGAGTGAATGAGTGTTTAGGGGAATGTTAATGAGGGGAGAGTGAAATGGTGTTTAGGGGAGAGTTGTTGAGGGTAGAGTGAATGAGTGTTCAGGGGAGAGTTAATGAGGGAGGAGTGAATGAGTGTTTAGGGGACTGTTCATGAGGGGAGAGTGAATGAGTGTTTAGGTGAGAGTTAATGAGGGGAGAGTGAATGAGACTTTAGGGGAGAGTTAATGAGGGGAGAGTGAATGAGACTTTAGGGGAGAGTTAATGAGGGGAGAGTGAATGAGACTTGAGGGGAGAGTGAATGAGTGTTCAGGGGAGCGATGATGGGGGAAGAGTGAATGTGTGTTTAGGTGAGTATTGATGAGGGGAGAGTGAATGTGTGCTTAGGTGAGTATTGATGAGGGGAGAGTGAATGAGTGTTTAGGGGAGAGTTAATGAGGGGAGAGTGAATGAGACTTTAGGTGAGAGTTAATGAGGGGAGAGTGAATGAGACTTTAGGGGAGAGTTAATGAGGGGAGAGTGAATGAGACTTTAGGGGAGAGTTGATGAGGGGAGAGTGAATGAGTGTTCAGGGGAGCGATGATGGGGGAAGAGTGAATGTGTGTTTAGGTGAGTATTGATGAGGGGAGAGTGAATGTGTGTTTAGGTGAGTATTGATGAGGGGAGAGTGAATGAGTGTTTAGGGGAGATTTGATGAGGGAAGAGTGAAAATGAGTGTTTAGGGAGAGTTGATGAGGGAAGAGTTAATGAGGGAGGGGTGAATGAGTGTTTAGGGGAGAATTGATGAGGGGAGAGTGAATGAATTTTTAGGGGAGAGTTGATGAGGGTCGAGTGACTGTTCCAGTGAGTGTTGGTGAGGGGAGAGTGAATAAGTGTTTTGGGGAATGTTAATGAGGGAAGAGTGAATGAGTGTTCAGGGGTGTGTTGATGAGGGGAGAGTGAATGCGTGTTCAGGGGAGAGTTGATGAGGAGGATTGGATGAGTGTTTAGGGGCGAGTTGATGAAGGAGGACTGAATGAGTGTTTCGGTGAGTGTTGGTGAGGGAGGAGTGAATGGGAGGCTCTGCTGCACTAGTATAAACTGAAACACGAGTTGTTTCTGTCTGTCTGTCTGACAGTGCTTTGAGGAAGTGAAATTCAGTCCGGCTTCGTCACGGCCAGGAAAGGCTGGCTGAGGGCGAGCTGACGCTGGGTTAGCTTTGTTTGCAGCGGGAGCCGAGGTTTTGGATGGAATAAGCTGACGGAGGAAAAGATGAACGATCGCTGGTACCATGAGGACATCTCCCGGCCCATGGCCGAGAGCCTGCTCGCCAAAGCCGCTCAGGACGGCAGCTTTCTGGTCCGGCACAGCGAGTCCTGCGAAGGAGCACTAGCCCTGTGCTTGCTGTAAGTCGGGATGGGTGGGAGGGAGGAGCGTTTACATTGAGGGGTATAGTCTGGCGGGGGGAAGGTACTCTCCCAGCCTGGCTGTGGGGGCTGCCAGTGGGAATCAATATCTTTCTCCAGGATGGGCTGCTCCATTCACCTGTTTAGCTCCTATAGGAAGGAAGTATAGTACATATACAGTACACCGGCTCTGTCTTGTCAGTGGGTTTAATTGCAGGGTTTTGTAATGACCTGTCCCCTCCTGTAACTATCACCCAATATTCGAGCGGTCAGTCTCGACCCAGACTTCACTCTCTTGAGTCCTGGAAGTGATTGAGCTGGCCGCCGTCCCTGGGCTGCAAACAGCAGGGAAATGGTTAAATGCACCCATGCCGGTTCGCAACTTCTGCTGGAGGCAAAACTTGTGCTAAGAGGCTGTTTGCCTTTTCTCCTCCACTTTGTGGATAATTGCCTGACTCTGCGTGCGTTACAGCCTGTGCTAGAGAAAAGGTTTCCTTTCAAACAGAAGTGCATGGACGTGTTCCACGGAGAGAAACTGATTGAGATCTCAGCGATAAAATGCTACAGGCTGCTCCTTCCTCTCTCAGCGTTAAACCAGAGTTGGGTTTAATCACCGCAATTTCCCCACCCCACCCCATGTTTCGATGCTGTCCAGAATATGTGGGTCAGCTGAAGCCGGAAATCCAGTTATTTATTTGTGGTCAGTGATTACATTTTTTTCAAAGACTTGCCTCTATCACTGATACCACATTGATCACTGAAGACCCTTCCCCATGCTTTCTCCTCTGTCCACTCCCATAGGTTGTAAATTCAGTCCCACTCAGGCCTTTACTGGACACTGTTCCAGCAACTTTGCTTTGACCTTCACTGTGTCCTTCACTTTTGCAGTGTTGGTAAATAATTGATAGTTTGTTCTTGAATGAACCCACCGTTTTCTAATGCTCCATACCAGCTGGCATGAGGGCACTTGCACAAGGCACAGTGGTAGTGAACCGATCTCTGGGTCCGGAGGCCTGGGTTCAAGCCTCACCTGCTTTAGAGGTGTGTAAAATTATCTCTGGACAGGTTGATTGGGAATTCAGCTACACTTGCAAGATGGGCATTTATGCAATTAGCAAATTAATTTCAGTTCACCACTGCGTGGTGGTGTTTTGGTAGACGCAATGAAACATCTGAATAAGATGTAGGAGGAGGTCATTCGGCCTTTGAAAACTGCTGTCACTTTAATCGAATTAGGGCTGGTCTGATTCTATTCACAAATCTGCATTCCTACCTTTTTTAAGCCCTTGCTTAACAACGATCTATATATCTCTGCCTTAAAATTATTCAATGATTCTGCTTCCTCAGGCTTTTCAGGGAGTGATTTCTAAAGACTCTCAACTCTTTGCAGAACAAAATTTGCCTCATCTTTTTCTTTTAGAAAGGTGATCACCTAGTCAGTGACCCCTAGTTCTAGATTCTTTCAGAAGAGAGAACATCCTCTCCATATTTATTCTGTCAAGACCCGTCAGGATCTTTACATATTTCAATCAAGTTGCCACATATGCTTCTAAACTAAACAGACACAAGCCTGGCCTGTCAAACTTTCCTCATAAGACATTTATCTATTTCAGTTATTAGTCTGGTAAACTTCTCTATAATACATCAGATGCGTTTATCTTTTCTTTTAAATAAGGTAACTGGATAGGTATAATGCAGTACTCTCAGGTATGGTCTGAGCAGAGCTCTGTCTACTAAAAGGGTCAAATGCTACATGAAATGTAAGTCTATTAATGGGATAGAAGAGTGAAAGATATTCTTGCATAGATGCACAAGTCCCTAATTAGACACAGAAATTAATAAGGTCATAAGTAACTAGTGTGTATTATAATGGATTGTCATAAGCATGAGAGGTTTTGTTAAACTTGTATAGATCATTACTTGGACAACAAGGAGACAGTGAGGACGCAAGGTTGACTTTCCTGCTCCTCGGATGCTGTCTGACCTGTTGTACACTTCCAGCTCTGCATCTATAACTTGATGGATTGCAAAAACTCAGGTCTTCATTCAATAAAAATAAGCTTAACCTCAGTTTTCAAATTCTCAACCTTTTTCTGTGGTGGGTGGGGGAAGCAAGAGAATCCCAGATTTCCCACTCACCTTTGTGTGAAGAAGTGTTCCTTTCGTCACCTCTAACTTGGTTCTAACTTGATTTGCCTCTCTTGTTCCGGATTCTGATACCGGAGAGAACAGTCGCTTTTCTATATCCTGCCAAATCTGTTAAACATCCCAGTCAGTAAACTCACTTTTTTATTCTTCTGTGCTTGAGGGAGGACAAGCCTGTGTTGGCAGCTTTGGAGAATTGAGGAACTTAACACAAGGGCAACCAAAGGCATGAGTTAGATCATGTCACTCAGTAGTAAAGTGGCCCAAGCTCTGCCAACCTTGGTTACAGGGCTCATTTTGTGAAATAATTGTTTGTTAGTGAGGGTGAACAACATTATGTTTCGAGGGAAATGGCTGTGGGATTCACTGCTTAATCAGATGGAGCTTTTCTGAGAAATTATAGCAACTTGGGTAAATAGATCTGAAAACAGTTGTGTTCAAAACAGGCTGGAAAATGTTGAATTTCCCGAGGGCTTTCTAAGTGATAATAATCTATTGATTTGTGGCTGATGGGTGCTTATAAACTTGTAGATCAAACTCACACTTCCTCTTTCCACTGTATGCCTCACATCATTCAGTAGCATCTGTTTTGATTCAAAAATATTCTGGCAGTTTGGACAAACTGGATGTACCCTTCCAAACAAAAATGCATTTTTACCCTTTTTAATATGAAATTCGAGGGGCATCTTAAAATACTCACGATTAGAGGACCTGCAACGGTATTTGTGAGGATGGAACAAATAAGAATTTTTTTTTACCCCACATAACATAACATTTCTCATTGGTAGTCAAGGCCCATTACCTTTCTCCTCATTTGAAACCATTCTTAAAACGAATCTGTCAACAATCCATTTGACCACCTCTGCTAAACCTTCAGTCACTGTGAAGTGCCTTTTAAATCTTTCTGTTCATAAGATGGTGCAATATAGTTAGGTTAGATTCCCTACAGTGTGGAAACAGGCCTTTCGGCCCAACAAATCCACACCGACCCTCCGAAGAGTAACCCACCCAGACCCATTTCCCTCTGACTAATGCACCTAACACTATGGGCAATTCACCGGACCTGCACATTTTTGGACTGTGGGAGGAAACCAGAGCACTTGGAGGAAACCCACGCAGACATGGGGATAACGTGCCAACTCCACACTGGCAGTCACCCTAGGCTGGAATTGAACCTGGGGCCAGGTGCTGTGAGGCAGCAGTGCTAACCACTTAGCCACTGTGCTGCGTTTTATTTTAATTCTTGGCGATTTTATTCAATGCCATGAGTCAATTTGTTCATCACACAAGATTCCCAACGATGAAGACAAGTTGCTTTTCAGGATTGAACAGTGAATTTCATTTTATCTTGTATTCGTATGTCCTTTCGAAGAGATCATCTACAACCTCTCCCCTTCCCCAATATCAGTTCCTTTAGGTCGTCCCAATAATAATGCAATGGAGGAAGTGTGAGCTCATTACATTTGCTCATAAGAATATAAAGTAGAATACATTTTAAAAGACATGCGGATAGTAAATATTGAGGCTCAGAGGGACTTGGGTGCTCTTACATCTATCTGAATGCCATCTTGCTAAGGAAATTGGCACAGGTCCATCAAATGCTTGTGGGCAGAAGACAGAGCAAGTGGATTATGGCACCGACCAGGGTGAAAATCTGTCAGTGCTGTGTATTTTCAAATGCCACACGCCAGCAAAGGCTCTGTTCAGTTAAACATGAGTATACATGGTACTGAAGCTATTTACAGGGATCATAAACTGCTTGTGGTTAAGTTACTAGATTATTTCTCCTGACTGTGCTTAATGCTTAATTAGACAACAGTGAATGGTCTGATTGGTGCTGAAGTACTTAAAAATTTACCACAAAGCCTTTTGCTGAAATAAGTTGCTGTCATTCATACAATGCTTACTGGGCATTCCCTGGGATTTGAGTCTGACTGGAAGAATAATGACAGGCCATGCAAGCTTCTAGAAGAGGGAAAACCATAGGTTTGGAGAAGGCATTTTAGAGCAGGATGCCGGAACTCCAGGGTCTTTCAGGGAGCACTCCCCCCTCGCCCCTCCCCCCCCCCACCCTTGGCCCCATTTTGATATGGACCAATGATTGAGATACAAAAACTCCATGACAGAGGTTGGGGCTAAAATCTGCCATCTGCTACAGGCACAACTGCAACTTTAAAGTAGAGCAAAGGACACATTGTCTATGGTGGTCAAGGTGATTCTGGGTCTTAACATTGTGAATGCCTTCTAGACTGCTGCTCAGTCTATAAGTACAATGCTTCATAAGCCTGTCTACACCGAGAGTTTCAACTCCAGGTCCATAGTCACCCAATTGTACAGTACAGAATAGGCCTTTCAGCCCATTGAGTCTGTAGTACCAAACCTACACTACTACCAACATGAGTCCAACTTTTCTGCATTCAAGCCAATAGATTTAATGTTATGACACTTCAAGAATTCATCCAAGCCCTTTTTTGTTTAAAGGTTGAGATTACCACTAAATTAACCTCCCAGGCAGTTCATTCCAGACCGCCCCATCACCTCTGGGTGAAATACATTTTCCTCAAATTGCCTCTTAAACCCTGCCTTTCACTTTAAAAGTGTGCCCCTTGCTCTTGATCCTTCAAGTAAGGGAAAGAGCAGCTTTCTATACACCCTATTCATGAACCTCATAATTTTATACACCTCTCCTTTGCCCCAGAGAAAACATCTCAAGCTTATCTGCCTCTCTTCATAGTTCAAATGCTCTCCCCTGGGCAATATCCTGGTGAAAAGTAGAGTCTTAGGGATTAATGAAGTCTGTTATACCTGAGTTCTACAGCAAACCTAGTGTGTGATCTTGCTGTCCAGTAATCTGGCACCTCTGTTCTCCTTTAACCCCCTGCCATGGCTCCTGGGCACTGTGCCCAGGCTTATGAAGCATTGTACTAATAGACTGAGCAGCAGTCTGGAGTTACCCTGGAGTTACGCCATCCAGCTCTAAAATGCCTTCTCCAAACCTCTGGTTTTCCCTCTTCTACCCATGTCTCTAAAAAGTTACAATGTCTGAGCTGGTAGCTGCAACTGTTGGGATTACAAAATGGTGTTTTCCTATTGTCACTTTTTTTTCCATCCACTGACCAAGCAACATTTCAGCTCTCGGGAATCTGAAATTAAGGGATTGGGGAAGTCCACTCTTAATTATCTGCTCTTGGAAATCAGAGTTTACTGAAAGAAGAGTAACACATCATGCAAAACAGTGGGTGGTATCAATTTAATGTGGTGCCTTCAATTGCGGAGTGTAGGTTCAATCAGGATAATTGTACAATGAATCCCATGCTGGTCTTTGAATTGAGCTGATTCCTTTCCTTACTGGCTGGGGGTGAGTTCAATATCTTTCATTTTTACCCTATCACCCAAAATTAAAATAATCCCTAAAAGCTTCAATCTTATTCAGTCATGATTAGAATCTCATTTTTGTTCATCTATTCCTCCCCGTATCTTAAGTTTAAGAAAAAGCAGACAGCATTGAGCTAGAAGGCCTATAGTGTGAAAGCAGACCATTCGGCCCATTGAGTCCGCACTGACTTCCTAATGGCCAACCCACCTAATGTGCACATCCCTGGATACTAGGGGCAATTTAGCATGGCCAATCCACCTAACGTGCACATTTTTGGACTGTGGAGGAAACTAGAACAAACAGACACGGGAAGAAAGTGCAAACTCCACACAGAAGCCGTCCGAGTTTGGAATCAACCTGGATCCCTGGCACTGAGGCAGCAGTGCTAACCACTGAGCCACAGTGCCACCCTAAGAATTTTGAGATAAAGCTACTAGGAGATGCTATTCTTGACCCAGCTGTATTTCCCTAAGTTGTATCTTGGCATTTCTGCTTTATTCTCCTCTGATAGGATGCAACATTTTCATGCCTAATGAAAAATGTATTGCTAAAATGCCTTTCATTCATCCTAGATGAGAAAACATTTGTCAGTCTGTGAAGTACTTTTCTTTAAGTATTAAGTAATACTGTCACCTTAGTGTGCCCCCTATTCTTGAAATCCCTATCTTGGGGAAAAGACACCCACCATTTAAGCCCATCTATGCCCCTCATGATTTTATAAACTTCTATAAGGTCACCCCTCAACTTCCTACGCTCCATTGATTGCTAACATTAAGCATGACAGAGAGCTGATATGAACTGAGAAATCTTTAATAAAAGCAAGATACATGAGACAGAAATGTTGCTCATTCAAGGCCATATGTAAAGATTTGTGTAAGTAGCCCCAAAGGCTAATATCAAACCTGTATAACCTGTGAGAATTGGAACTAAAACTGCCCAGATTATTCCTCCTTTCTGGAAATGCCAAGAACTCAACTACTGTTGTGAACAGAGAGCAGGGAGACCTGCCTAAAACCAGTGGGGTCTTTCTTTACTTCATGTATAACAGGTCTGGGTGATACCACTAGAATTCCACTTTTGCTAATTGAGTTGAGCAGCTAATAGCTGGGAGTTTCCTGTCAGGTCAAAATAGCCAAGACATAGGTTGGATTCAGAAGACTCCCGAAAAGATTTAAACATTTTCTTAAATTTCCTTTGTAGAACCAGGTAAGGTGAGGAAAGTTTAATTATCTTGGAAGACCTTGTTTTCTGCATGCTTTGCTCCCCTTGCTAATTTTTGCATATTCCCATGAGACTTTAGAGATACAAGATTGAGTTACTTTTAGACCCTTTTATTAGTCAGTTCCACATATCAGGTTGAATACTGATTAGATACATTTCAGCATTGTGCGTTTTGCATCAGTACAATATTTTTACAACTCCACACAAGCCAATCTCCCTGGTATAGTTTGGCACAGTTACTCGAGATGTTTCACAATTGTCTTTACTGCATTGACCTTGATCAGTCCAAGCAGTTGCTTTACTTTTGGATTTCATGCAGACTTAATCATTTTTGTTGACTGGCTACTTTGGAATTGCTGAAAGCCACAACATAGAAGAAGAATGAAAATACTGAAATGGAATTAACACAGAAAAGAGGAAGAAAAGTCAAACCGAACTTGCACACAAGAGAAGTATTTTCAGGAGCTTGTGACCAGATGACCACACAAGAATAAAAAAACCTGTGTGCATGCATTGTATACGCCCACATATACTTAAACGCAACACACCTGCATGTGTGTGAACAGGTATACACACTGCTCTTATTAATCTGTAGTAATAAGACCAAAATAACCAGGGCTTGGGTATATAGGACATGACTTCAAAGCTTGCAGTTGACACAAAACTCAGAAATACAGTCAACAGTGAGGTAAAATAGATAATTATGTCGAAGATGAAAGTTAATGCTGGTACATTTTGGGGAGAAAATATAGAAAAGCAACATAAGTTATTTTTAATTTTGAAGGAAGTGCAGGAAGAGATCTGGAGTTATACGTACATATGCAAAGGTTGAAGGACCAGTATAGAGGGCTATTTAGAAAATCATTTAGGATATTGAATTTATAAACAGAGGCAATAAGTACCAGTGGATTTAAGTTATTCTGTACCTTTTTATGCTGTATCTGTGCTGTAAAACATGGGTTATGTCTTTGATCAAGGTGCGGCATTTTGGGAAAGCAAATCTTCGCAGGACATATACACTTAATGGTAAGGTCCTGGGGAGTGTTGCTGAACAAAGAGACCTTGGAGTGCAGGTTCATAGCTCCTTGAAAGGGGAGTCGCAGGTAGTTAGGGTAGTGAAGAAGGCATTTGATATTCTTTCTTTTAGGAGGTTGTGCTGCGGCTGTACAGGACATTGTTTAGGGCACTATTGGAATATTGTGTGCAATTCTGGTCTCCTTCCTATCCGAAAGATGTTGTGAAACTTGAAAGGGTTCAGAAAAGATTTACAAGAAAGTTGCCAGGGTTGAGCTATAGGGAGAGGTTGAATAAGCTGGGGCTGACTTCCCTGGAGCATTGGAGGCTGAGGGGTGACATCATAGAGGTTTATAAAATCATGAGGGGCATGGATAGGATAAATAGACAAAGTTTTTTTCCCTGAGGTGGGCGGGTCCAGAACTAGAGGGCATAAGTTTAGGGTGAGAGGGGAAAGATATAAAAGAGACCTAAGGTGCAACTTTTTCTCACAGGTTGGTACGTGCATGGAATGAGCTGCCAGAGAAAGTGGTGGAGGCTGGTACAATTGCAACACTTGAAAGATATCTGGATGGGTATATGAATAGGAAGGGTTTGGAGGGATATGGGCTGGGTGCTGGCAAGTGGCACTAGATTGGGTTGGGATATCTGGTTGGTATGGATGAGTTGGAATGAAGGGTCTGTTTCCATGCTGTACATATCTGACTGCATGATCTTATACTGGTTAAGTCAGATCCAAGAATGATATCTGGCTTGATAGGTCATGATTTATTGTTTGTTCATATAACATGATAGTCTTTGAATTAAGTATAAGTCTGCCATGCTGCAGATTCTGTTTTTACAATAACATGCAAGTTAATTGTGCAAAAGAAATGAAGATAAAATAGAACAGACCAACCTATTTATGTACAACACAATTTAAAAGATTTCAAAACACATAGCAAAATACAACCCCAGCTATTCCCAACACCACTTTACATTACTGAAATTCCAGAGAGAGTTGTCTGTTCTATTACATCTATGGATTTGAGTTAATTGCTTTTTCTTAATTCCCAGTCTTGAGAGTTTGATCATCTTTTCCTTTATTTTTCACACATTTGAGCTTAAATTTTCTTTGCTTCAAAAAAATCCCTTCAGGTTTATAACCAAACACTTTTGGACTGGAATTTGTCAAACTAAAACTCCTACTGAGGTACACTCTCTTGCCTTACTGATTTGAAGTAAGTCTTTTCTCTTGTACCTCAACCAACAAGGTCTCTGGGGATTGCAAAAAAAAACCTTTCCAGTCCATGGCTTTTCATAAACAAAGCAAACTTGATTTCTTCTGAACCAAAAGCAGACTAACGCCTTTTAATGTTTGCTTTCTCCAATCATAAAAATCTCAGAATACAAGCTCATGGAGGGCCCAGCCACTTTTGCACATGATGTGCTGGTTTAAAATCCTGGCTCAAGAAGAGCTGGCAAGTTAGTTAATAAACACCTCATACACACAGGCCAAAACTCACATGCCACTAGTTCAAAATAGAAGCTAATTAAAATAAATGATAATACACAGAAATCACACACCTTACATCTCAAGTGCCACTGCTAGAATATTTCTTTAAAGCTATGGGCAGCACAGTTTCAGAAAGATAGCCAGACTAGGAAGAGGGAGAGCTGTTAGAATAGTACTAGAGATATGGGACTTGAATTCTGTGAAGAGACTAGAGAAGCTTCAATTGTTCTTCTTGGAGCAGAGGAGGTTTGGAGATGTTTTGATAGAGGTAGTCAATATCATGAACAGTTTTGACAAAGAATAAAATTACTTCAAGCGACAAAGGGGTAACTAGTAGAGGCAGATTTAAGATAATGAGCAGGAACAGCTGGAGGAGATATTTTTCTTCTAGCCAGTTGATAGGGTCTGGAGTGCAATTCCTGAAAGAGTGGGGGAAACGGATGCAAGATTTACTTTTGAAAGAGAATTGGAAATGGACTTAAAAAGACTTGAGAGGGAATGGGGAGGGGGATTAACTTGCAGCTCTACAGACAAACCAGTGCAAGGATGGATCAAACAGCTATCTCCTTCTGATTTTTACATAAAACACATACACATATTTGTACACCCATGTATTTTAGACATATGGGTGATCACAAATCATTGGCCTGCTTTACAAAGGGCTGTGTTTTCTTTTCTGTTAGCTTCAACAATAAAGAGTCCTGGAGTATAGTAGGTTGTTGATTTACAAAGCCCCTGAATGTTATTGGAATGGAGTAGTTTTGTCCTTGATGTCCTGGAAAGGCAATCAGATTACTGTTTGGGGTTAGGTACCATTAATCCTTGTGTGTGCGAAATCACAACACTTGGGAGCAGATGCTAATGTCCCCTGCAAGACAGAATCTCTACAGTAACCAAATCTCTTTAAGTAATGTAGCAATTGAGTAATGATCTTAACAGTGTAAACATTAATGGCACTAGCAATGTTACTTTGTCAATGATTAGCTTTAATGGTTTCACCCTGGCTTCAACCCTGATGGCTGGGCTGGTGTGAGGAAATGAAGGTCCTTTATGAAAACAGGAGTGAGACTGAAGGAATGAGATTCCCAAATAACACTACACTCAGTTTTTTTTTGCAAAATACTGTTTCCTACAGTTAAATATATACAACAAGATAACAAAAATAACTGCTGTTAACATTGGGAGTGTGTATATTGTTAAAAATTACTGATTGAATGCTGTGAATGAAGCAGTATTTGCCAACAATGAATTGTACAGCCTTCTAATTTACACCAGGAGATTGAGCTGCTGCAGATTTTGTGCTTTGATGTTTGAGGTTCTATTCATCCTTGATCCTAAAACCTTGGCACAACATGATCGTTCAGTGGTAAGTCACCAGGGACCAGGTTCAAGTTCGCCCTCAGGTGACTATGCAAACTCCACGCAAACATTCTTTCAGTGTCTGCATGGGTTTCCTCCAGCTGCTCCGGTTCCCTGCCACAGGTGTGCTGGTTAGGTGATTTGGCCATGGGAAATGCATGGTTACAGAGATTGGATAGGTCTAGGTGTGATGCTCTTCAGATGGATTGAGTGGACTCAATCATCCAAATAGCCTGCTTCCACACTGGAGGTATTCTATGAAATCTAAACATTGCTTCAACAGAACATTCTCTAATTTGAGCTAGTCTTATCAGGAACACTGCTTTATTGTGTTTTATCAGAGTGGGTCACGTAGCCCCAGAATCAAATTTGCCATTCTGTAAGATGATGCTGAAATTTTATACTTATACCACTTTCCCACTTTTCTCCTATCACAGGTAAAGCCCTCTTATAATTGGAAGCATAAAATTCTATTACTTCTCATTCTGCTAAACTCCAAACATTAAAAGGCCATTCTACTCAATCTCTCCTCATAGAACAATCTTCTCATCCCACAAACCGATCTAAAGAATCTTTAATCACGTTGTCTCCAAGACCATATATTTATCTTCGTTATGCACAGTGACCAAAACATCCCACCAGCAGTTTGTGTGGTTTCACAACAAAGCCCTATATAATAATTGTAGCAAGTTTCATTACTTACAGAGTACAATAAAGGCTAACATAATATTTGCCTTCCTAATAGTTTGTGTACATAACGTTCGTGAATCTTATAGAAGGACTTAGTTGCTGTGCTCCTAAATAATCCAGTTTGGGATTAAGACCACTTCAGAATTTCTTCATTGTTCTAATTAATAAAAGCACCTTTGATACGATTTGGAAAGTTAATGATTGCTATAATTGTTGCTGTTTGTTTCGGTGGAACCCTTCAGAATTTTCCAAACTAGCTTTAGTAACAAAAAATGTGAAGTAATAACAGTTTAGAAGTAGTGCTATTTAAATTAAGTTCAAATTAAGATCCCACATGTCCACTCGGGTAGACATGAAAGATGCTGCAGCACTATCCAAAGAAGATTAGAGGCACTGTTGGTCTTGTCTCGTAACTAACATAATTTAAACAGATTACTTGGAACAAACTGACTGAATGTCAAGAACATGGTAGTCAGAGACCACCATTTAAAGCACTTCATTTGTAGGGTAATTATGGCTGGCCTAAGGTTGTAAGTTCCATCAGGTTCTTGAGGCACAATGGTAGTGTCCTTACCGCTTGGCCAGGAGGCCTGGGCTCATGTCCCACCTTCTCCAGCAGTGTGTAATAAAATCTCTGAGCAAGTTAATTAAGAAAAACATCTATCAATGCATTTTCATTCTTTATTGTAAAACATTTCAACTGCACGCTACCATCTCTAGCAGTGCAGCTCTCCTTTAGTGCTGCAATTAGTCTTTATCCTGGAGAATACAAAATATTTAGAACATTGAAACAAAACAGATAAAAAGCAAACACTCCAAGCAGGAGAGGTTATGTTGATGTTGCATAGATCAATGCTGTTCTAATTCTGACCTCTTGAGCATACTTGATTTTGACCAACATCTGCCTAAGCATGAAGCTTGGGAATTCCCTCCTGAAACCTCTTTGTCTCTCCACTTGTAGTCACCTTTAAGCCAACCCTTAATTCCTAGATTAGATTTGGCCGAATATCTTCTGAGGTACCTTGGTGTCAAATTTTGTTTGGTAATTGCTCCTGCGAATCTCTGAGATGTTTCACTCTATTCAGGATATTGTATAAATATAAGTTTTTGTTGCATTTTGAGCAGTTTTGACCACAGGAGATGGAGAAGTCGGTTTCAAAAATGGAACAAAGATTTGCTGATGTTGTGCCTTTACTTTACTTTTTGTGTTGGAGCTGGAATTGGGGGAACTAGAAAGGGTGATCAAAAATCATTGAAAAGGATCAACCTTAAACTGAATTTAATTGTTTAACTTTCTTTTTATTCACTTCTCTTCCAGATATGAAAACTGTGTCTACACTTACAGGATTTTTATAAATGAGGACAATTTGTTGTCTGTTCAGGTAGGTGGTCACTTTAATCAAGCTTAAACTTCTGAGCTATCAAAACCTGTGACACTGTTGATCTAGTATGACAAATCTTTCCAAAGGCCTTGGGAGAGGTGAGTACCAAATAGATCTAAATATTTACTGACTCAGTCAATAACTATCCAGTTAAGAGCAGAATTGGTCATAATTATTGAGCAGAACAAGGTTAGCAGGGAACACGACTACTTGCAAATTCCCCTCCAAGTCACTCACAATTAGACGTGGGAATATATCATTGGTCGGAGGAGTTGTTGACAGTGAGGAAGGATGTGGCAGGTTACAGCAGGATATAGAGAAGCTGCAGAGCTGGGCAGAAAGGTGGCAAATGGAATTCAATGTAGCTAAGTGTGAGGTGATTCACTTTGGGAAGAATAACAAAAAGATGGGGTACTGGGCTAATGGTCGGATACTTGGTAGTGTGGATGAGCAGAGGGATCTTGGTGTCCATGTACACAGATCTCTGAAAGTTGCCACCCAAGTAAATAGTGCGGTGAGGAAGGCATATGGCGTATTGGCTTTTATTGGTAGAGGAATTGAGTTCCGGAGTCCTGAGGTCATGATGCAGTTGTATAAGACTCTGGTGCGGCCGCATCTGGAATATTGTGTGCAGTTTTGGTCGCCATACTATAAGAAGGATGTGGAGGCACTGGAACGGGTGCAGAGGAAGTTTACCAGGATGTTGCCTGGTATGGAAGGAAGATCGTATGAGGAAAGACTGAGACACTTGGGGCTGTTTTCATTAGAGAAAAGAAGGTTTAGGGGTGACTTGATTGAGGTGTACAAGATGATTAGGGGGTTAGATAGGGTTGACAGTGTGAACCTTTTCCCGCGTATGGAGTCGTGTATTACAAGGGGGCATAGCTTTAAATTAAGGGGGGGTAGATATAGGACTGAAGTTAGGGGTAGGTTCTTCACTCAGCGAGTCGTAAGTTCATGGAATGCCCTGCCAGTAGCAGTGGTGGACGCTCCCTCTTTATGGGCATTTAAGCGGGCATTGGATAGGTATATGGAGGATAGTGGGTTAGTATAGGTTAGGTGGTCTTGGATCGGCGCAACATCGAGGGCCAAAGGGCCTGTACTGCGCTGTATTCTTCTATGTTCTATGTTCTATGTCCCTCAATGACACTGGATCAAAACCCCATGAACACCCTTCTCTAATAGCACTGTGGGTATATCCATACAACGTGGACTGCAGTGGCTCAAGGACGTGGGTTCACCACCACTTTTTCATGGGCAGTTAGGGATAGGCAATGAATGCTGGCCCACTGCAATGCCCACATCTTGTGAATTAATATTTTGTTTATCAGTTACAGCATCCTGGTATTTTAAAAGGTGTACTTAATGATGTAAACCCTAAAAACATGGCTCTTCCTAGCTGCTAAAATTGAGAATGTGCCATCTCTGGAGTGGGGTTTCGAGAGTGGAAATGCTGGGTTGCGATACTGAATCAATGCTCTGGTGCTTTTTGTGGCAAACGGTTTGAGAGGAGGCTTTAGCAATTTTGACAAAAATAAAACACCGCAGCTGCTGGTAATCTGAAATAAAAACAAAGTGCTGGAAATGCTCAGTGCGTCTGGTAGTAGCCATTTGGAATTAAATACAGTTCATGTTGCCAACTGGATATGGACGACTTCAAAATGAGAGGCCCTAATATTGAAAAAAATACACATTCTACTCATTGCATTCTATTTCTCTCTCCGCTGGCAGACCTATTGAACATTTCCAGTATTTGTTTTTTTTATTTTCTATTTTTTTTTTGGTTGTTTCTGTGTGTGTGTGTGTCCTTTGGGAGATTGGGTGGAAACTTTGACAAGAAACGCTATGGAGGGAGTCAGCTGAGTGAGCTATTTTAGCTCTTATTCCATGTTTGAAGTGTTTACTTTAGGATCCATGGGTAGGTGAACAAATGAAAGAGAGAAGATTTGCAAGATCCTCTGAACTGGGGTTTTGAATTGGAGGACAATGATAATTTTTAGTCCCTGTTTATGAATCGTTGGATACATTCTTGTATACAGAAAATGCGCATGTATACAAGTCCTGTCAACACACAATTAATGACCATGTGGGTGAGATCCGAGAAAGTGACTAGCTCCACAGAGTCAGATGTCAGTGTGAGTTTATTGCAGGAAGGATAGCAGCGCTGCAAACACTCAATTTTACCATGTAGTATTTAACTCTTGAAATGTGCTCCTGACTCCCAAAGCTCTGCATCAGCAGCACCCAATTGTAAAATATAAAAAAAACCACTTGCTTTCATTAAGCACCTTTCATATCCTTAGGGAGTCCCAATGAGCTTTGCACCTAATTATGTACAGTCCCTCTTGTGGCATAGGAAACAAGGTAGTGATTTTGTACACCTCAAATTCTCTCCAACAGCAATGTGATAATGACTGACGTTTCAAGATGTTGCTTTGAGGGATAAATATTTACCTGTGCACTAGGGAAAATCCCTCTTTTGAAATAGTGGTGTGGCACATTTTATATCTAGCTGAGAGGGCAGATGCCTCAGTTCAATGTCTCAGCTGAAAGGTAGCATTTTCAACAATGCAGCACACCCTCAGTACTGTACTAGTATGTCAGCCTGGATTTTGTCCTGAATTCACCTTTTTTTTTTATTCAAGAGATGAGAGTTGGCTATAGTTGAGCCAAATTCAGATGCAGTTGAATTCTCAGTAGCGCTGCTCATAATGTGTTGAAACCATTTTTCATCTGTGCTGATGATGTCAATGGAGTTGGGAGCGAGAATTCAGAAACTCACTCCAACATACCACTCGGTGGCTAGAGCCTGTAATTGCAATGTGATGGTTGACGCAGCAAATGGATATGTAAACATTGTCCGTTCAATTCCAAATGGTGCATGTACAAAGGGAAGCACAAACAAAATCATAGAGTAATTTTGGTGGGAATAAAGAGTTGCTCAATTTAATTATAACAAACAATTCAATTGACCATGTCATTGCACCAAGGGAAACAAAAGTCAATGCGATTGTAAAGCGAGACAGACTGGTGGACGTAATTGAGCTTCTATTATTAGGATTTGGGAAGGTGTTGGCATGACTAAAATGTGAACTATGAACTGGGATGAAGGGTGATTCTGGCCTGAATTTGGCTGGGGAGTGTGCTCTGAGCTGTGAAGGAAACGTCCCTCGTCTCTTCAATTGTCCTGCCGGATGGCTAGTTCGAGCTGATTCTTCATTCATGATTAGCTTGGCTGCCAATTCAGTGAAACTACATGGTAGAGGTTTCTATTCCAAACTCTATCCAAGTTATCACCTGCTCTGCTTCACCAAACTGGGGTATACATATATAAACGTAGATATCTGACTGCACCCAAGTATACTCTTAATGCTCATTAATATGCTTGATTCTCAATAAATAAAACCTGGGGATGATTTATGACTGTAAGATGAAGGAGCGGAAGTAGGCCATTCAGCCCATCAAATGTGCTCCATCATTCTATGAAATCATGGTCAATTTGATCATCTTCAACTTCATTTTCCTGTCTTTCCTCCATAATCCTTGATTCTCTTACTGATTAGGACCTGTCTTGAACATCCTGAATGACTCAGTCTCTACAGCCCTGTGTGGCAAAAGCATTCTACAGATTCATTGCCTTCAGAGACAATCAATTCCTCCTTTACTTGCAAGTTCACCCACAAAGTTGATCTCCTTCTTTACAATTTTTTGATTGTGTTTTGATTTTTAAAACTGCCCCAATCTCCTGACTTACCACTAATCTTCACCATATTGTATGATTTTTCTTTCAGTTTGATGCTATCCTTTTATTCCCTAGTTAACTATGGTTAGCTTATCCCATTACTGGAATCCACCTTTCTCACTGGGAGAGGTCTTTTACTGTAAACCATTTTATTAAAAGTCTGCCATTGTTCCTCAACATCTCTTTGCTAAACTCCTCTCCCACTCCACTTCCTTGTCCCTTGTTAACTGTCCTTATTTAAACTTAGCACAATTATTTCTGAACCTAGTTTCTTCCTTTCAAGGTGAATGCTAAATCCTACCATGTTGTTCCTGTTTCTGAGGGAACCTTTTAAACTGACATTTATTAAACCTGCCTTATTACACATCACCAGACCCAAACTCGCCTGACCCCTGATTGGTCCCCAATGTGTTGTTCTAGGAAATTGTCCCAAATGCACTCTGTAAAATCTTCCTCATGTCTGTCATCTCAATCTGACCATCCCAATCTACACTAACACTAAAATTGTTTATGATTAACGTACTGCCTATTTTAGATGACCTCATTATCTCCTGATGTATAGCTGCTGTCAGGGGGCCTATGGACTATGTCTATGAGTGTCATCTCCCCAGCTTTTCTTTATTTCTTCACTCTACGCATATCAATTCTTCCAATCAATAACCATTCCATAGAATCATCGAATCCCAACAGTGTGGAAGCAGGCTATTGGTTCATTGAGTCCACACCGATCCTCCAAAGAACGTCCCACCTTTCCTACCCCTGCATTTCCCACGGCCAATCCAACTAACCTGCGCATCTTTGGACCGTGGAAAGAAAACAGAGCACTTGGAGGAAACCCACGCAGACATGGTGAGAATGTGCAAACTCTACGCAGACAGTCACCCGTGGGTGGAATCATACCCGGGTTCCAAGCACCATGAAGCAGCAGTGCTAACCACTAAGCCACTGTCCTGCTCATTTCTTGCCATTGTACTCACTCCATCTCATACCCTCACCCTTTTTTATTTCTGCTTGTACTTTTAAATATTCACATGCCTCTGAATATGTAGTTCCCAGCTTTAATGTCATTGTGACCATGTCTCTGTACGGCTCTAAGATCATACCTTACTTTTGTGCTGTTAATTCATCTATTTTGTTCCAAATACTTAATTTTTATTTATTCCAACCCATTTTACCTGTACTGAATCTTTGACTGAAATTGTCTAATCCCATTCCTCTCTTGTATATTCAACTTTTTCAAAAGCTATATCCAATTTCAGTTCAATCATATTGCAGTACCTGCCTAATGTCTATTTGTGAAAACTGTTTTAAATGCACAGTTGTTGACCCATAAACAATAATCAATCTAACTTCTCCCTTTCAGTATTTGTCTTCTGAAAGTCCCTTTCATGGATTTCTCTAAACTGTGCTGCAATTGAAAATGCCCTGATTTCTGTAAACTTTCTTCATGTTTATAGCCTCCCATTCCTGTTATAATTGGATTGGATCTGCTTACCCTTGCTGTAATGTGGCGGTTAGAATGGTCTACAATCCAACTAAAGCCCAACCAATGTCTAGTACAATTTTAACATCACTTCCCAATCTGCTCAAAGTGTGAAACCGCATCTCCCAGTTTGTATTTAAGGCTTCTGCTCTGCTCCACTCTAACCTTGAAATCTATCAACCTGCTCCTCTCAATCTCTCTCTGTCCTATTCTGTTAGGTTTGAGAGTGTGGTGCTGGAAAAGCACAGCAGGTCAGGCAGCATCCGAGGAGCAGGGGAATCGACGTTTCTGGCAAAAGCCCTTCGTCAGGAATAAGGCTGTGAGCTGAGGGGGTGGTGAGATAAATGGGAGGGGAGTGGGACTGGAGGGGGAAAGTAACTGAGAGTGTGATAGGTAGATGAAGGTAGGGGTAATGGTGATAGGTTGGAGAGGCGGGTGGAGTGGAATGGTAGGAAGGAAGATGGACAGCCTTTCCTATTAGTTATCTGATCACTTTTCACACCCACTTCGATTCCCTTTCCTTTTCTCAGTCTGCAGTCTCATGTTGCTCTGTGGTGAGCTACAACTGTACTGTATCAATGATTGTGTTGTTCCCTCCTGCATTGCCCCTTCGGGATTTCACAACCACCCCCCCTTCCCTAAATTTGTCGTCATCAGATGGAGGATAGCAGAGATTTTCTGCTCCAGAGAACAGGAAGTTACAATCTGAACATCACTCTGGGAGGGGGCTGCTTTAGAAAGATAACGATTGGGTCCCACTCTCCCATTTAGCTAGGGACAAGGCCCTTAAAGTAAGCTGGGACTCGGATGTGTCTCCATCTTCAACCTTTTTCCATCACTCAGATGCTCCAAACTGAGGGCCTAAGAGTGGGCGCTTCTGTCTTGGGAAACTGTATCACTTGCTCCTGAGCCCCTACTCCTCCATTTATCAACGGCTTTGGAGCTGTAGAAGGGTCACTGGACCTGAAACATTAACTCTTACTTTCTCTCTAACAGATGCTGCTCGACGTGCTGAGTTTCTCCAGCAGTTTCTGTTTTTGTTCTGATTTCCAGCACCCACAGTTCTTTTGGTTTTCCCCTTTGGAGTTGCTGGTCTATTCTTCCACAAGAGCATCCCAATACAAGCCTTGGGGTGTGCAGATCCCACCTGAGTCTGTGGGCATTGTGACAGTGTAACTCTGCAGTGTAGATTGATACCAGGAGGACCTTTTTAGATCACAAGCCACAACTTCTGACATTTCCTGATCTTGAATGCACCATCTCTTTAAACGCTATTGTGAATATTTAATGGAAGATTTTAAAGCTGATATACTCAGAGAGCTGATTTAGCAATATATAGTATAGCCCCTGAAAAATTATCTGAACTACAGAAACACCCTGTTGTAACTGTTAAATCTGGGTTTATTGCAATGATGAAGTTACTTTGGTCAGTCCCTGGACATGTTGTGACCATTGATGCATTTGTTTTTGTATTTCCTTGTTTGACGGTAACACAGAGAGCAAGGCATGTTCCCTAATACATCAGAGGTTGCACTCTCAGCTAGACTTCACTAGGAACTCCTTTCTGCTTGAGCTTTTTTGCAGAAGTTACTGAGAACTCGAGGCTAAGCAGCTCTGCAAAAGCCTCTGTAAAAGAGGAAGAGGTGGCTCTGTATTCAGAAAAGCTGGTGTAGTCTGCAGCTGAACAAAATTCACCCAGTGGAGTTTAACCCTTTCGTGCAAATCCTTTTAAAATAAAAACAAAACCTTTCAGTTATTCTTTCCATCTTCAATTAATTTTGTGATCACTCAACTTTCTTGCGAATATATCCCAGATTTCCTATAAACTGCCTATAGTCTATTTCATAGTTCCTATAATTTTATTGTTCATTGATAATCAAATAGGTCTCAAAGGGTGACTTTAATAGAGTCCTTGCAATTTGCGTTATAGTCCAGAAAGCCCAGTTTTTGAAGGATTGCTCTGTAGACAACATTTTACTCTGTTTTGTGCTTATTTACAGACTGAAACCTTGTAACACACTTCCCAACACAGCAATCTACATTTTCAGAGACTGTCGCTTTATATGCGCTCAAGTGAACCTGTGCGCAATTAAGACTATTCTATGTATTTACAGTTTTTACATAAAATAATGGATAGCTGAGAGAAGATTCAACTGTAATCTAATCATGAAGCTTGAATCGTTTACGTATAGAATAGCAGATACCCGGGGTACGTTTGAGATTGGAAGCTAATTCAGAAACCAGTGAGAGACCTGTCTTTGGGAGTCTTCAAAGCAAGATGCCCAGACAAGCAAGATTCCCATTATTGCTCTATAGAATAGAGCATTATGCTATCTCCTCCCACTGACGCAGGGCTGGGGTATACCTGCAGTTTGGTAGAGCCAAGACTTTGGAAACCCCTTCCTGGAGTGTGACTTGCAAGCAGCGCTTGGTTACTGGTGAAGAGCATTGAACTGCCCCTCCATCACGGTCTGCTCTGCCTCTACACTGTGCTCTGAGACAGCTCTGTCTCTTCTCCACTTCTGGCAGAGAGCCAGTGTGTCTGTTCTGTCACCAGTGGTGTTCTGGAATATTGGTGACCTGCCTACTTTGTGTGTTTGCATTCCTGAGTCTTCCTCACACAGTGATCTCATTTCTGAGCGTCCAGTGCCAGACACTGCCAACCTTAGCAATGTGGGCTCCAAAAGATCCTCAATTACTTCTTACCAATGCCCTCATACGTGGTAGACACTAGCTGGTCATCCAAAATACTCTTTGATCAGAGTGGATGCCTTGTACCCTTAACAGCCCCTGGAGAGTTTGTGAGCTATTCCACCATGAAACGCATCATTGCTCAACCTGAGTGTGTATGGAGCTGAAAGAATAGAATTCCGGTGGTGCTGAAACATCATCCTAACATTGATTTCTTCCTGCAATTCCCACCCCAGCAATTTATGCTCCGCTTTCTTGCCACCAGCCCCACCCCAAAGTCGTTTATGGGATAAATCTTGAATTAATGTGACTTAGTCTACAAATAGCTATCCACCAGTTCTCTTGATAATTTATGTATAAGCCCACACAATTGCAGCAGAATTTAACCTGATGTCATACATGCTCTCACAGTTGGCAGTCATTTCAATCTGATGCCTGTCAGGATGTGAGTAAAATGCTGGTTCAACCTCCATTGAAATCGATGTGGAGTAACATTTAGACAAGATGTAAAATTGGTGAATGATGGCATTAATCAACTAGGAGAAAGTGAGGTCCGCAGATGCTGGAGATCAAAGTCACGAAGTGGGGCGCTGGAAAAGCACAGCAGGTCAGGCAGCATCCGAGGAGCAGGAGAGTTGACGTTTCGAGCATAAGCTCTTCATCAGGAATTTGGGGCTGAGAGATAAATGGGAGAGGAGTTATAGGTAGAAGGAGCTGGGGGGGGGGGGCGGCGGTGATTGTGATGGATCAGAGCAGAGGGTGGAGCAAATAGATGGGAAGGAAGGAAGATGGACAAGTAGGACAGTTAAAGAGTGCTGAATTGGAGGGTTAGATCTGGGATAAGGTGGGGGAAGGGAGATGAGGTCAACTCTGCACCTACCTATTGCATTCCCAGCTACCTATCACCGCTTCCCCCCCCCCCCACCCCAACCCCCCACCCCCAAACATTCCTGATGAAGGGCTTATGCTCAAAACGTCGACTTCTGCTGCTCGGATGCTGCCTGACCTGTTGTGCTTTTCCGGCGCCACACTTTTTGGCATTGGTTTAATGCTGAGTGAATTGAATTTCAAATTACCTTTTTTTTTAAACTAAATATTGCAAATAGTCAGAGTGACAGGTGAAGTTTTGTCTCCAACACCTTTTGTCAATGCAGTCAATTTGGTTAGACTTGAGTCCAATCGTTTATTCATTGCCTTAGTCCTATGGGTAATGCAGATTTAACAACAGGACCCAAACTGATTATGAATAATTTTGTGGCATGGTCACCACGTTTGCCTATTGACTTAGTGGGAATGAAAATCCAACAATATTAACTTTCTGAATGCAGACTCAATTACCTATTCAGTTTTATTTATAGACATAATGTTTATATTAAAGCAGAAAGACTGGCCAAATATTAAGCCATGTAAATCACATTGGTAGAAATTTAGGTTATTACAGCCAACAGGAGAAACCAGAAAGAAATTTCTAGCAATTGTAAGCTTGAAAACATTAATATGTAACATCACTTCCAAGAATGCCCTCAGCTTTTTCACATAAAAGCTGAAGACGGCGTCCTGGATTTTTAAGATGTTTCTTCTCAAACTTTAAGTACACTACTTTGAAGGTACATTCATGTAGAATGTCAATGGCAACTTGGTCTGTGACAGTGACACCAAACTTCAATCAAACAACGGACACCAATTTGATTAGCTCTTTGGAAAAATACTCTCCACATCTAGTAATCTGACACTCTGTCTCCATCTGTTGAGCAGTATATTTTAAAATCTTTCAACCCGTCACTTGGCAACCATTGAGAACCTTTTATAGCAATGAACTGTTTACTGTGGATTGATGCTTCAGTCGGCCATTTTATACGTAGCGGTGAGGGCGACACCTCCATTTTAAACCCTTCAAAACAAATAACCTGAAAAAATAAATAAGATCTCTTTCCGTCACACATATCTTGGCATCAGTTTGAAATGGGCTTGTCAAAAATCACAAAGCTTTTAAGCCTCAAAGCTGATACAATGTGTTTAAAGATTGATTTAAAGCTTTGCCAAATTTTGTTTTTTCTTTTAAATTCTAACTAATATGAAGGGAAGCTTGATCTCTGAGTGGATGCCAAGCTTTTGTAGCAGGTTTTTTAACCTCTGTTGCAGTTGTACTTTTGTTTGCTGTTCCTCTTTCTGTAACCACAGCTTGTTGTGAGATCTAAAATTAATCCCCACTGTATAGCAGCCACCTCTGTCCCATGTGTTTTATGTGAGCCTGCATGACACTGCTGGTCATTTGGCAATCAGCACCAAACATCTTCATAGTTCACTCACAGTTCTGCATGAGTCAAATGGACAAGTTTGTCACAGGCTGCTCGTAATCTTTGTCAGCCATGGCTCGGCTAGTGCTTTGTGTTGTAAGGTGGTAGATTCAAGTCATGTACTGGTTTGCTGAATGCATTATTCAGGCTGACACTCCCAGTGTGACACTGAGGGAGTGCTGCACTGTCTGAAGAGTTGTGCTTTGGGTGGGAAGTGCATTAAGGGAACATCGGAGGTGCCTTGGCATTGGCCAATATTGTTTCCTCTCTGCCATCAACACAAAACAGGTTCTCTGCTCAATGTCTCCTTGCTGTCAGTATAATTTGGTTAATGCAGTTCCACACCAATGACTGGACTTCAAAAACACTACACAGTGTGTCTACAGTCAACATAATGTCACAAGGTTGTGAAAGGTGCTATATAAATACTATTTTATTTTCCACTTTCGCCCTCAAGTTGTTAAATAGAGTGTGCCTGCTTGTGACTGTTCAGGACTGGCCAAGCTGCTAATCAATGGTCCTGGGACTACTGCACAGTCAGGCAGTGTGACAATCTTTTTTTTAATTATTGCTGCAACCCAGGTTACTAAGACTAAGCTCGTGGTACAGTATACTAACTGGTAGGCCAAAAGTCAGTGACAGAAAACAACTGAGAGCCAGTGTACAAATCAGAAATGTTAATTGTAGAGGCTATTTGTGTGAGCCAGAATTCAGACCAGCTTTGTCTGCTGGTTTTCGAACAGGAAGCAAGGCTCTCCAATACCTCCAACATTTTTGGAGTTTTTAACCACCTTCTGAGAAAGCAACCATCTAAACACACACATCCATAATAACAAGAAGACCTTTACCAGGGTCATCAGAGTAGAATCTGTGAGAGATGTCAGGATTTAAAAACACGTCTGTGGAATTGAATGGAACAAGTTGCTTAGCTGTTGCCACCAACCAAATCGTTAGCTGAAACACAGAAGGAAGACAGTTCAGCTCCCTCTGCAGGCTCCCTGGCTAATAACCGGGGCCAGTCATGTTGTATGTCGATCAGACGATCCCAGAATTGAGACAGGCCGGGGATCGGTGCAGTAAAGTTGTGACATTTAGTGCTGGTGTTCTCGGAGGGAAATCGCAGTCAGGGTTTGTGCCCCATGATGTGGTTGAGCATTGGAATGAGATTTAGTATGGAACCTCACCAATGCTCAGTGCCTCTGGGCTCACATGGGAAATGACTGCCCAGACACAAGAAGTTGATGGCTGGTAGACTAACTATGCAATATGATCAGAAAGCAAGAATAAAGTTTTGGACAGAAGCCAACTAGGTGAAAAATATATCAGAGTGAGACCAACTATCGAGTGCAGTCTGAGTGAAGCACTACAGGAAACAGTAAGAAATGGGAAGGAGTCGAATGTTAAACAATACTCTTTGCACTACAAATTGAGTTTTATCTTAATTAAAATTAATAATTTAGTTATGACAAGTGGCCGTAGGGTTAAAAATAACTGATTTTCTTTGAAGGTACCAATGAAAGCTTCAGTGTATAGAGAGAGAAAAGATAAGAATTTGAATAGATCACTCAATCCAGTAATTAATGCTCTGTCATTCAATGTAATCATGGCTGATCCTCTATCTAAATGCCATAATCCTTCCTCTCTCCACACTTTTTATGTCTTTAATGTCTAGAAATCTTTTTCTTAAATATATTCCATGACTTGTCCTCCACAGCTTTGTGGTTAAAATTCCGCAGTTGGAACACCCTCTGAATTAAGAAATTTCTCTTTGTCTTAGCCTGAAATGGCCTACCTCCAATTCAATGACCGTAATCTTTGGATTTAAACAGAGTACATAGAACAATTATTTACATAGTCCTTTTAAAGCCAGAAAGCCGAACATTCTTTCATCTTTCCTCCTAATTCAGCCCCTGTAGCATTGGATATCTTCAAGACCAAATCACCCCGGGCTTGTATCAAAGAAATTTGAACACAGAAAGAGGTTGTTTGGCCAGCCATACCTGTTCCTGTACTAACCCTACCCTCGTAGCAGCCTAGGCTGAAACTGCTCAGCCTTGTTGCTTGACTATACTTTAAAAGGAGTAGCTCCCTGATATCATGATGAACAGAACTGAATAGAGCTCTCAAGTTGTGGTTTAACTGGAGCAATGTATGGGTTATATTTCACTTCCTCTGAAGTACTTTGGCTTCTACTGCAGGATAAATTAGTTGTGCTGTCTGTGGTTTTAGCAGTAAGCTGAATGCGTTATGTTATATGCACTGGGCCTGCACATCTCTTCCATAGAAACATAAGAGTTGTTGAATAATCATAGGAATTGATTTCTATCACTTAGTCTACTTACCCTAGATATGGAGTGTGAAAATGGTGCTGAGCTTTAGGAACTACGTTACAAAACATCTTACGCTTGGCACACCATGTCTCAAATTACTTGTATAGATCCCAAAATGTGATTTTCTGAAATAAAAAGTCAGTTTTTATCGGAGTTCAACAGCGCTCATTTTATTTCTCCTGATACAACTGCACAGCATTTTGCACTTTATCTGTTTACATAGGTTACAGCTCAGAAGGAAAAGTATCTTTAAAAAAGACAGCAATAATTAGCTACAGGTTGCACTGGCTGTCTATTCTGAAGCAAACAAGATGCGTTGGACCAATACGTCTCATCTACAGGTTTCACACTTTTCCCTTCTGGGAGCTTCATTTGCATATTTTGCAAAATTAATTGTGTTGATTATTCAAATACTTCAATGCAAGCAGACACTTGTCAAGTAAATATCCTCTCTCTGAGAAACTCTGATTACTCATATAAATTAGTGACAATAGGGAGGTTCAACACTTAACAGCAGCAGGGAGGGCACTAATGAATGTTGTCCCTTCTCATGACTGATATTACCCATGTTTTCCAGTCCCTCAGCTGTTCCAACATTATCCTTTCTAAAGCTTTTTTAAAACATGGAATCCTGCTGACAGTACTTCTAGTTATATTAATGGGATTTTTCCAATGCCTTTTACTTATTGAAACTGAGTCTTTAAGTAGTTGCTTTAAGTAAGCTATCCCAGATAATCTTTACAAGCTATTGAAATGACTTTTTTTTAATGGAAATTAAAGATTCTATTTTATATGGCCCTTTAGGCAATCTCAGCTCAGCTGTCAACATAAGCAAAATGTTGTGGATAATGGAAATCTGTATACAATTAAAAATGTTCGAGAGAGACTCAACAGATCTGTCAGCATCTGCGGTGAGAGAAGTAGAGTTAACAGTTCAAGACCAATGTGACTTGAATGATAATCTGAAGATTATTATTAGATGCAAAATGTTAACAGTTCCTGTCTCCACAGATGCTGCAAGACCTGTTTAGTTTCTCCAGACTTTCTCTCTTTTTTAGTTTTCTGGTTCTTTTTGTGTTAAAAATTACACATTAAAATTGGAAAGGTTCAAGGTCTTTATGTTTAATATAGCTGGAGGGGCTGCCTGCTGAACAGACTGCTTTAGGCCAATTAACTGTTTAAACTCACAGGACTCGCTGTGGCATCTGTTAATGTGAGACATGTTTATATGTAACAGTTGGTTTCTGGCTAATTAGTTCCTAATCTCCAAATCATAGTTCCTAGCTGTTTGCAGACTCTACAAGAAAATATAATTGTCCCAACCATTTTCTAGCTGAAGAAGTCATTTCGAAGTGTTGTTAATAGGGAAACAGTGGTCAAATGGTGGACAGCAAAGCTTCACAAGATCGTAACTAGATCATCTGTTTGCTGATAGGGTTATTGGTTCAGTGATAAATATTGGTCAGAAAGATCTGACTTGCTGATCTTTGACAAGCGCTGCAGGCTCTCTAATGTTGGTGTGGGCTTTCATGGGACGTCTCACTCAAAAGACAGAGCACTCCTTCAGTATTACATTGGAAGTGATTAAGTGTTCCAGTCTATCTGATTTGAATTTATGGGTTTCTGATTCTACTGCGTAAGAGCTGCCACTGAGCCCCATCTGACTGCATGAGGAACGAAACACAATTATTTTGTAAGAGATTGACTCTGCTGTTGGAAAATGCTTCAGGCCAGCATTCCAGTGACTCTTTCAGTTAAAAGGGCCTCTGTTGACTGTGGAAACGTTTGGGTTGGCTGATTAAGACCCTGCTTGATGCTGAACAGCAGCCTTAAAACTGATTGCACCCCCTCCTATTCTAAGTGGCTTCTTCACCAGGATTGCAATAATCTGAAATTCCTTCCCACCTTCGGTCTTCAACTGTTCTGAGGTTTTTAATATCCAGGCCCTGTTGTCTGCCCAAAGCTGCAGTTCATTCGCAGTTGGCATTCACATGCCCCGATGCTAATGTTGAGGCTTGTTTCTGAACTGAACATTGTTCCTTTGACCACTGTTCAAAATTGATGGGAAATAACGCCCACTGTTTCTGCTGGAATGGAACAATTCAGTCCTCTGTTGCTGCCCTCCTTGGGCTGACACTCCTCCCTGCTTGATGAAAATTTTAGCTAAAATGTTTGGTTCCTTTTATTCAAGTTCACCCATGTTCTCCCTGCTGAGAGAGACACACACCCGTCTGTGCCCTACGGCTGTTCATCACACTCAATAGTTCTGTTGTCCGAGGGTGGCTGTTTCTCACTTTAGCCCGAAGTGCACTTCACTGAAAGCCTGTCTGTGCTTTCTGTGGTGGGACACATCCTGTTGCAATTCGAGCTATGGATTTTTCTTCTTGGGGCATGAGAGAGATTTAGAATGCTGGGGCAAGGAGAGATGCGTGTATGTGGCAGAGGCAGATAGTAGGAGGAGGAAGATTTCTTTACTGTCGAGAGTAATGTTTATAGTTCAGACAGGAACTCTTTATTTCAATTTACACTTTATGGTTTAAAGAAGCAGTTTGTATCTTGCTTGAGGTAAGCCTTAGTCATACGTATTAATTTGATTGTAGACTGCGGTGTCAGTATTTGCTTGGAAATTGTGCTGACCCTCTAGGATTTGATGATCCTATCTGCAGCTGAACAGTCTCCTGTGCCACCCTAGAAAAACATAACTGGGATGTTTAAGGGAGATTGATTGATTTTTTTTTAAATTGAAATGTTGCGCTTTAGAAAAGCTAAGCATCATCCAATTGGGTAATGTGATTTCTTGCTTTCCAGTTGGTGTAGGAACACAGTGCATTACAAGAATGGATGTGTTGACTGACTGCAGCATGGGGGCATGTCATGTGCTGAACCCTTCAGGAACACATTTTAATCATTGTCTGTGACCTTAGTTTGGCCTCTGGTCTCAGCCTAGCCTGGGACCAGAGTCTACATGTTCTGAATTTATGATCATGTGCTTGCTCCTCTGGGCACCCATCTTGGACAGTAGTCACCACATCAGGACACATTCCATGTGCAGTGACTGCCAGCATACTCCACCCATAATCACTGGCATCAGGCACAGAACAACCTCTTCAAACCCCTCCTGCTACATCTCTTAACGCTGCACTTCAGAGCAACCTGGCTCTTGTCATTGTAATGCTTTTCACACGGACAGGCATTATCTCTCAGATTTGACCAGGGCGCATCTCGGAGCTCCTTGCTTGCACTCTTCGTACTCGCTCACTTTGTGTCGACTTGGATACTCATAGCATCTCTGCCTTGCCTTTTATCATGCTTTGTTTCCTCAGCCAAAGCTTGAAGTCTCACAACACTTAGAGTCACACAGCAAGGAAACAGATCCTCAGTCCAACCATTATCACAAGCTAGACTAGTCCCACTGACCTGCATTTAGTCCATTTCCCTCCAAACATTTCCTTATTGATGTACTTATCTAAATGTCTTTTAAACATTGTAACTGTACCCGCATCCACCACTTCCCCTGGAAGTTCATTCCACACATGAATCACTCTCTGTTTTTTTTTAAATTGCTTCTCATGTCTTTTTTTTAAATCTTTCATTACTCACTTTAATAAATGTCCTCTTGTGTTCAAATCTCCCACCCTCTGAAAAAGACAACCTGCTGTTCACCTTCTCTATACCTCTCATGATTTTATAAGCCTTTTATAAGGTTATCCCTCAACGACCTATACTCCAATGGAAAAGGTCCTGGCCTATCCAGCCTCTCAGTATAACTCAAACCCGCCATTCCTGGCAACATCTGTTTTGCCATGCTGTTCAGTGTAGTTACAAAGCCAGGATGCTTGTCAGCATTGTCAGCAGTGACTCGTCAAGGGCCTGGACGAGCAAGGAGCTCCGAGATGCGCCCTGGTCAAATCTGAGAGATAATGCCTGTCCGTGTGAAAAGCATTACAATGACAAGTGCCAGGTTGCTCTGAAGTGCAGCGTTAAGAGATGTAGCAGGAGGGGTTTGAAGAGGTTGTTCTGTGCCTGATGCCAGTGATTATGGGTGGAGTATGCTGGCAGTCACTGCACATGTTTGTGTGGCATTATGCTATGTCAATGTCACACCCATACCATGTGTCAATAATATACACAGCAAACACATTGAGACATGGCCACTTGGTTGAAACAAATACAAAGTCTAAGTGGACTAGTCCTCCATCAAGACAAGGACAACAGTCTTCAGTTAACAGGTCTCAGCACAGTCAAACACATCCTGTATCAGTTCAGGTGCTTGAACATAGTTAGATAGTTGGGATAGCCAGGGATTAAGGGGTCTATATCATCACAGTCTAGGTTGTAGGCCGCAATTATTCCTGCAGCCAGTGCGGGGTGCCCCGGTCAATCAGCTGGGATGCAACACAGATTTCAGTCAGGGGTCTGGTTGGTTAACAGTCAGAGCTGTCTGTCCACGCCAGTCAGTCGGGGGTGAACCATGGACAATTCTTGGGGTCAGCACAGTGAAGGTTAAAGGGGTAGATCATCAGGGCTCACTGTTATGGGAGTCACTTCTGGGGACTGTGCGATGTGCTGGGATGCAGGGGCGATAATAATTGTGAACAGTGGAAATGCAACGTATGAGAGGTGACGACAGTGTGTTGAAGGACTAGGGAGTACTGCGGGATGGGGGTTATGCATTGGTCACAATCATTTTGGTTTTGATGTGGGGACAGTGCAGCAGGTTGCTTGCATGACTAAGCTGTAGGACACAGTGGAGCATTAGGAGAGGAATAGCAGTCCCTTAGACAAGCTCTAAGGTGGGATGTGGCTAAGGATAGGTGATGTGTAGCTTGGTTCTTAAGAAGTAGTGTTATATTTACAAATGTATATTTGAGAAGTGTTTCTTTTCAGTACCCCTCCTGCCATGTGCAAGGTGAAGGCACCTCCTGGCAGGTAATGTTTGACCGGCTGCATGGCTTCACTTTCTGTATGGTCCCGGTACGGAATTCCAGGAAGTCCCAGCAATGGTGATTACTTCCACCTCAGGAGAGAAGGAAGTTGCATCAAACTGGGAACTGAGGTGTAGTTTGAAAGGATTCAGAAAAGATTTACAAGAATGTTGCCAGGGTTGGAGGATTTGAGCTACAGGGAGAGGCTGAACAGGCTGGGGCTGTTTTTCCTGGAGTGTCGGAGGCTGAGGAGTGACCTTATAGAGGTTTACAAAATTGAGGGGCATGGATAGGGTAAATAGGCAAAGTCTTTTCCCTGGGGTTGGGGAGTCCAGAACTAGAGGGTATAGGTTTAGGGTGAGAGGGGAAAGATATAAAAGAGACCTAAGGGGCAACTTTTTCACGCAGAGGATGGTACGTGTATGGAATGGGCTGCCAGAGGAAGTGGTGGAGACTGGTACAATTGCAACATTTAAGAGGCATTTGGATGGGTATATGAATAGGAAGGGTTTGGAGGAATATGGGCCAGGTGCTGGCAGGTGGGACTAGATTGGGTTGGGATATCTGGTTAGCATGGAAGGGTTGGACCGAAGGGTCTGTTTCCATGCTATACATCTCTATGACTCTATGTAGAGGAGTTTATATTCGTAGGTCCCACATCAATGAGTTGTGGAAATGGGATTTGGTGTATGAATAAACCTGGTCCCTATGTGTTGGTAGGCCCTGAATCTGTATGTAGGTAGGATCCACTGTGCGTTTTAGTGTTGGACTCTGTGCATTGTGACTCTGGGTCTGTGAGTAGGTGGATTGTGATGATTGGTGTGTCTCTCTGTGGTGTGTTGTGTGTGCTGCTAAATATACTGTGGGAATCAATTGATCATCAAAGCATACAATTATTCAACAACTTGATACAAAAAAATCAGAAGCAAAACATTTTCATTGGGCATATCAAGGCGCAATGGTCGTTGCTGGACAGAAGTGTGTTCACTGGCTACACTTTTCAATATCGCCTGATCAGCAGGGCAGGTATAACAGAGGTCACATAGAGAATAAAGCTCTATCTACACAAAACATCATTCAGGGAAGTTGCAGGAGAATGCTCCATATGGCACCACTGTGACTTTTTTCAATCCCCCACATCAGCCATTGTGATGCTTAAGTGGTGCAGTGCCCTATTAAATGCTTTTGTGGACGAGAAACTTGATACAGACTCCTTTTCAGGGAAAATCTTTACAACCAGCAGTTAGAGGACATACTCTTTGATTTTCTATATAATTTGGATGAATACCTGGCATATTGAATGTTGAAAAGCATCTAAATAAAAACATTTCCTTGTGTGAAGGTACTCCCACATGAAGTGCTGATGGTTATTTGTTGTGCCAAGCTAGTGTCAGCTGATTAAAGACATTATCCCATTGCGCTTATTGTGAAATTTGACTTGGTGGAAACCATCAGACTTGAAGGTATATAGCAGCACAATGGAAGATGATTCACCTGGAAAATTGGATTTTAGCCATTTGAGGTAGATGTACTTTGGAATTGAAGGAAAGCTGGAATTTTGTTGAAGGCAGCGAGAGAGATTTCTATGTTGGGGTCAAGGAATGTAAACAAAAGAAGATCACAGTACATTTCCTCCTTCTAACAGATTGATGTAACCTATGATTATAATAGAATTTAAGGAGATTGTTGACTGACCATAGCAATCAAACTCTATCAGTTAGTCCATTACAGAGACAGATGCAACGTGAGTGAGGATCATTCCAGTCGTAGAAAACTCTGGGAGCCCTTGAGTCCAAAATTACCTGTTCGTTCACGAAACACTAACCTTCACACACATCATGTCTCAAATCAATTCAATACTGTATCCCAAAATGTTACACTCTGAGGAATGTCATCTAAATGAATCAGCACTAACTACTTCTACCTTCTTTCTTGAGTGATTCTCAGATCTTTTTGGTTGAAAGTGACATCTCCTGAAAGTGCTATTTGGCAAGTCATGAAAGCCTGTGTACGGAGGAAGTTTAAAGTATTTGGTCTTAGATAATTACGTCCGAGCAAGAAAGAGCAATGTTGAATTTATACTGTGTCATTCAGCTTCCAATCTTAATGCAACATTGTCCTGAAAATAAGAATAAGCAAATAATTGGCTTCCATGATGATGTTTGAGAGAATTATTGACCAGACTTAGGAAAGCTTCCTTGCTCTTCACGGAACCTGAATGGACATACCTCATCTGAGACATGTGCCAATGCAGCACTCCCACAGTAGTGCACAGGGCACCATCTTAGCTTTGTTACTAAATCCCAGGACAGCAGTCTTATTTGTACTGTCCATATTGAACTGGTTGTAAGATGGGTGCTTGCAGTCTGGCAGAAAACACATAATGAGATCAAACCAGGAAGCTCATTAGTACAAATTCCATTCAAACATCTGTGCTCTTATATAAAAACATAAATTTACATACATCATCACTTAAATAAGTTACTCACTATGCAAATAATTGTTCTCAGGCACTAGCAAAACTCTTTTATTCTGATTAGACCTTCTTATCAGTCTCTTTGCATGCATGGTATGGATGTGGCTGCTCGGCCTTTCTTCCATTATATTCTGGTTGGAACGATTTGTTCTATTTCTGTTTAAAAGCCTCCTTGGCCAAATCTGCTGTTGCCTTAGACAGCTCTTTCCTTTGCCTTGCTGGATACAATTATTGCATGTTTCCTCGTGGTCCTACAGTAAGACCCTCCCCATCTCAGTGTTTGTTTGCCTGTTCCTCAGGCCTATGAAACACCAGGCTGAATCCCACCAGAAATCAGGCAAAAGTGAGGACTGCAGATGCTGGAGATTAGAGTCAAGATTCGAGTGGTGCTGGAAAAGCACAGCAAGTCAGGCAGCATCTGAGGAGCAGGAAAATCGACATTTCGGGCAGGAGCCCTTCATCAGGGTGATATTCCTGATGAAGGGCTCCTGCCCGAAATGTCGATTTTCCTGCTCCTTGGATGCTGCCTGATCTGCTGTGCTTTTCCAGCACCACTCTAATCTTGGCCCCCACCAGAAATCAGCTTAATCTCATTTTCATTGAGATTCTTGGATTTCTCTCTGCAAGGTTTAGTGAGGTTTCTAATGCTATTGTCAGAAGCTTGCCCTGCTAACCATATAACAAGGAGCATGCCTTTCTGATCTGACACGAGCCCCATTCTCCCACTTGCCAATAGCAGGAATACTCATGAGGGCTGGTACCTGGTGTTGGTGCAGTGTTTGTGTGTCCGATCAAGTGGTGTCAGTCTCCCCTGCATGGTTTGAAACTCTAGTGCCTTGGCATGGCTGACAAGGGGAAATTCGCACCATGCTTTGTGATGGGAATTTGGAGGTCCTGGTAGATGAGGAGGAGGTCATGAAACCAGACCTTTTTAGCCTGCTGTGTAGTCGCTACTCAGGGTCAGTGTGGTATCAGCTATATGGAGCTGTGCCCAGCCGTGCCATACACAAAGTCAATGACCTCTGCTCTTCCAGGGTAAGTGCAACCACTTGCTCTCAAATGCCCTCGCACTCACTCTATCCCTGCTACAGCACCAAGGAGCCTCCCAATGAGGCTCATGCTCCATCACTCTCTCTATCGCACACAGCATTTTCCATCACTTTGTCTCACCCAACTCAAATCCCCACACTACTAACCCTGCATGCACTCTGCACTGCCAACTGATGCATCCAGGACATTTGCCACTTTACCCACCCAGCTGCACCAGCACTAAGAGCTGTATCAGCCACTGCCATCTCACTCAATGACTCCCTTTGTCTCATTCTAATGGGGCTGAATGAGCCAGGACGGTTGTTTCTTCTTCAGTGGCTGGGAGAATGGGAAGCTGGATACTAAGGAGGTGAGGAGAAAGTGAGGACTGCAGATGTTCGCGATCAGAGCTGAAAAATGTGTTGCTGGAAAAGCGCAGCAGGTCAGGCAGCATCCAAGGAGCAGGAGAATCGACGTTTCGGGCATAAGCCCTTCTTCAGGAGGGGTATTCAATAAAAGTTGACCCTGTCCACATGCTGAGAATGGACTTTAAAAACACGGACTTCCATAAGTGTTGAAGTAAAAGAATGACTGAGCAAAACTCAAATTTAACTATAGTTTAATGTAACAGTTGTGAACTATTTGTTATATTCTGTTACTCAAGGTCTTGGCTTAATTGTTGTAAACATACATGTTGTGTAATTTCTGTGTGTTTAGTGAATTTTGTTTGGCTGTTAAAGCTAGGTCAAAGTACAGTGGAAGGTTGATCTAATATCTTCCAAACTGATTGCGTGGAAGAACAAGGTAAATATAGAATCTGAAGTAAACTAAAGAGGCTTTCATTCAGCTCCCTGGGCTCCCCACAGTTTTGCCCAACAATCTCTCTGTAGGTGAAAACACTTTCTCAGGGACGTGGCAATCTCAACTTCCTCTACAAGAGTTGACTAAGTCACAGGAATTAAACATACCCCAGTAAAGTTGGTGTGAATGAACTCCCAACGATCCATTGTTTTAGAAGATGACCAGGCTCTATCAAACAGCAACCTCGGATGATTTATGAATGTTTGCATGTATGAATAGTTCAGTCCCACAGGGAAATGGGAGAACCCACTGATCAGCATGTAACTGAATTAAGGACTTGGAGGACATGATTAGTTACGGGGATATTTTCAAGAAATTGATCATGGGAAAATTTTTAAAGTCACAGTTCATTCAAAGAACTAGTTCTAAAGTTCAGAATCCTGAAAGATCAATAAGGGTTTCATTGAATGCATCAGGAATCAACTGAGGCCACATTGCTGTAAAGCTGAGATAAATAATGATAAGTGGTAACTTGTCAATATCCTCATCTAATTAGTGTGCAGTAAAATTAGCATAGATTTAAAGGAATTGTCAAATGGTACAATATCTTGGAAAAATCATTTGGCATCTGCTTTTAATGTTTGTTGAAATCACGTGCCACATCATGCTCCACATGTTGAACATTTGATTGATTTGCCTCTGGTGAGTACTAGGATAAAGTGAGGACTGCAGATACTAGAGATCAGAGTTGAGAGTATGTTGCTGGGAAAGTACAGCAGGTCAGGCAGCATCCAGGGAGCAGGAGAATCGACATTTTGGGCATAATCCCTTCATCAGGCCATCTTTCCTGATGAAGAGCTTATGCCCAAACGTTGATTCTCCTGCTCCCTGGATGCTGCCTGACCTGCTGTGCTTTCCCAGCAGCACACTCTTGACTCTTGTGAGTACAGTGAGTAAGGCATCTGATTGGAGGCTGAGATTGGGTAGTACGATATCCAACAAGCACACTCTTTACACCACTGTTTCATTAGCAAGAGCCCTGGGTCAGAAAGACACCCCCAGTTTTACAGACCTGGTCAATGTGAACAAATCACATTCTGACCACAACAAGAAATTAATCAGAACTGAGACAGAAGGATTAGACCTTAGGGGTCTTTTAGAGAAGCAATCATGAAGAAATGACCATTAGTAATTCACACTGAAGGAGGAGTCACCTTGAGAGATAACATTAAATTGGTGATACAGCATGGGCCAGCTGTTGTACTTTCCACACAATATTCAGCTCTGTTGACCTTGATAGAATAGATTAGCAGCTAGAGCATTTCACGGGTTGTCCTCATGATACCACCCGTGGGATTTCATTGCCAATCATAGCCCACATATTCAGGAATACTAGAACCAGAGAAGAGCAAGCCGTAAGGAATTAACTTGCCTTCAGATGTGTGTGTTTAATGGCTGCGTGTGTATATGTGAAAGGCTACATGTCTAGTTCTGTGTTATTGTTGACGTTGTGAATAAGAGATAACATAGCTAGTGTTTGTGATTTGATTTGTTTGGTTGTTCTCAGGATGTGTGTGTGTGTGTATTCTCTGCTTGCGATTGCACATGTCCAATACTTCCTCATCGATACTTGAGTGTAAGCAGCTCCATTCAGATGAAGGGCAAACTGCAGAAAGGTGAAGACAGTTGTACGGATGAGTGAAGAGAATAGAAGACACTGCAGCTCACAGGAGGAACAATGTGTGGAAAACCATAGTGTTGGGGGTGAGAGATCCAAAGGTGGCTTATAGTAAATGCTTTCTGTTTGTTTCTAGGCCTGTGCAGGGGTCAAGCCCAAGAATTTTGAGAAGATGCCGGACTTGATAGAATATTACAAACAGGAGAACACTGGGTTGGTGACAAACCTGCGGTATCCTGTGGAAAGAGCGGAAGAAGTGGATGGACAGGAGGTGGCAGTCGGTAAGAGGGGAACATCCCAAAACTGGGGTTAATGTGTCCACAGCTACATTGTGAATAAGAGGTTCCTCCGACAATTGAGGAGAGTGTATGAACTGCATTCGCTGGTACTGAGTCACTATGAGTCATCCTGGTTCCAGTCCCTGCTGCATTAGCTGTTCTCATCCAGGGCACAAAGGGGGATCTGTAGTTAGCCTCATTGCTGTCTGACAAAGGGAGATGATGATTTGTTTGGGTCTCTTGCTGTAGAGAAATGCCCAGGCCTGGTATATATGTGTGTGTCTGAGATAGTGGCAGCACCCCCCACCCCCTCCCCCCCCCCCCCCCCCCCCCCCCCCATAGCTCCTGCTGACATTAGTCAGTGTCAAAATGCATGGGGCCAGGTCTGTGGAAGCTTTACCTGATTAATTTGAAATTAGTTGGGTGAGACTTACTGGGCTGTGATGGGAATGGTAGTGGAAGGGGTTTGGCATTTTGCACTCGGTGTGAGCTTCAGAGATCCCAGGGTCAGGGACTATGTCTATCTCTTTCTTTGTCTCTGTCATGGGAATGGAAGGGGTTCTGAACTCAGTGTCGCCCCCTACCCCGACCTGCGCTATGCACATGCAGCTCACATCTGGCTACCACTGATGCACCAGAGGTGACTTCTATTTGTCCTTTAGGTGACTGTGTCTGTGTTAGTCACCTCAAGACCAAGTTTGTTGGATATTAACTAGATGGAACTGATCCTGAATCCTGCTCCCTCTACTTTCCAGGAGCTGCCAATGTTGTTGATTCCACTGCGAAGATTCACAATGATGCCAGCAGGTCCCTGGTCACTGAGATACTCGCACGGCGCCTTGAACAAGTGGACAGCGCCATTTTGGCACAGTAACTGAATACATGTCAGACTCTGTTTGGGAGGTTTACGCTGGGGGTTATTCTAACAATCCTGGGGTATGGGAACGGGGTTTGGAAGAGGCCTGACTCTCGTGCATCTGGACCCTTCTCAATTTATGTTCACCGCTGTGAGTCACTCCCATCACACCTGGTTCGCCACTTATCTCTTCACCGCTCCTCCCCCCCACCCCCCAACTCCCCACAATAATTTACTCCCAAACCTAGCTCTGTGTCTCTCTGTCTGTGTGTCTCACTCCCTCACCCCGGTCTCTCCGTCTCAGTTACCATCATCACGGTTTAATTCGACAACTTCTTCCAAGGCACTGCAAGTCCCTCCCCCACTGGCTCGGTTCAGCAGGGATGGGGAGAAGTGGGTACACTGTACCACAGGCTTTACAGGGTAGTTCCCCTGACCAGGTTCCAAAGGGCTGTGCACTTTGCATGGCCACTCTGATATTCAGAGGTCATCCAAGAACTTTCTAAAGGTCATGAGGCTTCCTGTCTGAACTACCCTCCTAGACCCTCACCACACTTTGGGTAAAAAAAAATTTCCTCAAAGCCCCTGGAAATCTCTTATCTTATACTTTCAAATGATGGCCCCTTGTTATTGACCCTTCAACTAAGGGAAACAGCTGGTTCCTATCCACCCTGTCCATGCCCCTCCTTATCTTATAGACCTCTACGAGGAGTCCCTGTCCCTCCCACCCTTCTCCGCTGTAAAGAAAACAACCCAGATGTATCCAGCCTCCCCATAGCTAAACTGCTGCATCCCAGGCAACATCCTGGTGCATTTCCTCTGCAACCCATCCAGTGCCATCACATCCTTCATATAATGCGGCGACCAGAACTGCACACAGTACTCCAGCTGCGGCCTAACCAGAGTCCTGTATAGCTCCAATATCACCTCCCTCATTTTATAATCTATGTCATGAGTGATAAAGGAAAGTGTCCTGTATACCACTTAACTATCTCAGTAATCTGTCCTGCAATCTTCAGGGATCTGTGGACAAGCATCCCAAGATCCCTGTGTTCCTTTGAGTTTCCTAGACTCCTTCCATTCATTTGATTATTCTCTTGTCTTATTCTTTCTTCAAAAGTGTGTCACCTTACAGTTATCAGGGTTAGATTCCATTTGCTATTGATCTGCCCAAACTGTTTGTGTCCTCACTATCAACAACCTGGCTAATCTTTGTGTCATTCACAAAATTACTTTTCATTCCCCCTTGCCCCCACATTCTCTCCTAAACCATCTCTGAATATTACAAGAAATAATGGAACGAGCACTGATCCCTGTGGCACACCACTGCACTTCTAGTTCAGTCGCACAAACATCTACTTTCAGGTCACTGGCCAATGCCTAGATAAAGGAAGCATGACCCATTGGCGAAGGACTACTTTTACCCTATGATAGCAGTGTATGGGGACTGCAATTACTGATTCTTTCTCTTTAACTGCAGGGCTCCACAAGGATTTTATAAGGCTCTTTGTGACTACATTGAGCAGGATGTGCTCAAAGATGCTGAACACATAAACTCCTCATCAGTGGACATGTGGCAGCTGCGGCTCTTGCTGAGTTTACTAACCAAAGGCCTTAGCAGGTAGGTCTGTGCTCGGCACCTGCTGTTAGGCTCAACAACATCTGAACCTTCTACACCTTGCCCATACCTTTTTATAAATTCTGCTCAGTGATCTGCAACTTGCTTGCGACACTTGTTATGTATTTTCACTATCTGCATTCTCACCACAACTAATTTATATTGACCCTTTTTTTCTAATCGACCTATTCAGAGATGTTTTTACACGTGAACTCGGGCCTCCCAGTCCAAGGGTAAGGGCACTAACCGTTGTGCAACAAGAGGGCCTCTTTCTATTTGACTGAATAGAACACTTCTAGTTGGTATTAAAAGAATATCATTATAATGAGATACATAGTAAATTTGATACAAAGTAAAGCTCCTTCTACACTGTCACATCAGCACTGCCAAGCCAGTTACAGCATGAGTTAGTTTGATACAGAGTAAAACCTCTGCTATTTTGTCCCATTAAACAATCCCAAGGTGGGGATAACAGGCTTGGGCCACAGTCCCATCAAACACTTTCAAGTCAAGTATATGTAAGATGCAAACAGTCAACTATTTAATCAGCTACAATTTCAAAGTCAACTAATCGACAGGCGCGATGCCAGAAAAGCATTTTCTCAGCAGGTCCTGCTTTCTCAACTTTGGAAATGGTCAACCTTGGGGAGGACAAAGCACACACTTCAAAGGCCCCTCTGAGGCCATCCTTGAAACACAGCAGCATTGACTGGAGTTTTGGCAAATTGTTCGAAATGGCAGCAACTGCCTGTCAAGCTGCAGCGTGCTTCAAGTCCAAAAGCCTTAATGATGAGGCAGCTTAGTGACCAAGAGGAAAGGTAAGGAGGCAGATCCTGTTCTCTGGGTCCCAGCACCTCATGGGATGTTCTGCCCCATGAGCCAGTAGATCGAGTGCAGGCAAACAGCCTGTTTAGTCACATGCAGACCCCTGGCAGAAACTCTCAACTCTGAGTAAAGGTCATTCTCGAAATGACAGACAGCCGAGATGCAAAGTGAAATTCCTTCTATTGCTCTGCGAACCATACCTAGGGCAGGTACAAACTGCATTAGATATATTCTCGTGTTGCATTTCCCATCAAATATTTTCAGCTTGGGAGCAACACAGATTAACTACAAAATAAAGTTGTCTCTAAGTACATGAGTTAGTGAATAACATGATTTAGATGTGTTGCAAATCTCCATCTAAACTGGTAAATCAAATGATCCGCGAGCAGTCACAGGCTCAATAGAGTAAATTTCCCTCCGCCCTGTCCCATTAAACAGTCCTAGGAGCAGTCATACAGAGTAAAATTACCTTTCATAGGATTCATGCATCCAATTCCTAGCTCCAAATATAAACCTGAATGCTAAGTACTGATGATGCTGGTAAATTTCTGCTCTATCTGGATGAAGTATTTCAGACGGTGCAATTCTTTGCTGCAGTGTGGATCCCCTTTAACTGCACTCCTATTGCAAATCAAGTCACCAGCAGTTCTGGATCATGAAACACTTTCTTTACTTCTTTTGGCATCTGACCTTTGACTTAGTTGCACTGAGCCTTGAATACTCAGTGCTGTGTGGTTATCATAAAGTCATTTCCATTCTTCCCCACCTCAGCTGCAGATTTCCAAGTTTAGATTTAGATTACTTACGGTGTGGAAACAGGCCTTTCGGCCCAACAAGTCCACACTGACCTGCCGAAGCGCAACCCACCCCCCTACACCTAACACTACGGGCAATTTAGCATGGCCAATTCACCTAACCTGCACATTTTTGGACTGTGGGAGGGAACTGGAGCACCCGGAGGAAACCCATGCAGACACGGGGAGAATGTGCAAACTCCACACAGTCAGTCGCCTGAGGCGGGAATTGAACGCAGGTCTCTGGCGCTGTGAGGCAGCAGTGCTAGCCACTGTGCCAGTTGTTCACACAGTGTGGCTGTGACCTGCGGTCAATATCAGGAGAACATGCCAGTTCACTCGATCAGAGCGGCTTGTCAGTGGCCTTCAGAATGCTGCTCTTGTTGAGTCATCCTGTGCCGGCTCCCTTGACAGCTTGTGGATAGAGGCACTGCCCTTTCTTCCTCAGTCATAAGGGCACGAATTCCCCAAGTTCAATTCCTGAGAGTATGGGCCAGAGTTGGCAGTGGTTGAAGTAAGGAGTGGGGAGGAACCCGAGAGAAATTGAGTAAGTAGCTCAGTCATCAAAAGTGAGTTTTAAAAAATGTGATTATACAGAAGGCCGGGAAGACAGAAGTCCCTAGTTTTGAGACTTTGGGAAAGACTGAGTTGGAGCAGATATGTGATCATCCTTGGTTTTTTTTATAACCAGTGAAAGTGTATTGAGGAGGAAAATTATATCTGATGGTCAAGTTTACGAGCTTTCAGGAGACCAATGTTCAAAGTCAAATTGATAAAAGGAGAGAAACATCCAGGAAAACTATCCTGGGAGGAATGGGTTACAAGACAAAGGTTAAATGGTTAATGGTCAGTTGCTAGACAAGCTTTCCTTTGTACACTGTAAGGCCAGGGTTAGGAGAAGTTGTCTAGATATTGGAGAAGGATTTGGACCATGGACAAAATCTGATCTTTGTGGGGAATTAGTTACTGTGGAGAAAGTAAGCATTGGGAATAAAAGAGGGAACTAAGCATGGTGTTAATAAAGGTAAGAGAGACACAGCCCAGAGCAAACCATTCACAAAAATCATGAACTGAATCACTTCAGAGACCAATATCTGGCAGCAACAAGATGAGAGTTTAGGGACAGAAGGCAAAGGTTAGGGAGCTTGAAAACAAAATTGGTTAAAGATCTGAAGCTTTCCACATCTCCGGTCTTGTGTTTATTTGTGTCTCTGCTTTGCTTTCTGCAAATTTTTATTATTATTGCTTCATCCTGTTTAGGAGAAAAGAGTGAAAGGGTTTCCCAAAAACCAGTTTGCAGTATTGGAACAATTAGTTAACCACTCCTCAATTGTATATATTTGTTTGCACAATGGGGTTTTAATCGCTTCACATTTACACTGTTGAAGGAGCTGACTGTCATTGGAGTCAGGCTTCTGCTGGTGAGAGAGAACCATTCTCTTATAGCTCAGTAACAAAAACAGAAGTTGCTGGAAAAGCTCAACAGGTCTGGCAGCATCTGTAGAGAGAAATCGGAGCTAACGTTTTGGGTCCAGTGATCCTTCCTCATAACTGATGGTAGCTAGTAAAAAGCTTTTTTTTTATTGCAGAAGATAGGGTATGGAGAGGAGGTAAGGAGTAAACGATAGTTGGAGATGGAGCTCAAAGAGAGAGAAGAACACTTGGACAAAGGAGTGGAAAACAATTCGCCTGGGAAAATGAATAGCTACAAATGGGGTCTGTTAGTGGCTCACAAAGGGTTGTTTGTGATCGAGACTGGGTGATAACAAGGCCTGGTGTGTGGGGGTTCGGGTAAGGACATAGGACAAGATGCCTCCAGCCCTAAAATTGTTGAACTCAATATTGAGTACGGAAGGCTGTAGAGTGGAAAACAAGGTGGTGTTCTTCCAGCTTACGCTGAGCTTCATTGCAGCACTTGTACTTCAGTCCTCATCTAGTATCCTATGTTGCCAGCATGACTGGCTGCTGCAGGAATCTAATTGGCTATTGGACAATTAGGAGAAAGTGAGGACTGCAGATGCTGGAGGCCAGAGTTGAGAAGTGTGATGCTGGAAAAACACAGCAGGCCAGGCAGCATCCGAGGAGCAGGAGAATCGACGTTTCGGGCATAAGCCCTTCTTCAGGAATCCTGAAGAAGGGCTTATGCCCGAAACGTCGATTCTCCTGCTCCTCGGATGCTGCCTGGCCTGCTGTGTTTTTCCAGCACCACACTTCTCAACTATTGGACAATCAACTGAATTGTTTCGGACACACTTCCAGCCAAAGTAAGTAACTTGGCTCACATCAAGCATTAGATCTAGAGCTTGTATTGCTAATCACTGCCCTGTCGAGTAACTTTTACCCACTGCAGCTCTGTGACTCTGAATTAAATAGTGTCTGACGTTCACATTACTGGACACTGCACTCATGGGGCTGAGTTTGTCTGCACATCCCTCTCATGTTCTTCACTGCTGTGTGACTTCAGACGATCAGTTTTTATTTTTCTTCTGTTTTACGTTTGATTTAACTGAAGGGTTGATGGAAAATTGTCGCACAGTGTGAATGTATTGCCTCCTGTGAACCACTGTCTCATTACTTACATTTGTATTTCAGTGAGCTAATCCAGACAATGTCGGCACTGGAGGCATCCCAGAGTCTGCTTGACAACCAGCCAGCCCCTGGAGGGAGCGTGCAAAATCAGGTACCAGTGCAATGCACACACTTCATGGGGCTTGCTAAACAATTAATGTCAAATTTAATGCCAAACAGGGTTTGGGAGCGTTAAAGTGATGCTTACAGATGTTAAGAAAATACAAAACAGTTTCAGTGTTTGCCCATTTAGCCCTTCAAAAGTGCTTGCCTGTTATTACTTGACCAGCGAGGGTTAAAATCTGCCCAATATTCTATTGAAGGGCAGTCACATGGACTGGTTCTAATACGGGCTCCTAATGTAAGGTTTATCTTTTGACATGACAAAAAGGCTGATGTACCTTTTGGTCCGTTTTGATAAAAATTGACCGGAGTATTTAGACATATTGAAACACAAATTTAACAAGTGGATCTTTTAAAGCTTTGTGCTAGAGGAAAGCACATGCAGTGAGAGATACCTGAAAAGGAGAATCCCCATCTGCATCCTGTTCTTGTCCTACCTTTAGGATATATTTTGGGAATGTTCCTTATTTTGTCTCGGCAGAAAGGAGAATCTTGCCAAAACACAGTGCACAGGCCCATTTGGGTTGCATGTGCGTCACAAGTCAAATGATTCACAGTTCCACACTCTCTGTCTCTCTCTCGCTTTGTTCCACTTCTCGTTATGGTAACACCACAAGCCAATCAATTTGAGGCAAACACCTAGCCATGTTTCATTTGTCGCAAACACTGAAACTTGTACTCCCCACTGAGTTCAACTGCACAGAAATAGCGAGAGTTAAAATGCCCTAAGGGCCTCCATTTCTGCTGGGATCCGGAGCGATTTGATATCAGACACAGCAACAAACATGCCTCGTGTTTTATAGCTGCTGGGTAGGTTTCGTTTGGTTTCATGATCTAATTCAAAGGGTTTTTTTCTTTTACAAACCTCCCCCATGGACATTTTTGCATCTTCTCTGAGTCAAAGCATCATGCTGCTTCAACAAAAAGAAAGACTTGCATTTCTGGAGTACCTTTCATAACTACTGAAGTCACAAAGAATTTTACAGCCAGTTGAGGTCCTTATTAAAGTGTAAGTCATTATTATAATGTGGGACCGTGTTGTCAGATGGATCAATGGAGTCAGTCCTCCAGCAGCGAGTGATGCCAGTGCCATGGAGGGTACAGAATGCCATGCAGTGAAGTCATTTCACGTTCATTTTGCTGATCCAAAGTGTCAAGTGCACCCGTCTAGTCTTGGGCATGGACATACACATGCACAGCCCATTGGTCCAGCTGGTATGCCACCAGCCCGGAAAGAGCCCTTCTCTAATTTCAACAAGATATAAAGTATTAGCCCTTTCTCATCTACTGTGTATTCACTATTTTGCAATGCATCTACACTTCAGAGTAATTCAACATGAATCCATCACTTTGAGACGTTTGGATGATTTTAATAAGGTACCACAAATAAAAACAAGTTATTTTTTTTCAGTGAGATTGGGCCTTTTTGTTATTTGTAGACTAGTTGGATTCCACATGCAGGTGATGGAAAACAGGAAATGTTTTTCTTTGAGGATGATTTCTCGCGAGGCAGGTGTTTCTGTTTGTTCAACCAGAGTTCTCAAAGCCAACCCGTCATGAGACAGATTAACTGTACCCCTGAGATGTTTGCTGGGGCATGCCAGGGCTTGTCATCTGCACAACATCACACATTGGCATTCAAACCCATCCTTAACCCACTACAGTCGCTGCTGTTTCAAACTGTTGTCTTGTCAATGGAGAATTTTTGATAGATCAGCTCCACACCTCCATCTCAACTTCACACCAGATCACTCATTCCTTATCTTTGTTTGTAATTCTTCTCTAATTCCATGAATGAAACATTGGTCAGGCTAATATTTGTGGTTCATCCCAAATTGCTCATGAGCAGATTGGGGATGGCGAGTTGATATCAAGCATCATTTGCTCAGTGATGCCCAGTTTGCATTCTGCCATTACAGCTTTGGTTTAAACAGGGACAAAAATGCTGAATTTCAGAGGTGAGCTCAAAGTGACAGACCTTGACATTAAGACTGCATTCAGCCAAGTGTGGCCTCATGGAGCCCAAGCAAAACTGGAACCAATGGGTGTTGGGGGCAAACTATCTGCTCTTTGGGGTTATACCTGGAATATAGGAAGATGGATTGAAGTTTTTGGAAGTCAGCCATCTCAGCTCCAGGACATCTCTGCAAGAGTTCCCCTTGTAATGTTCCTAGGCCCAACCATCTTCAGCTGCTTCATCAATAACTTGCCTTTCATCATCAGGTCAGAGATGGGGATTCTGCAATCATCAGCAAATAATGTTTAGCACCAATCGTGATGCCTCAGATTAAGGCATTCATGTCCAAATATACAAAGACCTGGACAATGTTAAAGCTTGGGCTGACAAGTGGCAAGTGACGTTCGTTCATCACAAATGCTAGACAATGTCTCTTATTGGAGATGGTCAACCTAACCATCACCACTTGACATTCAATGACATTACTATTGCTGAATTCCTCCAACACCAGTATCCTGGAGGTTACCATTGACCAGAATCTGAAGTAGCCATATAAATACAACAGCTACAAGAGCAGATCAGAGTCCTCAAGGTCTGTCCACCATCTACAAGGCATACGTTAGCAGTATGATGGAATACTCCCCACTTGCCTAGATGAATGCAGCTTCATCAACACTCTCAGCTTGACAGCAATCAGGTCAAAATAGTTCGCTTGATTGGCACCATGTCCATAAATATTCAATCCCTCCATCACTGCACTCAGTATACTATCTTCAAGATGCATTGCAGAAATGCACCTTCCAAACATATGACCACTTGCATCTAGAAGGACAAGTGGAGCAGATACATGGGAACATCACCACCTGCAGTTGCCTTCCAAGTCACTCACCAGCCTGACTTGGAAATGCATCACTGCTCCTTTCGTGTTGAGAGGTCAAAATCCAGGAATCCCCTTCCTCACAATTTCATTGTGGGTCGACCAAACCAAATTAATTCCAGTGGCCCAAATCAGCAGCTCACCACCACTTTCTCTAGTGTACATAGGGACAGGGAATAAATATAGGCTTGACCAGCTACATCTCATCAATGAATAACACTGTTTACTCTGACTACCTGCCCCTCAAACACTTTGAGTGAAAAATCTTCAAATCCCTCCAAAGTCCCACCAGCTCGACCTCTGCAATCTCCTAAATCTTAAAGTCCTGTGTGTTCTCTTTGCTATTGATGACTAACTTTGAGTTATGTATTTGGCTGTACTTTCTGTAATCTGCTGCTTCAATCTCTCACGTTCTCTCTTTCTCTCTCTCCAGAACCCTTGTAAAAATCCATCTCATTAACTAAGCTTTCCATCTCCTGTGCTAACTCCCTATCATTGACTCAGTGGGTTTTTGTTTTAATCCTGTGATTTACCAGGTTATTGCTTCCTCAGTACAGTACCTTTGGACATTTAATGTTGACATTTTTCACTTATCACCATGAACAGGTTGCCTGGATCCATTTTTATTAATTCCCTTCAGAATCTTTCACTCACATCAACACAAGGTTGCTAAGGTTTTTGTAAAAGGAGGAAATTCAACTTCCTTAAGTTTTCCTCAGAAGTTGTTCTTATTGACCCATTTCACTTTGTCATAGAAATTGTGTGAAGCACCTTTCAGCACTTCCTGCTGTGGCTGTAGCTTCAAATAAAACTCTCTCTTTTTTTAAAAAAAATTAATCTCTTGTTTTAATCTTGCTGCAGCTTAGCTGTAAAGGGTTTGTGTGTCATTCTCCTTTTGGTGCCCCGTAATCAATGGCAAGAGTTTCAGTAAAAGTATCTCTGGGGAAAGTCGTCATTAATAGTGAAAGATTGTCTTGCAGTCTCAGCAGGGTGTTCAGTCCTTACAGTAATGTCCAGTGAGACACTCAAAAACCTGTGAAGGATTTTTCTTTAATTATTACCGCTCCTAAGGCCAGTCACTTTTTGGCTACTGATTTGCAAACAGGGCTGCTGACTGTTCCTGCTTGGTCTTTTTTTTTCAGTGAATTTTTAATATACAAGACAGTATACTCTGACCTCTTTTCCCTCCCCACCCCTCTGACCTCTACCCCTAATAAAGGATAAGTCAGGATCCCAAGCCAAGCCCTTTTCAGCTGAGAACAGCCAACCCATTATGGATCTAAAGTGCTGGAGTTTGCTGGTTTGTGGGTTTGAGTTTAACATTAGCAAAATTCAGTTACCAACCCGCCAGCCCAGCAAGGCAGCTGTGGTTCGGTTAGAGTTGGAGTTTGGTTAGAGAAATGGAGAACTAGGTGTATGAGAATTGCCGAGGGAAGACCTGCATTTATTCAGCACCTTTCGCAAGTACATAATGTTCCAATGCACTTCATCAAGTAGTTTTGTTTTAAGCGTGGTCATGGTAGGAAATGTCGCAACCAAATTGCGCACATCAAGATCCAAGAAATTGCAAACCATCCGTTCTTGGTGATGTTGGCTGCGGCATCAAAATTGACCAGGACCTTGCCACCCCGAAAGGAAGTATTTTTGTGGGGTGTCTTTGTGAGCTGGCACATGAGACCTCAGCTTAAGGCCTCATCAGAAGGACAGCCCCTAGGAGAGAGTGAGGACTGCAGGTGCTGGAGAGCAGGAGTTGAACAGGGTGGCGCTGGAAAAGCACAGCAGGTCAGGCAGCGTCCGAGGAGCAGGAGAGTTGACATCTCAGGCATAAGCCCTTCTGCAAGAACATACAACACTCAGTCAGTGCTGTCCTGGAGTGGTCAGCCAGGATTTCACACTGAAGCATTTGCAATGAGACTGGGGTCCCATGTCTATCTGGTTCAGAAGCAGGCATGCTACTCACTGACCCGCAGCTGGCACTCAGAAAGGACAACTGCCAAGGATTGTGAGCAAGGAAGTGCCAGATAGCAGCCTACTTTTCAGCATTATTTTGGCTGCATCTTTCTCTCCTGGTCTACTTTGTTTAGCTCACATGTCAGCAGCAAGCAGCTTTCAGTGTTAGTGTGAATCTTTCCTGACGATTGCCACCAATTGGCTCTGTGAGGCATTCAGCTTACTTCAGTTCTGTTGAGAACCTTTTATCAGGCCTTTGTGTGTGTGTTTGTGTGTTACATGTCGCTGTTGCTGGGCAGACTGCCAATAAAGGCTTCCCTGGACATGCTGCTGCCAATGGGAGCATGCAATTCCATCTATAATGAGTCTGTAGAGCAGCCTGTCTGGGAACCTAATATCTCGCCGTCTCATTTAGCATCAAACAGTCACAGCCGTGTGCTGCTGCGTGACACAATGTCTCTACTGTGAGAGTTTCTGTTCCCCAGCTTTCTCCTTTTGCATTTCTTTCAGTGTGCTGACTCATGACTGGGTGACCTGGGAGTTTCCAACCTACTTTGACACACCATGGCCAACAGGGATCCCCCATCTCCTCCTCCCCTCACCCTCGCCCCAAACCCATCTACCACCTACTGTTCTCAGAATATCCCAGATCAGTGCCTGCCTGACTGTACTCACTGGGGTCAATCAACCCACTTTCGTTTTGGACCCCCCCCCCCCCCCAACAACCGCCCAAATTATTGCTGGTCCTGGCTATCTGCAGTCCCAGATTTGGCCACTGCTTGTTGTGGCACTGCTGGGCCTGAAGAGCTGTGGTTGTGCAATGAGTGGCTGTGTCCTGACCAGAGGGCCAATTGAATGTGAAATGGAATGGAGGGGGCAGAGGGAGATTTTGTGACTGACTGACTGAGATGGCTGACTTTCTGCCCATTGCATGGGTACAGTGCCCCACCAGCCGTTCTGGTATGATGCTAATGCATCCATGAAATGTAACTGCATGATCATTAAAATTACAGCAGAGACTCCTGTACACTGCCCAGTCTTCCTTTTATTCTGAATAAATGGTCATTTAGTGGTACAGAACTTGAGTATTGCTGAAAAACGGCATATTTATCAAAGGTCCTCCTGTTGCACTCATCAGGACATTTCACAAGAATACCAATTTAAGGAGCAAACCAGCACTTATAATGCATGCGACAGAGAGTGCTGATTAGTTGGCAAGTGGTCTATGGGAGAATAATTGTCATGGAGAATGAAACCATTAATTGACAAATAATAGTTAGGCGTTGTTTTTTTTTCCCAGGCAAGTTGACTCTGAGTAAGAATCCAAAGTGAAATGAGCCAGTGGATGACTCTTGTCTATTTTGTTGTGTTGAAACAGGGGCAGTGCATACACCTGCTCTTTCTGTCTGCAAAGTACAGGGCTGTACTTCCAGTACGCTCAAGTGCACCACACTGTGAGCGTGACTGACAATCGTACAGTGATTGCCTTGCACATTCAGGATTATCCAGCAAATGTCCAATTGCAGAGTTATATCCATTGATAGTCAGTGGTTTTGCAAGAACAGGCTGATTAGATAAAACAGTACCAAGCTTGTTGTGAACACCTGAAGGTGCATGCCATTTGATATATTCGACCAGTGTTTTGGACATATGGCCTTCACAACGGCATCACACGGACACTGAAAATCATGTACCACATTATGCATTTGTGTGATAGACAGAATATTGTTATGGCTGGATGGCACTAAGTCAAACATCCTTCCTCAAAACTATATATAATACTCTGGATGTAGTCTCACCAAGGCTTTGTACAATTACAGCAAGACACCTCCTGCTCCTGTACTCAAAACCCCTCAATATGAAAGCCAATGTAACATTTTGCCTTCTTCACTGCACATTGCATCTGCAATGCTTACTTTCAGTGACTGGTGTACAAGAACACCAAGGTCTCACTGCACCTGCAC